>NC_041394.2:248635983-249235983 GCF_900747795.2 Erpetoichthys calabaricus
TTGAATGCTCTACTGCACTTAGGACACCTGTTTTGATTCTTTTAATAATCAGTTATGTTATTTACCAGTGTTATTTATTAAAGGTAGACTACAGTATATATATAATTTATCAGTGTTATTTGTTAGGAAAATTGATTTTTATGTTAATATATTTGGGGGTGCGGAACGGATTAACTGGATTTCCATTTTTTTCAATGGGGAAGTTTGTTCTAGATACGAGAAATTCGCTATACAAGCTCAGTGCTGGAACGAATTAAACTCGTATCTAGAGGTTCCACTGTATATATATATATATAAATATATATATAATATAATATATATACATACATATACACACATACATGCAGTTTCAATAACATAGAAATCAATATAAACAACATTAACATCATTATCCATCCATCCATCCATTTTCCAACCCGCTGAATCCAAACACAGGGTCACGGGGGTCTGCTGGAGCCAATCCCAGCCAACACAGGGCACAAGGCAGGAAACAATCCTGGGCAGGGGTGCCAACCCACCGCAGGACACACACAAACACACCCACACACCAAGCACACACTAGGGGCCAATTTAGAATCGCCAATCCACCTAACCTGCATGTCTTTGGACTGTGGGAGGAAACCGGAGCGCCCGGAGGAAACCCACGCAGACACGGGGAGAACATGCAAACTCCACGCAGGGAGGACCCGGGAAGCGAACCCAGGTCCCCAGATCACCCAACTGCGAGGCAGCAGCGCTACGCACTGCGCCACCGTGCCGCCTTAACATCATTATCATATGAGAATATGAAGTAATATATAAGAAGCACATTTCATATAAATATAAATTATTAAACAGTAAAATCTTCTTCTGTAATTTGCTACCGTGGCTATTGGTTTGTCTGTCCAGGATTTTAAATCACCTGATAGCTCGCAAACCATTTCACCTATTGACTTGAAATCTGGTACACATATAGAACGTCACGTCTACTATCCGCTTTATGGGTGATGATTGTGTTACTCTTTTTATCCATCCATCCATCCATTTTCCAACCCGCTGAATCCGAACACAGGGTCACGGGGGTCTGCTGGAGCCAATTCCAGCCAACACAGGGCACAAGGCAGGAAACAATCATGGGGTTTTTATCTTTATTTTATTTTATTGTAGAATCAACTCCTATCTGCGCACACCAGGGTGGCCGTGGGCGGATGCGTATGGTGTATTCACTCCACGTTATCGTGCATTGCGCTGTCACTGGTATTTTGATAAAAGAATTTGAACAACATATAAGAAGCGTATAAATTATTAAACAGTAAAACATTAACATTTAAGAAGTAAAGTTACATTAAGTACTACTGCAGTGCCTTCGGGTATACCTCATTTTTTGTTTGCCCATTACATGCTTAAATGTATACATTTTTTGGTGTACCTACCCGAGAACACGCGACATATAACCGAGCGTGGGAGAAACATGGATTTTAAACACGCGTTGAGTTCATCTGCTGGTCTCCCTCGTGAAATAACTGGTAATGTTTGACTAAAATCTACAGCGAGTAAAACGACATTACCTCCTATTTTTTTTTTTTTACGATCTCTGAGATCTTGCTTTTTTCGGTTCAAGGCTTCATAAGCTCTTTTATGTTGTATGGTGTACTTATCCCAACCCATCATCTTTGAATGTTGCAAGACTTTCGCCTTGTATGTAGATCGGGGTAATTACATTCATTGCATTCCTAGTCTGAATCACAATCTGATTGTATGGGTGGTTACCTGGCACTGTAGGGTTGCCACCCGTCCTTTAAAATACGTAATCGTCCCGTATTTGAGAATGAAATTGCGCGTCCCGTTTTGAATCAATACGGGACGGGATTTGTCCCGTATTTTTTTAATCATTTTTTTTAAAGCAGCGTCTCATGCAAATCATCCCACACACATTTTATGAAGATGCCTCCTTTCCTACTTTTCATTGGGTAATACTTGATGTCATCGTTAGTTTGATTGGTCTTTTTAACTGTCCAGTGAGGAGGGCGGGTCTTTTAAGTAGAGTCTGCAAACTGTTGGCACTGGGATGTGGCACCCGCTGCAGTATGCGTCCCTTATTTTTTTGTATTAAAAGTGGTAACCCTACCTGGTAGGTAACACTTATGTTTGGTCATGAAGTCGTCTAAAATCCGCCACGTGCCCTCTTTTAATTGTGAGAAGCAGATATATATAGCCAAATTCTCGCGCTTCGTTGCGGTGAAGTACTGCTTTTAATTATTTAAGAAGAAAATAAAACCTTTTTAAACGGATCAAAAATATACCAATAACAATTTGTTAAGGATCTGTTTTTTTGTGAACCTCGCTTTTCACAGCTTTCCCGCTACGGCGTGTGTTTCGTTTATTTGACAGTATGTAGATCGTGGTAATTAAATTCATGGCATTCGTTTTCTGAATCACAATCTGACTATATGGATGGTTACCTGCCAGGTTACGCTTGTGGTTGGTCAGGAAGTCACCTTACATCCGCCACGTGCCCTCTTTCTGTTCCCAGAAGCTGATCATAGAATGGTTTTAATAGTTTACTTTCAAAAATTGCAAAGAGTATGCGACACGTGTTTCTCCTTAATTCTGGGCTCATCAGGCATACACACTCACTGCATCCCCTCTCGAGAATCGAATATCGTCAGCACCAGAGTTGAAGCCCCCTAACGTTGCGGTCAGCAAGTGGGCTAACATCCGCCATGTGCCGTCTTTCAGTTGCGAGAAGCAGATCATAGAATGGTTGAAACTGTTGCCCCTAACGTTGCGCTACGGCGTGTGGTTCTTTACAACCTCATGTCTTCTCATTAAACTTTTATCTGGCGAATATGTTATTGCAATCCGCAGCGGGAGCGTTTCTATAAACTTAATTTAAACTTACGTTTTACACCGTGCTTTGTTTCCCTTATGAACATGCTTGTATGCTTCACTCGCTACCTTCTCAATTGTTTAATGAATTTTTTGTTCTTCGCTGTTTGCGGCTCCTCCTTCATTTGTCCCTACTGCATTCACAGTCTTTTTCACGTTATTGCAATCCGCAGCGGGAGCGTTTCTATAAAACTTAATTTAAACTTAAGTTTTACACTGTGCTTTGTTTCCCTTTATGAACATGCTTGTACGCTTCACTCGCTCCCTTCTCAATTGTTTAATGAATTTTTTGTTCTTCGCTGTTTGCGGCTCCTCCTTCATTTTGTCCCTACCTGTGTTCACAGTCTTTTCACGTGATTACGTGGGTGGCGTGATGACGTGACACTCAACTCCTCCTCCCACGGCCATCGAGCTGCCCGTCCATTACAGTATATTGTGAAAAAAGAGGTTCCAGTTATGATCATTACGCGTTGAATTTCGAAATGAAACCTGCCTAACTTTTGTAAGTAAGCTGTAAGGAATCAGCCTGCCAAATTTCAGCCTTCCACCTACACGGGAAGTTGGACAATTAGTGATGAGTGAGTCAGTCAGTCAGTGAGTGAGTGAATCAGTCAGTGAGGGCTTTGCATTTTATTATTATTATTATTATATATATATATATATATATATATATTACCTATATATATATATATATATACCCACACACACACCTACACCGATCAGCCGCAAAATTAAACTCCATGGTTCAAATTTGTTTTTCCACCACATCCCATAGATGTTCAATGCGATTGAGATCTGGGGAATCTGGAGGGTAAGTCAACATCTTTAACTCTTTGTTATGTTCCTTGAACCATCCCTGAACCATTTTGGCAGTGTGGCAGGGCACATTATTTTGCTGAAAGAGACCACTACCATTAGGGCATATCGTTGCTATAAAGGGGTGTTTGTGGTCTGCAACAATCTTTAGGTAGGTGGTATATGTCAAAGTAACACCCATGTGAATGCCAAGACCCAAGGTGTCCCAGCAGAACATTGCCCAGAGCATCAAACTGCATCTGCTGGCATGTCTGGTTCTAATAGTGCAACCTGCTGCCATCTCTTCCCCAGGTAAATGACGCACATACACACCTCGCTGTCTCCATAATCTAAAAGAAAGCATGACTCATCAGACCAGACCAGACCTTCTACCATTGGTCTATGGCTCAGTTCAGATGTTCAGTTGCCCATTGTAGGCACTTTTGGGGTGGAAAGGAGTCAGCATGGGCCCTTTGATAGGATTGCGACTACACAGTCCCATGTGAAGCAAGCTGTGATGCACTGTGTGTTTTGACACCTTTCTCTCATAGCCAGCATTAAGTTTTTCAGCAATTGGTTATGGTGGGTCTTCTGAGGGATTGAATTATCCTTTGCTCTCCACGCACATCAATGAGCAATGGACGGCCATGACCCTGTTGCCTGTTCACCAGTTGTCCTTCATTGCACCACTTTTGGTATTGCACTATTTTGGTATTAACCAATGCTTGCCAGGAACACCCTACAAGACCTGCTGTTGTGGAGATACTCTGATCCAGTTGTCTAGCCATCACAATTTGGCCCTTGTCAAAGTTGCTCAGATCCTTACATTTACCCATTTTTTCTGCTTCCACCAAATCACCTTCAAGAATTGACTGTTCACTTGCTGTCTAATATATTCCACCACTTGACAGGTGGCATTGTACCAAGACAACGAATGTTATTAACTTCAACTATCAGTGGTTATAATGTTGTGTCTAATCAGTGTACATACTGTACATACTAAGATTAAAAAACTTAGGCTCACGTGGAAATATTTATGGTTTTGATAGAAACTGATACTTTTTTTAATCATTAAAATGCTTTCAAAATACAGCCAATACATTACTTGTGTTGCAAATGGCAATTACTGATTGAAATGACTGATTTTTAATTTATTATTCACAACTGACTGCAAGGTCCAATTTTTAGCAGATACTACTCCAGTGTCCTAATAGTAAACCCACCTAGGTCATCTTCAATTGATCATGTTTTAATGCTAATTGATTATTACTGAAACCTTTGTAACTGTTTTAGCAAGTTAGTTTTGTTCAGTAAAACAGGTAAATTGACTTTCCTTAGGTTGCAAGGTACTGCCATTCCTAAAGTTCAATTCTGGGTTTAAAAATGGCCAAAATTAAACTACATTCTCAAGAAACACTTTTTTTTTGCAAACTATTGGTTATTCCATGTGACAGATTTCTAAGCAACTGAAGATTTCAAGCAAAGGTGTATTCTACTGTCTTGGGAGAAGAGGACAAACTGGGTTTAAAAAAGACAGAAAAAAAGATCCGCAAGGTCCAGAGGCACAACTGCACAAGAGGAATAGTACATCAGAACACTTCACAGGTCCTCAGTTGGCTGCTTCCTTAAATAGTACACAACAATTGCTAGTGTGATCTACAACAGTGACAAAATGATTCTGGGATGCTGGCCCTAGAGGTAGAAAAGAAAAAAAAATCATTATAGGATATGAAACTGGCAGATAAAGGTTAAAATGGACAAAAGCTTAGAATCACTTAAAAATCCACCATGCAAAGTTTTGTGTTCTTTTGCTCATTTTTACCTTTTCTTTTCAAGCCATTTAATGTTTCTTGTAGAATGCTTACCAGTTATTGTGATTTTTAGAGTCCTATATTAACTCGAGTGATAATTTTAAACGCCAGGCTACAATAATTGTGCAAGAGCAAGTGACATGTGTAAATTCATTCAAGTATAACGCAAGATCGAAAAGGATAAAGATGCCGCTGACATAATTTCTTGCCAGTCTAGTCAGTGAGTCAGTCAAGGTCATGTAGCTTTTATACATATTCCAAAAATTTACCCATATGTAGAAAGTCTTTAATTGCCCTTTTTCATTTACAAACCACAATAAAGAAGAAATTTCACGTTTCCGAAGTCTGGAATCATTTTCAAATTTACCTTTAGTGTTAACCTCAGATCATCTTTGTAGTCATTTGACATGCACCTCACTACAGCCTGTAAAGCGGATTGAGGCTACACATTTGGGACGGGGCTAAATGTTCATGACACGCAATCACTATGACAGTCATTTTAACAGTAGGTGCTCCATTCAGAGATTGTTCTCACAGTGGCCTGCAGCTTGGTGTACTTGTTTGCTTAAGTGCCATGGTGCAAACAACTAGTCAATTTGTTGTATTCTCCAAGTAACACAACCCCAGAAAACATCATGCCAAAGTTGAAAATCTCATGAAAGATTGAAAAGGCCATTCATTTGAATGTGAAACTAGAAATAATAAAGTGTAGGTCACCGGCTTTATTATCAAGCATTCTTATTAGTAATTATTTTGATGACTAATGATAGATAGATAGATAGATAGATAGATAGATAGATAGATAGATAGATAGATAGATAGATAGATAGATAGATAGATAGATAGACTCGCATCGATACTTTTTTTTTGCTTTTTAATACATTTTGAACCCATGTTTTGCTTTCATTATATGGGGTTAGGCTTCGGGTGCCCCCAAGATTTAGGCTGTCTTTGTCTCTTCCATTACGATAGATAGATAGATAGATAGATAGATAGATAGATAGATAGATAGATAGATAGATAGATAGATAGATAGATAGATAGATAGATAGATAGATAGATAGATAGATAGATAGAGCAACAACTACATCCCATTTTAAACTAAGTGTGACTGTTTTCATGCATTGTGGTGTTATCTAAACAAAAATAGGGGCCAGTTTTGGAGCTAAGGAAAACTTCACCATAGTTTCTGTTACTACCTCTAGAGGGGAGTTTATTTAAAATACTTCTCTTTTTCCACTAACTTCATTTTGCCCAAGACAAATACATGTAGCTTCCATTTCAGACCCTAAACCCTTTCATGTCTCTGTTTTCATTTGATTTAAAATAAAAAAATCTCTCTGTTTTCATTAGATTTAAATGCATAAATAAATATATAAACATACTATATACATAAACAGTATACACACATGGGATATAAATTAATCTTAGGGCTCTACCAAATTCATATTCAATTGTCATAAGTTAAATATAGTACAAAAATTATAATAACTAAGTTCACAGAAATTTTTCAGAGTATTCATTTTTCAAAGAATTCATTTAGAACAAGAGAAAACAGAACCCTAATTTCAAATTATATACATCTTAGGCAAATTATTTATAAATGATGTGCTATAACAAAGGTAATTAATTTCCGCACAAAAGCCTGTTTGTATCTGGCTGTATTTATACAAGTATATACAGTGTTGTATATATTATTTTCTTGTCTGGTGCCCTATGTAGTTACATTTTTTGTTTTTTTTCTGGATTAAAATGACATGACAAACATAAACATGAGCTTATTTTGTGCTGTGCTTTGTGCTCAGTGAAGTCTTTTGCTCCAGCCCCACTTGTCATTGTATTCCAAATCCAATTATTTAACTGTCACCTGTAGCTTATTTAGTTTCAATTAATTTGATAAACAGGCCCCTTCCAGTATATCATTATTGAGTCAAATTCGTACTTTTCTCTATTTCTTTAATTTGTTCCTCTGTTGTTTTAACCTTTGCTTTCGTAAACTCAAATTCACGCTCGGTTAAGCTATATTTGCCTTTCATTTGCCTGATTTCCATTTTTTAATTTGCCCAATAAGAGAGATATTTGCTATATACCATAAATATACTGTATGACATAAATGAGTCAATTGTCATATAAGTTTCATATTTGATATTTTGGCATAATAAAGTATGCATACTGTTGAAAACAGAGATTGTGTTAACATATGACCTTGTCTAAAAATACAAAAAAATGAGAGTAGAAAAAGAAAGTATTTTTTTACATTGTGCATCCTAATTGGCCATTTACAGTCCCATATACTGTAGTACTTTAATTAATTATGTCTCTTTGTACCTTCAGCTATCACTAGTGTTTCATCTAAGGATATTATACCCTATTTTCTGGGGCTGGATCTTAGTTAGTGATCCTAGTGAGCCTATACTGTATTTATTATCTCATCTATTATCACATCTTAAAGTTTTAAATTCTCATAATATATACGGTATATGTGATTTTAGCAGGATATATAAATTCCGCTATTGGAACTGTAAGAATCTCATTTTTACAATAAAATAAAACATTGTTTTTTATACTGTTGGTTTTCCAGAAATCAAATGCATACATGTAGTCACTTATCTCACAAGTATACTTTTACATAAGCTTGCACATAGTAAGTTTCACAAATAAGAGGAGATAATTCAGTCCATCAAGCTCGTTTGTTTTAGCTAATATGTAAATTGTACCAATATTTCATACAAATAATTTTTAAATCACAATATAGCAAAATAAAGGAAAATTTAATAAAGGCAAAAAAGGCAGGATCTTGGACTGGTTCCACTCTTGTCTGATGTATAAAAACTAAACTTGGTGTAAAGCCATGCACATTCTCACGCCAGCCTTAACCTGTGCGTACGCAAGTTATCGGCTTGGTTTTGCAAACTGGTGGCACCTAGCGTCAAAGCAGTGCTACTGTTTCTATGTGGTTTCCCTTTATTTTTAGATTCACATCCCTGACTCGGCTTTATCAAATACACTGAAATTAACCGCATATCGTTTATTAGTTTAAGGCATCTGATTGTAATCAACCTGTAACAATATAATGGTGCACGGAATTGCCAAACTTTTCCAAATACCATAGCTGCTTTAGTGTTGTTAATCGCAGTGCACCACTCAGAGTATTTTAACCCACTGTATCTGTGTGTGGAATCGCATCTCTGCAGCAGCTGATCAGAAAGAGGATTATCAGGATACAGCATCTAGCACATGCTGCCTCGGCCATGCGCACAGTCTGCCTGTATTTGAATTGCTCCACATACATCAAACACTTCAGAGCCTTTTCTGTTGGAAGCTGGTGGTTCAGAGGTAGTTTCATCGAGCTCTGAATGCACTCATTCAGTCCATCAAGTGCTCCTGATAGAACTGTTTGTACTTATAAGTACAATTACCTTACTTTAAACTTGTACTACAGTTGTAATATTGCACAACCTGAGCCACTTATGCTTACATAATATATATTTTTCATTGTTTATTTTATCATATTAATATTATTATTAAGATTATTATTATTATTGTTGTCGCTATTTTATAATTTTATAGGAAAATTAGCTGTGTAAGCCTGTGCAGTAAAATGCCCGGAGTCCTAGAAACTATTGAATCTGTCAGAAAAAAAATTGAAATGTAGAGATGTCAGGTAATTGAAAGAAACTACTCCTGGCATCTCTTTCCTATGAGGATTCATTTTGCAGACGTGCTCATATTGCTTGTGCATTAACGGCGGGAGGAAAAGTAAAAGGGATACTGTTTTGCCGATGTTAGTGGCTAAGAGACATTGTCTTTCTTCTGAAGTTTCATTTGGTTGACATGCTGGCCTCGCTTGTGTTATTAGCAGCTAAGCGAGTTTTCTGTTTCCTCAGAGGAGGAGCCCTTACCCCGACTTCACCTCTCACTTCTGGTCTGGCCAGACACACACACTTCCACGCGTAGACATTTATATACAGTATAAGATAAGTTTATGGAGGATTTGCATATTGAATCTCATTGTAACATACAATAACAATAAAAGAATTCAATTCAGTTCATAAGAAGAGATTGCATATTTACAGATGATGACGACTGGCTTCTAAGTCGATTTAGATTTCCAAGCACTATCTTCTTGGAGCTCTTGATATAATTTTTAAGATGAAATGCAGTAAAGTATGTATATTACATTATACAGATAAATTTTCAACTTCATTGTGGTAGCAATGAGCTGGCGTCCCATTCAGGGATTGTTCCTGCCTTGCACTGTATGCTTGCTGGGACTAGCGCGACCCTGGATGGATAGATGGAAAGAATAATTAAACATGTACAACAAAGATATTTCAATGTTCCTTAAAGGTTTTGAAGAATTGGCGTTCTAAGCTTACAGATGGCTTGACGTTTATTAGAGCTGATTGTGTGGCGATTGGTTACCTGGAGAAAGAATAGGAATGACAGGAATTGGGGGTTAGTACGTTTGAAGAGACAGCACTGCTGCAATAAATTGAGGGTTGTGCACGGTGGGGTAGCAGGAACAAGCTCTGGACGGGGCGCCAGCACGTCACTACAACTACGCCACAGCGTACTCATGTTTAATACATGCTTTGATTCCTATCATCCTGAAAAAGATGTCAAGTATACATCTTAGTTAAATTGTTCAGAAAGCTGTAATATCATGAATGTAATGTATTCTCTGTCAAGTCGGTGTAAAAGAAAGTCAGTTTAAGAAGCATGTAGTGATTCAAACACAGAGTACATAGAAGAACACACAGAATATAAAGCATTTAATGTGCTATTTCAGTTATGATGAGATTTGAGAAACTAGTAAACTAAACAATTTTAACATGAAGTTTACTGCGTTCTACTTTAATAACAAAATAAACTACAAGATTTAAGTGAACATTTTGACCTTTTTTTTTAACTGTGTTCATATGTTTTTCTTTTTTCTGTGCCCTAATATGCTTCCGTATGACACTCAGACGGTGTGCAACGACTCACCGTTTTATGGTGACTTTGATATCTGACAGCATCTTTTTTATTTTGGGCACTGTGTAACTTTCTGAACTTTCAAGTTTCTCCATCACTCAATCAACTTCCTTTTGTTGTTTATTCCACTGCTTAAAACAACAAACAGTATGTTTTCCCTTGACCCCACTTGGTATTCGCTGAAATTCTTCTATTTTCCCTGTGCTTTTGCCATTGTCTTTTCACAGAATGCTAAACATAAGGGGCTATTTATATTGATTTGCATATTAAAATATGCAAAATTCTGGGAGGATTCGGGGTGGGCTGGCAGGCGCGTGTACAAGTGTGACCGGGATTTATGTAGCAGAAGTGCGTGGAAGTTGGCGTACAGACGGTTTTGTGCATCTGAATTTTTTTGTGCATTTCCACTTTTGTCTGTACACCATGTTTTAGTGTGAATTCTACGCACACCGTTATGCATGAGGCCCCAGGGTTCTGCAGTAGAACTGACTTTTCACCATACTGTGGAGACCCAACTGGGATGGAGAAAGCATGTAGTTTGCATACTTTCTGAGTGCATCTCATGTGGAGCGCTACATCAGTCACTGATATGTGAACCACATTAATGAAAACATGTAAAGGGTCATTTAATCTTGCAATCAAATCATTTCCATAATAATGTGTACATTATAGAAATAAGTGTAAAATAAAATATGGCTATTCAATATTTTCATTAAAAGGGTGTAGCGTCTTTGATTGTAACTTCAGATGACCACTGCTGTCTCACTTTAGCACTGGAGGAAAGGAAACAATTACAAAATTACAAAATTACAAAAAGTAGGCTGTTCTAGACATATTTAACAATGTATTAAAATATATATGTACATCTCTTAGACAAAAACCAACTATATACGTACATTTACCCTACATTGTGTGATCTAACACAGTACAGAAAAAAAAATATGTTAACGTATAGAGTTGCTTAAAACTTTATAATGATGCATAAGCACTTAGGACTCTCTGTGTCCTTATAACAGTAGCTTTGTGTGGACAAGCTCCTCAAATAACACCTTCTTTACCAGTTAGTGAATGAGAAGTACTTAGCATACTGATACCATATCTGTCCATTTATTCTGTGCATCCACCCATCCATCCTTCCATTCTTTATACGTGTCTATTAAATTCAGGACTACAGAAGCCATAGTTTAAACTGGCAGCATTCGGCATAAGGCAGAATCGATGTGGGCACTGTGAAAGTGTGCAGACTCCATACATTACAATATCCAGTACTTCAACATCTGTAAACAGTCTTCACAAAGATATGTAAATGTTGGTATCTTTTAAAACCTGACAATCTTTGCTGCACAAATTTGAGATTAACTATACGACCTTAGTTTGATAGCCTCAGTTCCTGTCAAGTCTGCCTATTTTAAACTATAAAGCTACTTCAGAGGTAGAGACTGGAAATGGAGGAAGGATCTGAGAAAAATTTAGTCAAATAGTAAATAGTTCATTTAATTAAATAAATGTAACATAATCAGTAGGCTTCTTAAATCATTAGAGAAGCAGTATAATGCAAGAGAAGACAGAACTGCTAACTATAGCACTACCATTACAGCCTATGAGACAGCCCACCCCTAACACATTAACAGCTGTGTTTGGTGTACTCCCAGATGGGATTAAAGTGGAGAAGGACAACTTTATTGTAATTGCCTTTATCACACTACTATCATGTAGACTTATCTTGCTCAACTGGAAGAATTCCATCTCACTTGTTATAAGTCAGTTGGTAATTTGTTAAATTTGACTTGATTGTATCTAATGTTATCTTCTTCGTTGTATAAGTTAGACTTATAGAATGGAGTGAAATGTTATAAAATCAAGCGGAGATTTTATTCCAAGAACAAAATATGTTTATAGAAAACACAGTTAATGGTTAAAACAGATAAATTTGGTTTTGGTTCTAGAGGATCACAAGGACTGCAGGCCTTTTCTTCAAACACGGCAACTCTTGCTGTTAATTAACCTTCTTCTATCATTTCTGTCATCATTCTGCTATGACAGTTTTATTTTATTTATAACTTTCTGGGAAAATGTACCAAATCTTTAGTGAGCTATATAGAATTACAACCTCTCAAACACTGACCTTTTAATTCTACATATTTTATTAATTTTACTTAATGATTAAAATACTATCATATGAAAATGGTATCAAGATAACTTGGGTGCAGTTAACTGTCCTAATATTTGAATTGTTTTGTTAATTATTTGCTGGTTAAGAAAAATAAACAAAATTCTTCGACAGCTGTTGATTTAAAGTTGAAAATATATGTAGAAACTGAATCAACTCTTGTTCATTAAAAGTCAGAGAAGCAATATTGTTAAACCCCGAGTAAGTCATTAAACTTCCTTGTGCTGCAACTTTAAAAATATGAGAGAAAAATCATACTGTACCACCATGCTGTACATTTATATGCCACTTGAGTTTGCTTTATTTTTACTGGAATCTATGTGGATTTTACACACTAGTCCCTTGTCTATTTGGGTTTTCTCCAGGTACTTTACTCTGCTTTGCCTGTCATATTAAAAAGATACACATTTTAGATTAACTGGTTACATTAGATAGGCCTAAAGTGAGTGAATGGGAGTATGTACAAGGGTGTACCACAGTGAATTTGCACCCCCTCCAGGGTTGGTTCCTGCAATGAACCCAGTATCACATTGCAAACCTCCCAGTTAAGTTTAGGGTAGATTTCAAAATCCTACTTTTAACATATAAAGCCTTAAATGGCCATGGCCCTGCTTACTTATCTGAACTTATCATTAATTACAAATCAGAATGCACATTAACATCTCAAGATGCCAGCCTGATTATGATTCCAAGGACTGACAAAGTGTTCCCAAGTTGTGGAATGGTCTGCCTGCTACCATAAGAGGTGCCTCTTTAGTCTCAGCTTTTAAATCTGAGCTGAAGACTCACTACTTCAGTTTAACATACCCTGAGTAGAGCTGCTGATTAGTTGTGCATACTACATCTCTGTTGTTAGACATTAGTACTAAAATATAAGTAATATGATATTTATGAATTGTTACTAACCTTCCCCTATTCTTGTTTCTGTTCTTGGTAAACTCATGTAGAACTTGGTGCCACTGATCCACTGCCAAGTTGTTTCCCTGTCATGGAAAAGTCATCTCAGATAAAGGAGCACTGAAATCATGGGGTAGAAAGGTCCTTTCATCTGATGAGCTGGCCCAACAGTGACTCAGCTGTAGAATGTCCAGTAGAGGTGAGGTAGCTTGATGGCTGAGGTCCCCAGGACTCTGAATGTGCCTGTGACTCCTTTTCTACAATCTGGCCATGGTTCTACAATTAGCTGATGGACAGATATTGTTGTTTTTCATTTATTTTGATTAGTTTCTACTTTGTTTTTGATGTATTTGAACAAATCTTTATCCTCATATGTGAAAGTACTGAGAGCTGTTGTGGCGCTCTGTGCCTGCACTTGGGTAGGAGCACTGTGCAAAAACAAAATACAGTAGTTTGTACTGCTGTATTATATTTCTGAGGCAGCAATGATAGATTGGGCATCAAGCTCTGTGAAGAAGATTACTTGTGTTCTGCTTTGTGTGTTGTATTTATATTTTTTGGCACCCACTGCATACCCAATCTACCTAGAATGGGGTCTCTCACTGAATTTACTTCACAAGATTTTTTTCCTTTTTTCCTGTAAGTTTTTTCTTGTCTTCTTCAGGAGTCAAGGCTGGGGGTGTTCATAAAAAGGGCTTGTAAAAGCCCATTGAGGCATTCCTTGTGTGATTTTGGGCTATACAAGACATAAATTGTTGTTCTTGATGCTGGAAGAGGCTCCAACCCCCTTTAATACATTACAATTGTATTTGCTCAGACCCAACAGACTAAGATAAACAACTATAGGAGCTTACACAAGATTTCATTAGATAAGGATATACAGCCAAAACAACAGACACTCAAGTAAAAAGAGCTACTGCCATACCCAGAGAAAATCTTCTGGAATATAAAATGCAAAGACAACAAGAACTGCATCCCACTTGTTGTTAGCTATAACCCACATCTTGAAGCACTTTGAAAAATGATAAAAGAACTTCAGCCAATGCTAAAAAAATGATGACACACTGAGAGATGTATTCTTCCCTCTTGGCATACAGACAGCCACCAAACCTGCAGCAACTAATTGTCTGAAGTTTCCTGGGTGAACCAGCAGATGAAGGTATATCTCCCTGCCTACAGAAAAGATGTAAAATCTGTGCTCACATTTATAATACAAGAAAATTGCATAAAGGGATCATTTTCCTGCAGCTCATCTAATATGGTCTACCTAATCATGTGTATGAAATGTCCCAACACTCACTCTGTGTGGGAGAAACTGGACAAACACTCCACCAAAGAATGAATTTACACAGGTTCCACACTAAGAATGGCAATAAGGATTTTTCTGTTGAGCTCACTTCAGTAGCAATGGACTCTCTTTAAAGTCACAGTGCTTATAGGCAACTACAAGACACAGCAAGAGAGAAAGAAATGGGAAGTTAAACACATTACAACATGGTTTAAATCGAGACAAGATTTTTATAACCAGATATGAGGACTATTTACATCTGTCTGACTGACCCAGACAATATGACTTCAGATCCTCAATGTATGGAAAACTCATCAAAAACTTCAGAAGACTTTGTTGGACGGTTATGTTATCAAAAGATCTTGACTATGCATTGTTCCCCTCTCCTGCTAAATGAATCCTAGCCTGAAAAGGTCTATAATATTTTACATTGCAGATGACCCACTTAAGGGTTTTCCAATGCTGTTTCTGTTCTAGTATCTATAAACACAGGGAACTCCAGTTTCTGTATTACAAGTTGCCTGAAGAAGGGGCCTGAGTTGCCACAAGAGCTTGTATATTGTAATCTGTTCAGTTTGCCAATAAAAAGTGTAATTTTGCTTGACTTCTCATTGCATCCCAATGTACTAATACATTCTGTACCTTCTTAGATGTCAGTTTGCAATATACTGTGTAAACCACATGGCTCCTAGTTGATCTTTCCAACAATCAGAAGCTAATTGCTGCATTAAGACAAATATAGTTTTTATTTAGGTGGTTATGCAAAGAAATATTATTGACTTTCACATTTTTCTTCTTCATTATAACATATTTTCTTCTTTAAAACTGATCTTGTCTATGAAAACAATTGTATTTTTATATCAGTTTTTTCTTTGCTTCCTTACTGTTACTTATCCAACAACCTATCCTATTAATGGCATGTTGTTCCTATGCAAATTCATTGCCAAGAGGGCTTTAAAATAATTGATAAAATGGAGATCAAAACCTTAATGAACCATTTCAGGTGAACTACAACTCTGTTTTGCATAATTATTAATTTCTGAAGATATACTACTGATGCATTCACCAAAGAAATCAAGTTAGGAGAGGTGTTTAGTTTTAGTATAAAAAAGTGGTTGGAATAACAATCAGCAGCTACATGACACACCAAGACTAAGCTGAAAACCTCTTTTATACTGTGTATGAAGTCTAAAGAAGTGTTATGGTGTATAGTATAAATATAAATGCAAAAGTAATTTGCATTCTCACAGTCCAGATCTAGGTTGCTCCTTGTCTATTTCTACTTCCATCTCAAATCAATGCCTGAACATAATAGTCAGGGATTTTATGCTTTCATTCTCAGCTGCCATTGCAGTATATGATGTCATCATCCCATCTGACTTTCATGCCAACATTATCATTGTTGGT
The DNA here is from genome assembly GCF_900747795.2 of Erpetoichthys calabaricus. Taxonomy (NCBI): domain Eukaryota; kingdom Metazoa; phylum Chordata; class Cladistia; order Polypteriformes; family Polypteridae; genus Erpetoichthys; species Erpetoichthys calabaricus. The sequence goes on from NC_041394.2 coordinate 248,652,197, forward strand.
GCTGAACCTCCTGCCAAACGTGCTCCAACAATCAACCAGACCAGTCTCAAAGTCACTAAGTTGTTTTTATCAATACAATTACGAATGTAATGGGAAGCTGATCTTGCCTGGCATTTTTACACATGGGATATCAATTGCTTAATAATCTCAATGACCACACCTGTATAGAAGCAGCTGCTTTGAATTTCTTTTCTATTTCTCATTTTGACAAGCGTTTATTTTAAGGATATAGTTCTATTTTTTGTTACGGGTTGTATTTAGTCCTTTTGGAAATCTCACTCCTCATCAGTTGTGATGTGTACAAAAGAGTGTATTACTCAATCTCATGTTATAAAAGCTAGACATTTCCAAATTTACTACATAAAAACTACGCAACGCAAAATGAAAATGAAAAACAGCAAACATAGCAAGAAGACTAAAACCACAAATAGACTTGGGCCAACCATTTTACTTACCAAGTAATCAAATTCGTTTTTCAATTCAAACTGCTTGGTTTACTTCATCCTGAATAAAACTGCTAAGTTATTTATGGCCTCGCTAGAATAAAGGGTTTCACTGCAGAGCTCCATTATTTGTACAGCTATTAAAAGTCTGCAAAATGCTAGACATGCTGTGAAGTGTGCTAGAATGGGACTTTCCTGGTACATACTGTACTGTACGGTGCCTGTGACTCCAATAATTCTTCTACTCATCTCTACATATTGTATTTCAGACTTGAATGTTGTCAGAAGAGAGTTATATATAGAAGAGAGCTATTTCTATTTTGTTCTGATCAGGAGCCTCAAGACGTGCTTACAGCAGTGACCACATACAGGTATATAGAAAGGATTCGTAAATCTTTTTTGGTGAATTACCAATTAAACAAATTAGGCCTGTAAGCGATACTTTAAATAATTAAACCCTGGAACATTTTACTAATGCAGGCAATAAAAAAAGGATTAAAATAACTACCAGAACTGTGATCCAGCTGGCAGTGGTATTAAGGGAGAGGTTATGTTAATAGATAATAGACGTATGATGCCATCTGAGTTATATTATTGTCTTAAATAGAATCACAAATAAAGCCGTCTGTTTCACACGCTGGTGAATGATCTGCATTAAGGACACTTCTGTTCACAGACACATGCTGCTTTTTCTGACTTGTCAATATTCACATGTTTATAAAAGTGTATTAGCAGATATTTAATATATGAAGCACAAAGAGTTTGAGTTGATTGATCTGTCTACATTTTCTTTATGAATTAAATCATTACTAAAACCTCAGCACCTTCCATTACTCCAGAGAAGAAGACTTATGACAGGCTAGTTGAGGGAAAGAATTTGCCCCAGTGTGGTACAAAATTATGTTCCCATTAAAGTACAGTTTATATAAATCTAATAAATGTTTTTAGCCGGTTAATAAATGTCTATAACTGTTATTGTTTGGTAATGACCATGGTGACTTACAAGACTAGGATTACAATAATTTTTTTTTTACAATTGGAGCACAACCACATGTAAATGAAATACAAAGTAAGCCTTGGGGTTTAAATTCTGAGGACCTATCTACTATTCTGCATTGCATAGTCAATTCACAGCATCTCAAAACAATTAACTTACAAAAAAATATTATTACGTTTAGAGCTAAGGCGGGAACAAAGTAAAACCCACTGGAGATATTTGAACCTTTGAACTTCTAGCCCAACACCTCTAGGGTGCCTGAGGTGACTAAAATTGATTTCCAAAATTCAATAAACTCCCTCCTGGTTGTTGTGATAATGCTAATTTGTAATAGTCTGGCATAAAATGAATAAGTAGTGGAATATATAATGAGGGCAGCATAGTGCTTTTTAAAACTAATTTGGCAAAACTGTGTTGTCTAAAGGAAATCACTTCTTGCATTGTAGTTCGTCAAGAATTATTTGACAATCTTTTTTGCTGTAGAACTGCTTTTATGGCATTTTTTCCTGTTTATTGAATAATGTACTGCTTATCATTTAGCTAGCTGTATGGCTAAAAGGCATAATTGAATGAGGCAAATCATCGGCTAGAAGATTGACAAGTCAGGTGTTCACAAAAGAATAGAAAAGGACAAACTATTGCTTAATAAAATCAAGCTTAATAATCTACTGATTTGTAACATATTTACACACACGTTTGTGTAGTCCCTTAATATTAATAAAATTCCTGTTATCCACTCCTCCAGCACAACACACAAGCAAGTAAAGGATTAATACATTATACTTTATCCGATGTCATAATGTTTAACAAAAAACAAACAAACAACCAGCTAAGCGTATTGGCTACATTTAAGCAGTGCCCATATCATGCGATGTATACTGTATTTCATAATATATTGCTACCCTAAAGCTGTTCTGCCTTTATGTGTCATGGGACATGCAAAAACACAATGGCAGCGTTGAAAAATATTGTTTTATTGGATTCACTACTGAGACACTTGGGGGTTTTCTCCTGTGGATACTTGTAGCCAGTAATAATTTTCCTCCAGGACTATTCTAAAAATTATTAAATAAAGTATATTCATTAAAACATGTAAGAAAGAATTACAAGTAAGTGACAACAATGACCATAAAAATGATTATCCAATAACAGAAATCAAAACTACAAATGCATCTATTATGTATTCATTAAGTTTGACTAAAAATAAATGCTATGTCTGTGAGGCAGTGAACTGTTGCGTCTTTGGAGATGTGGAGTTTTTATAGTGATCTAGTAATTAAGGCTGTGGTGTTTAAGCCACAATTTTTGCGTTTCAACTTCTCATTTCTTCAACCTTAAATAAAGTCACATTTTCAGATGACTACTCCATCAAAGGCTGCATTAATAATAGAGATGAGTCAGAGTCCGGGGAGGTTGTGGATGACTTTGTCTTTTGGAGCTGGGAGAAACACCTGCAAGTCAACATTAGCAAGACAAAAGAGCTGGTTGTGGACTTTCGACATGCTAAGAAGCTTCTGAGACCAGTCACCACTGGTGGGGAGGATGTGGATGTGATGCAGAGCTACAAGTACCTGGAGATTTACATAAATAACAAACTGGAATGGTCTGACAACACGGTGGCACTGTACAAGGAGGGCCAGAGCAGACTGCACAAGCTAAGAAGACTCAGGCCTTTTGACGTATACAGTAAGCAGCTGGAAAAGTTCTATCAGTCCATAGTAGCCAGTGTGGTGTTCTATGCCACACTCTCCTGGAGAAGCAAATTAAGCTCAAAAGATGCACAATTCTTGAACAAACTTATCAGGAAAGCCTGCTCCATCACAGGGTTAATCCTAGAAATCGTTGTGGAAAACAGGATCTTGGCAAAATTGGATGTCATCATGAAAAATCCCTTCCATCCACACCAGGAGACGCTCTCTTGGAGCACTTTCAGCCAAGAGCTCCTTCCACCACGGTGTGCTATGAAGCAAATCTGGGGGTCTTTTCTGTACACTGCTATCAGGCTATCCAATGATTCTTCCCTAGGTTCATTTTGTAATATCTGCACAATATACATTAATTTATTTTTCTTTATATATTTAGCGATTGATTCTAGTCTGTAGTCTGTATAACTACATATATATAGTTGTAACTCGTCCTGAACTAGTAAGTAAACGTCGGTCAGTCATTTTCTAACTCGCTTAGTCATGAACAGAGAATGCAGGGGGTGCTGGAGCCTATCCCAGCTAGCACAGGGCACAAGGCAGGAACAAACCCTGGACAGGGCGCTAGTCCATTGCAGGGCAAACACACACACACACACCCCAACTGCACACTAGGAACAATTTAGTATCTCCAATCCATCTAACCTGCATGTCTATGGACTGCGGTAGGAAACCCACACAGACATGGGGAGAACATGCAAACTCCATGCAGGGTGGACTCAGGACACAAACCCAGGTCTCCTTATTGCATGAAAGCAGCGCTACCACTCCTCCACCATGTTTCCCCTTTGGTAAATGTGTCCTTGAAATGTACAATAAAAATATACTGAAAATATACTACTGAAAAATTAAAATCTAGTACGGACATTGAAAGAAAACTGATGTATCTTGTAATAAAATGCCTTCTTCTGTTTTTTTTTACTTTCTATGTGGTGTTTTTCAAGATAAAAAATGCCTTTGTCATATCACTTCATCTTTAATAATTGGTGTGTTTCATCAGCAGTGTACTTTTTGTGCAAAAATACATTTAAAATGGTAATTCTTCTCACATCAACCCACTGAATACGTTAGTCAGCCCATTTCACAGATGCAAATGCCTTTTCTGCCATCTCCTTATAGGTTGGATGCAACCAGAATAAAGTATGCTTGAACCTGAAATGTGGATTTTTACCTTTTTATAAAGAGAAACAAGAGTGCAAGGTCAGAATATTGAATAACTTTTTTTAAATAAATCAATTGTATCTCAGATGCAGATCTAATCCTTCACCAGTTTTGATACTGGCTTGCTTCCTACAGCACAAAGTAGAAAATGTATAATTATAAAGATGCTACCCATGCAATACTCTTCTACGATTTCCGCTTAATGCAATATTACACTATGCATTCAAGCAGTATAATGTTGGCATTTCAGTGAGGTGCAGATTAAAGAAGGCTTGCAAAGGCTTCAATGCCTGGGAAGTGTGTCAAAGGCGAAAGTGCCTTGGAGGCAGATCTACTTCACAGACAGAAAATTGATTTACAGAAACCAATATGTTCACTCCAATGTCACAATTTTCACAGGTGCCATACTTGCCTTTTTTGTTTAGCCTCTGCTGTAATCTGAGACTAGTTTTTCTGGCCAGTAATGCTAACATATGAGCACATTGTGTGGATTCTGGTCAAAAGATCGTATTCAAAATTATTAAGTACAGATATCTAAGTATGACCTCAAAGAAATTACTTTATTTGAGGTTATTACAAATGATTTTCTGTCAACACTGCCTAAATTTGAATTCAGTCCATATATATTTATTAATATTACATTCTCTAAACAAGCACAGCCTGATTAATAACTGCTGTAAGATTTCAGTCTGTTTAGATATAGTGTGCTGGTTGCAGCTCTTCTTGTACTTACTTGCCAGCATTTGCAAACATTTCTCATTTGTCTCCATTAAAAAATCCTGCCTACTTTGGATCTGGAAATACCAAACTGCCTTATATTAGAAAGCCAAATCCTCTTCAAATGTTACTTATCCTGACTAATTTCAACAGCAGTCTCTTAACTCCTGCATTGTTAGAAATCGCACCAGAGCTTTAAACAGAGGACCACTTGCTGTGTATTATGTGCAACCAGCTACTGACAATTTTTATTTTAATGTATGTGATTGTTGCTAAGCAAACTGCTCTCTCTGTCTTTATATCTCACCTTTTCACAGCAATTAAGCAAATCCTGAATAGCAACTAAGTTGGTCTTTGAAATATTTAAACAAGACAAATACAAGGATAGCATGGTGGCACAGCAGGTAGTGTGGCTACCTCATTTGTCATCTTTAAATTGCTCCTGTGCTAGACAGTTTTTATTTGTTCTCTGTGATAAAATGACAGTCTGTTTAAGGTTGGTTCTTACAAAACTTGCTAAAGGTTTATATATACAGTAAATATATATATATTTATATATATATATAGATATATATATATATTAGGCCTGGGAAAGTTAATGTGTTAATATTTGCAATTAATGTGGTCTGTTTAACGTGTGAGGTGATTTCCTCAGGCAATGCTTTGGTCAGGGCAGAATTATCATGTTTTTTTTTAACTATAATACAAACATGTTAAGTGTGTACCTAAAGAATTATATACACATCCAGTACCATATTTATCCATCCATCCATTTTCCAACCCGCTGAATCCGAACACAGGGTCACGGGGGTCTGCTGGAGCCAATCCCAGCCAACACAGGGCACAAGGCAGGAAACAATCCTGGGCAGGGTGCCAACCCACCGCAGGACCCATATTTATATACTACCTTTAAAAATTTTAGTAAATAAAATTTTCATTTAAAAGTTTAACATTTCGTATTACGTGGTTCATAATGATATACCAGATGTCAATACGTAGCATCTGGTGTTCATTTTCTTGGTTTACACATACTGACATAGGTGCAGGGGAGTGGGAGGATAGGGTGTGGGCTGGGGGGTTTATGGCAGTCCTGGTGCAATGCTAGAGAAAAGTTGCAATAGTAAAAATTATGTCTCTCTTTTTTTTTCCATTTCATATTTCAGTAAGAAGACAGAATCATTGTCATATCACATAAGTGTTAAATAAGTTATCTTTGAAGGGCACTAAAGCCAAAATAAGGTTCTAGTACCTCTGTATTTAACTCGCTGGTCTGCCAGCCAGCAGACAGTGCTGATTGCCCTAATATATGACAAAATTCTATGAAATAGAAGTGTAGTGATTATCCCCAGCTATGATTCAAAGTTTACGGTATCTTCTCTAATTTATTCAAAGAACACATAATAAACATCCAAGTAATGCACATTGTCAGTTTTTAAGTGAGATAGCTGCTATGGAGATCTTTTTTATCATGCAAGGACCAAAGGTGTAGGTAGAGCAGTGTTTTCCAATCGTTTTTCTGTGGTGGCACACCACGATTCTCCCAACTACAAAAGCATTAAATCTCTTAGGTATGCTAAACTATCCAAAGGGGCAGGATGGGGGAGTGTCAAAAAAAAAACAACTCTGAGAATGACGTTCGCAGACACAATACTTAATGAGCAATTTAGATGAATTTCCCAGCTGCTTCGTCCCTTTGCTCACTCATACAGGTGGTCTTGTCTCTTTCTGGGGCCAGAGGCAACTCTGACTGGCCCACTGGCCCTCGGCTCTCCAAGTTCCTGGCGTGCACACACCCTGGCAGATGGACTCCTGACACATCTCCTGGCTGCTAAAGTGCTCTCTAAGTGCTGTCTGAAAAATGGCGATCACAGAGCTGTTTTTGTGACAGCCTCTCCAGGTAGCCCATACTCCTCAGACAGGTCTTGAACACCTGAGGAGCTTATCTCTCTCAGGTCATGACCCAGGGATACTACATTGTTGTTTCCATGACATACCAGTTGAAAAACACTTGTATAGATTATAAATATCAAGTCCTTGATGGTGAACAATTGAGGACAGAATTTGTGGAGTTTTAACACAAGTTTTATTATATGCCCATTTAAGAGATGCTTATTCTTTCAATTAAATCAATCTTCAGCAGTGCATTCAAAGTTAACAGTTATTTTGATCATTTATAAAAATAATCTTATTGCATGTGGTTTAAAATGCCTGAATTAATTGTGGAAAAGAGAGGAGGTGCCACCAGCCCTGCAGACCCCATTGCTCTTGCTAGTGGTTGTGGCCAATTACTGTACCTGGTGCTGTACAACATCTGACAGATGTGGTCAACTGGCAACAATGACCCTGGATGCTCCATTAATCCTAGCTGCTGAAAGCTCATATAGGGTCAGATTGAGACAGATTTCCAACAGGAAGACACAGCTGATTTGACAGTTATTGTCCCAATGGAAAATAGCCTTTGTTACATACAATTGGGTGAGTGGGGATGAGGTCTAGCAAGAAAAAGACATGAGGTAATTGTGGTACGTTGATAAAAAAGACAGAAGACATAAAGGTAGCAACAGCAAACCAAAAGGTAGCATCAGTGAAATATTCTCAAAAATATGAAGTAAGATGCAAATTGACCTAGTTTCACAAAGAAATCAGGCAGGCTCTGAGGTCAACCCAACAGTGAATTGTATTCAAAAGGTCAGGTATAACATATGCACTAATTTGAATCGGAAACTGGTTCCTTTCCAAAATGATAATTGGTATCTGCTGGGGCCAATCATGGTTTCTCTTGTTCCCACTTAGCCATTGAGGTCACCCAATGCCTTAGATGGTGTGATGGCTGTGGAGCTGGCCTTGTAGAATACTGCTTTTGCATCTGACAAAGTGTCAAAAGTTAAGAGTGTATAGGCATATAATTGGACTTGCTGAATCAAAGTTGATCTATCAGAGGAGACAATCGAACATTGAAATGAAAATTTCCCCTTGGGATTAATAAAGTATCTATCTATCTATCTATCTATCTATCTATCTATCTATCTATCTATCTATCTATCTATCTATCTATCTATCTATCTATCTATCTATCTATCTATCTATCTATCTATCTATCTATCTGAATGTACACAGTGTGAAGTGGTTTCATAGTGGTCTTTCCTTTAATGACTCCTTAGATCTCCTAAAGCTTTTCCAAATCTGATACTCAAATGGTTTAATATCTAGAGAGCTTCCCAGGTGCAAGGTACTGAATCATGCGCTTCTTGAGCTTTTCCATAGAGGTTCGACAGAGGTAATGAAAGCAGTTTGTTTAGGGACATTGTCAGAAGTTCTCTATTAATCTGACTAACTAGGTGAAGCAGGCAATGTGTTGTTCTTTCTTGAATTATTTAAACCTTCTGGAAGAATATCCTTCCACTGCACATCATGAGATAACATGAGCTTCACCCCCTCACCACTCTGACATGCAGATAGGATTTTAAGGGAGGGCCACTAAAGTGGATGTGCTGTATAGAGATCACTTTGACAACTAGACTGAACAGGGACAAGAGGGTTGTCAATGACATTGGATGCAAGATCACTGAGTTATACATTTTAGCAAAAGGATATAAAGAGGGTGGTAAGGATAACAGGATATTATATGCTTCAATGATCAACCTAGGTTGGAGGCAGAGAAAGAAAGAAGAGTGAGGAATAAATAGCATAACTTAACCTCATTGGCAGCAATATGCAGAGACCAGTAATATCAAAAATATTTCCAAGGCTCTGACCATACTGTAAAATGTATAGGTTTAACTCCTATATATAAGACTAGGTTTTGGAAAACAGGGGTATGCTGATGCCACTGTGGATATGGCGATAATTCCCTCATCATTTAATGCCAAGCTCAAAGTATATTCTGAAGTAATTACTAGGCCACGATAAAGTGCCTGAGATCTTAGAATTGGCATCTGGCCATTTATTTAAGACATGGGGGTGGCAATTTATGTCTCAATAGGCAGTCAGAAGGGGAGAACTGTGAGAGTGGGGGAACCAGTTTGAAGTAAACTGTAGCACAAGTGTATAGTGACAAAGCCCCATACTGGATAGAGATATTCCCTATATAGTTTTTCTCTTTAATGAGGATGGACAGTTTGAGAAGTCTTTCTTGTTTTAGAAAAATAGAAAAAATAACAATTTAACATGAGACATATAATTGAGTGGATGGGGAGGGGGAGGCGGAAACAGTGATTTAGTTAAAGTAGGTTTATTTTAAGAACAGCTAATCTGGAATGAAAAGATAACGGGCGAAAAGAGCAATGAGTGATGTATTCTTTAATACTTTTAAATGCATGAGAACAGTTAGATGATATGGTTGATTGAACTGATGGAACAATGTCCAATACTAAGCATCTAATAGAGTCAGCCACTGGAAGTCAGGAGTGTTAAATGGCAGAACAGGAGATTTATGCCAATTGACTTTATAGCCTGAAAGAGACTCAAAGGACTTAAATAAGCTCAGGACATGAGAGGTCATGTCTCTCATTACTCAGAAATAGTACAATGTCATCAGCATAAAGTTATATTTTTGGGTCAATTATGAATTAACAAACAATTTAATTAATTCATGGCTGTGGAGGGCAATGGCAAGGGGCTCCAGATTAATGTTAAACAGCAATGGTGGCAGTGTTCATCGCCATTAAGGACTGAGGAGGGACAAGTCATATTAGTGTTAGCACAACTGCTGTAGGGGAACAAACAGTATTAGGTCTTAACCTGTTTTTGAACCCATCCCCAAATTCTGTTAAGCCCATATTGCCAGCTCATTATTTGAAATGCTTTTTTAGTGTGTACACCAGAACAGCCACTAGGTGAGACAAAAATGTTGTTGTATCTAGACCATACAGAATTTGTTGTGAAAATTTGAGGTACCATCTCGGTAACACCGTTTAATGGAAACAAAAGTCCAACAGAAACAAGTAATTGCAAAATGATATTAATTATTAAAAGATGCTGAAATCACATTAGCCTGCTCTTTCAGTAGTGCCATGCTCTGCTTCTGATCAGGACAAAGCTGGCACCTTTCTAGCTTGTCGCTTTTAATAGCGGATGGTCTGGGAGGAGTGGGACTTGTTAATGATGTCACAACTGGTTGTGCATGCCCTTGCTGGATGTCTTCTGTGGGTTGTGGAGAAAGAAGATGATCATGTTAGCAACAGCACCCCCCTCTCACCCTGGAGTGGTAGTGCTTACTTTGGTCAAGCTTGTTAAGGGATGTCCATGCGTGTATGCATGAGAGTGTCTAACATTACCTGCACACTGGCACACCGAGGTGAATCAGACTGACCTAAGTGATGTAATTTTGGAATTGCTTTTTGGAATCATCTCACCAGGAGCTTTACCAGTAGCTTGCAATCTGCATTCATCAAAAACAAAAAATTTGAAACTGGGGCAATAGCTAATACAGTCCATTGAGTCCTTACTATGATGTTCAAAGCTGAGTTTGATAGTAGGATTTAACTTAAGAGGAAATAAAATAATTTAATGTGTTGGTAGGGCAAATGCCCACTGCTTCCAAAACCTATAAGCACTTCAGGAAGCGAGTAGCCTGCTTTCATGGACCTCAGTGAGTCATCAGGCACTTTGAACGTGTCTGGTACAACCAACAGAGCAATACCCTGAGCAGCCAATTACAGAGCTGAAAGTTTTCTTAAAAAAAGAGGGGTAAATCAGGATCATTCCAGTGAAAATCAGAGACATACTAAAAGAAGCAGTTATTTATTGAAGTTATTAACAATAAAGCCAGATTTACTTTTGATGTCTGAGATGATGCACATGCTTCATAACAACTCAGTTTATGAGCCTGTTGCTTACTGGGCTTTACACTAAAGGTGTTACTATCTTGCATGTGTTCAGTCAATGTCAAAATCTGCTTTTTGGAGTATAATGGAGTTTAATTTTGACTGGGCCATGGCAGTCTGAAGTTCAAATTTAGGATTCATTACCAACAGGAGCAGATGTGCAAGTAATATTATTTTTTCTTAATAGAATCTTTATTGTGGGATCACAAATATTTTATGGAACATTGTAATAATAATAATAATTCATTACATTTATATAGTGTTCTCAGTACTCAAAGCGCTATCCACACAGGGAGGAACCGGGAAGCATTATAAACTAAATATTTCAGGAGTTACAATCTGCTTAGCCATTTTGGCCCCCAATCATCCCTTTGTCTCTGATTGGCTAACTATTTCACCTCTTCACCACCTAACAGCAAATGTGTGGTGAGCATACTGGTGTAAAAATGGCTTCTGTCACATCATCCAGATGGATGCCACACATTAGTGGTGGCTGAAGTGGCTTCCCACTCACTGAAGCGTTTTGAGTAGTCAGAAAAGTGCTATATAAACGTAAAGAATTATTATTATTATTCCTAAAGACTTGCCCACTGCCAAAACATTTAAGGTTCAACCCTCATTGCTAACAGTGTATAGACAAATTCGTGTCCCATTATAATTTACCAAAGCCATTACAGACATTTGAAAAAGAATAACTGTAATGACCATGAAGTAAAATATACTAACATGCACTAAGCATTGTGCTGAGTTTCAAAAAATTTTAGCAAAGATGTAGGGATAAAGAAAGAAAACAGGACATGGTGCTAAAAAGCACTGACAGGCTACAAAAGGGAGCTGAGTAAAAAGACTCCAGCTAACAAGAGCTTGCTTTATCCACTTGGCCTTGCACAATTAGTGTGCACATGTGCTAATGAGTCTGTCAAAGATAAATGAATGGAACCATCCCTAGGATGGAGGAGAAACCTTTATTTCACAGGTGGAATCATGCAGTACAAGGAAGGCAGTAACTGAATTACAACTGCTGATTACACTTCTTAAATATGCAATTAATTACAGAAGTGTGTGATTAGAGATCAGATCTCATATTCTTGTAGGTTACTGAATAATAGGACCCCGAAGCCAGGATATTTGTTGTTCTCTGCTGTGCCTTTGCTGGAGCCAGTTTTAACCCTTGTACTTAACAGGGCACTGGTCCAGAGTAGGTCACAGATCAAAGCATGAAAGAAAATGCTTGCTAATGGAAAAATTATAATTGACAAGTACAAACCACCATATATCTGTTATAAAAATAAGAACAAATAATATTTGGGTCATGTCTATTATAACTTTGCATGCTAATATGTGGTTGTCATGATTTTGACTTTCTTTGTACACATATCTGTGTTTTGTTATTTAAATGAAGCATTTGTGCAATTTTGGCATGTGTTGCTTATGTATTTCTTGATGTTATTTTTTGCATTTCGGGTTTTGTTTTGTTCACAGACAAAGCCATTTTGTGCAGTATTGTCATAGGTGTAGACATCTTGTTTACTGTTGCTATAGCCAATGCCAGTCAATTGTCACAATTGATGCAACACTGTAATATCTGTTCTTCTTTTCCCATACTAGTTTTCACCAAAACCTTTATAGAAGTAGCAATCATTTTGTTAAACATTAGAGGCTAAGAATTCCAAGTTTTAGTGTTGAAACATTTGGAAACATTTTTTCTGGCCTTACTTCATATGTTTGTGTTTTGGTTTTGTTGTTTTGCTTTTTTATTCTGACCTCTGCCTGCTCTTCCAACATGTATTTAGCCCCTTTTGTTACTTCATCTCCTGATATTCTAATCTAATTATTAGGCCTACAGGCTGTTGTGTCCTACCAAGATCCTTAGAGTTGGCACACCTACTGCAACACTTAATCCTGCTTACTGTGTAATGTTATGACATGGTGACACTCTTGTATCTTGAAGAATCAACAGACAAATGAGCAATATGGCAAAAAAAAGTTAATAAATGGGAAGATGTACAAAAATAAGCATTCTGCTGCTGTTGTCGCTGCTTTCTAGTCCCACATGACTTAAAGATTTAGCCTTCCTTGACTTCAAGGTCTAGCATTGCTGTTTCATATGATATACATAAAAATGTATTTTACTTTCTCCAAAGCGGCATGTCCATGCACATTGTGATAACCAGAGGGTGCCTCACTGCTTCGACACCAGACACAGTGCCAAGTTCAAATAAATAGTAACTTATTAACAGCAGTACCTTTGCAGGCTCTAATCCCCCCGACAACAATCAAATGGCAGACCAATAGCTTCCATCTTCTTCCTGTTCTCCTCGTCTAACTCCCACCTGCTGTTTCTACGCTTGGATGGGCTGCATCTCCATTGCAGTGGTCCTTTCATTACATTGACCTGGCTGGGTAAGGAATCTTCCTCAACACACATCAGGAGGCAAGACCATCCTCCCTGGTAATTACAATATATTTGTGTTACTAGCATAAAACATGCTCTGAAAACAGAACAAAACAAATATAGATTTTTTTTGATATTGTAGGTAAAGAACTAAGCTTTTAATTAGTAGCAGTGAAGTATAAAGGAAGAGAAAATCATCCAAATAACAAAACGTACTGCTTTTATATTTGTTACCAATTCCCAGCTAAAGACTTTTGAGAAACTGCTTTTACAACAGTATTCACTCTCATAGTATTGTGGAGGTGACTATCAGAGGATTATGATTAGGAATGGAGGAGCAAGAGGTACTCGATTGTTTAGATTGTTATTGCCTTATATATACAATTAAAAGAACTTTAAAATCAATCCTAAAGAACACAGGCAGCCAGTGTAATGATGCAAAAGACTGGTGAGATATGCTGAGATTGTTTTTTTTATTTATTTAAGGCCGTGACATTTTGGAATAAATGAAGCCAAGTTATATCTTTTTTAGGAAACTCTGATAGAACTGAATTACAGTAACCCAAAAAGTCTGACTTCTCAGCATCTTGTGGTGATATAACGGATGAAACTCTTGTTAGGTTTCTTAAGTGAAACAACACAGTCTTAGTAATACTGTATATGTAATGTGTGATTTGAAGCTTAGCTCTGAATCGTAAATGATGCCTAATTTCTTTGCTTTGGGGGTTACTTATAACAACAGTTGATCTCATTTATTTCTAAGGTCCTCACTTTTCTTTTTGCTGGCAATGATTAAATATTTGTGTCATGTAAATAGCTGTGATAATTCACTTTATAATAATCAAGGATATTGGGAGCAAGGAGATTGAGAAGAAAAGAGACCAAAATTAGATCCCAGCAGCACACAATATGTAATATCATGAATCTCTGTACACTCGCCATAATTGACAAAAAGTGATTAATAACAATGCTGCGCTCAATGGCACCAAATGCTGCACCTTAAAGAATCTTTAAAAATGTAGTCTAATGAACTGTTAACTATATCAAGTATACTGTTGAGTATCGAGTATCGAGTCAGACACTTCCTTAAAAAATCATTTAAGGACAGAATTAAGGACACATGTGGATGGTGTTAACTGAGTAATTACTCCACAACTATCAATCACTTAATAATAATTTTGTAAAAAAGTTGAATTCACTGTGTTCATGACATTGAGGTTCAAGTAGATTTGTTCTTGACATCTGTGGTATACTACATCTTATATTATACATTTTATCTAAAAAGAATGCTGCAAAATGTCATATTTAACAACAGACAGTAAGACCATTGTGATGGAACCAGGGCACCAGTGAGCTCCAAACCCCAACACGAACACACAAAACAGTCATGGGTTCAAAAAACAGATGATTTATTATGCACAGTACGTCAATGTACAGCACAAAGGACAAGTAATCTCTCCTCCAATTCACCTCTCCTCTCTTCACCACCCTGCCCTCCTTCAGTCAAGTGTTGCCTTCCTTCCTCCCAGCTCTGACTTTCCTAGACAATAGAGTTCGGTCCCTTTTATTGAGGACCCAGGAGTACTTCTGGTGCCAGGGCTACTGCCCATAAGTCCAGTGTAGTATAGAGCACATCTCCATGCAGCACCTTCTTGTGGCACCCTAGGACCCCAGCACCGATATGAAGGGCTGCTACCATCTATTGCCTTGGGGGATAAACATCCCAGAGAGACAGTCCTTCCCTGTCCTTTTTTATCCCATCCAGGAAAAGGTATTAAGTACATGTCTGTTTAGAATGCCTGTCCATTTGTTTGAGGCTTCCCACCCAGGTAAGGAACCATTTCCTCTGGCTGGGATGTCCATCCATCCATTAGAGCAGCCTTGTCCAGGTGTGATATCCTTCCCTTTCTTTGCCGGGATGCCTTTCTGTTCACTTGTATGGGATATTCCCAACTCCTTGCCGGGATGCCTTTCCATCCTGTGTGCCACCTACACTATTGATTCGACAGATTAAAATTGGTACAAAAGGCAGTTGGTTGATTTCCTGCACTATAATTCATAATTATGTCCACTATAATTTTGGGGAAATTTGAGGACCGCCTCTCAGATTGGATTAAATGTAATTAAACCTCAGCCTACAGTATTTTAAAGTGGATTCTTAATTTAGTCTTTGTCCATTTACACTTGGTCTCATTTAAGTAATTAAACTGATTGTGTATTCCACGGTATTACTGGTGTCACTAATTTTTTTCACATTTTAAAGCACATAAAAAGCTGTGTTACTATTCCTGCTACAAAATCTTCTTCTTCTTCTTTCGGCTGCTCCCGTTCGGGGTTGCCACAGCGGATCATCTTCTTCCATATCTTTCTGTCCTCTGCATCTTGCTCTGTTACACCCATCACCTGCATGTCCTCTCTCACCACATCCATAAACCTTCTCTTAGGCCTTCCTCTTTTCCTCTTCCCTGGCAGCTCTATCCTTAGCATCCTTTTCCCAATATACTCAGCATCTCTATTCTGCACATGTCCAAACCAATGCAATCTCGCCTCTCTGACTTTGTCTCCGAACCGTCTAACTTTAACCGGACCTCTAATGTACTCATTTCTAATCCTGTCCATCTTCGTCACACCCAGTGCAAATCTTAGCATCTTTAACTCTGCTACCTCCAGCTCTGTCTCCTGCTTTCTGGTCATTGCCACCGTCTCCAACCCATATAACACAGCTGGTCTCACTACCATCCTGTAGACCTTCCCTTTCACTCTTGCTGATACCCGTCTGTCACAAATTACTCCTGACATTCTTCTCCACCCATTCCACCCTGCCTGCACTCTCTTTTTCACCTCTCTTCCACAATCCCCATTACTGTGTACTGTTGATCCCAAGTATTTAAACTCATCCACCTTCGCCAGCTCTACTCCCTGCATCTTCACCATTCCACTGACCTTCCTCTCATTCACACACATGTATTCTGTCTTGTTCCTACTGACCTTCACTCTTCTCCTCCCTAGAGCATATCTCCACCTCTCCAGGGTCTCCTCAACCTGCTCCCTACTTTCGCTACAGATCACAATGTTATCAGCAAACATCATAGTCCACGGAGAGTCCTGTCTAATCTCGTCTGTCAACCTGTCCATCACCACTGCAAATAAGAAAGGGCTAAGCGCCGATCCCTGATGTAGTCCCACCTCCAACTTGAATGCATCCGTCACTCCTACCGTAGACCTCACCATTGTCACACTTCCCTCGTATATATCCTGTACAACTCTTATGTACTTCTCTGCCACTCCCGACTTCCTCATACAATACCACAGCTCTTCTTGAAACACCCTGTCATATGCTTTCTCCAGGTCCACAGAGACACAATGCAACTCCTTCTGGCCTTCTCTAAACTTCTCCATTAACATCCTCAGAGCAAGCATTGCATCTGTGGTGCTCTTTCTTGGCATGAAACCCTACTGCTGCTCACTAATCATCATCTCACTTCTTAACCTAGCTTCCACTACTCTTTCTCATAACTTCATGCTGTGGCTCATCAACTTTATTCCCCTGTAGTTACTGCAGTCCTTCACATCAACCTTAGGGCTTGTTTATACTTCACACTCAGAACGTGTTCGCGCCCGCATCATGGCTGCCACGCGTTCTCAGCGTTCATGTGATGCGTCCTCTGAGCGGGTCCTCAGAAATGAATGTGATGCGTGAGCAAGTTGCAGTACCAGCAAAAAGTCGGGGGACGCAGTGTGCTAAAAGTTGGAATGTGACATCAGAGTCTCTGTTTACTATCTACATGTGACAGAAAGCTTTGCGGATCCTACGAGATCGGTGTGCGCACTTCGATGTTTGATGAATGGTTCGATGTGGTGAAGCAAAATGCCAACATACAGATGTATTCGTGGTACTTTTATATTCAAGCGTCGCATATTCCTGATCGTAATGACACGATACATTTTAAAAGTCTCACATACCGTCTTCTGTGCCGTCTTTTTTTTCTAGGGCTTCCATCCGGTCCTGACAGCAGTGGATCGCCAGCTATAAATCGCCACATCGAGCACATTAAATGTGTGATATTCTAACTCTCTGCACATTTAGAATCCTTAGATTTATACTTGATATCACTTTCATGATGAAATGCATTAAAGTATGTATGTTACATGTTACAGATAAATCAGTAATTTCATTTAAATAATGAATACTGTTAATAATTACACACAAGGGGGTTACACAGTGGTGGAGTGGTAGCGCTGCTGTCTTGCAAGGAGTCACGTCGCTGATATTCCCTGCCTGGAGTTTACATGTTTTCCTGCTGGGTTTCCTCAGTGTTCTCCAGTTTCCTTCCAAAGATATGCAGATTTGGTTACACTAAAATTACGCTAGTGTATGTGAGTGCTTGTATTCACCTTGCGATGAGCTGATGCCTTGTCCAGGGATTGTTTCTGCCTCGTGTCCAATGCTAGCTGAAATGGACAAATCCCTGGACTGATGGATTTAATCATTAAACATCCTTTTCAGAGATATTGCGGTAAGGTGTCGTCGGAATTTAATAAGTGTTCCATGCAATTCACAACACTGCGAAGCCGAATCTGTTCTCACCGTGATAATATCTGGCAACGCCACCTGGTGGATTCCTCCAGATTTATGCAAAGTACGCACGCAAGTATAAACACTAAAACGCTTGCGTAGCAGGAGCGTCCGCTGCAGCAAGCGTTGCGTCGTGTGAAGTATATATCCGGTCTTATTCTTAAATATCGGCACCAGTACACTTCTCTACTCCTCCACTCCTCTCACTTTCCAAGATTCCTTTAAACAATCTGGTTAAAAAGTCCACTGCCATCTCTCCTAAACACCTCAATACTTCCATAGGTATGTCCATTTTTCATCCTCTTCATAGCTGTCCTTACTTCCTCCTTGCTAATCCATTGCACTTCCTGATTCACTATCTCCACATCATCCTCTTCATTCATGAGCCTCTCAAAGTACTCTTTCCATCTACTCAACACACTCTCCTAGCTTGTGAGTATGTTTCCATCTTTATCCTTTATTACCCTAACCTGCTGCACATCTTTCCCAGCTCGGTCCCTCTGTCTAGCCAATCGGTACAGGTCCTTTTCTCCCTCCTTAGTGTGCAACCTCTCATACAACTCATCATACACCCTTTCTTTAGCCTTCACCACCTCTCTCTTCACCTTGCACCTTATTTACTTGTACTCTTGTCTATTTTCTGCATCTCTCTGACTATCCCACTTCTTCTTTGCCATCCTCTTCCTCTGTATACTCTCCTGTATTTCCTCATTCCACCACCAGTTTTCCTTTTCCTCCTTCCTCTTTCTAGATGTCACGCCAAGCACCCTTCTTGCTATCACCCTTACTACATCTGCTGTAGTTTCCCAGCTGTCTGGTAACTCTTCACTGCCACCCAGTGCCTGTCTCACCTCCTCCCTAAACTCAACCTTGCAGTCTTCCTTTTTCAACTTCCACCATTTGATCCTTGGCTCTGTCCTCATTCTCTTCCGCTTCTTGATCTCCAGCGTCATCCTACAGACCACCATCTTATGCTGCTTAATTACACTTTCCCCTGCCCCCACTTTGCAGTATTCAATCTCCTTCAGATCAACTCTTCTACAAGGATGTAATCTACCTGTGTTCATCTTCCTCCACTCTTGTACGTAACCCTATGTTCCTCCCTCTTCTTAAAATTCGTATTCACCACAGCCATGTCCATCCTTTTGGCAAAATCCACTATCCTCTGACCTTCTTCATTCCTCTCCTTGACACCATACCTACCCATCACATCCTCATCTCCACTGTTCCCTTCACCAACATGCCCATTGAAATCTGCTCCAATCACCACTTTCTGTCCTTTGTGTACACTGTTCATCACTTCATCCAACTCACTCCAAAAATCTTCTTTCTCACCCATTACACACCCAACTTGCGGTGCATATGCACTATCAACATTCATCATCACACCTCCAATTTCCAGCTTCATAATCATTACTCTGCCTGACACTCTTTTCACCTCCAAAACACTCTTGATATACTGTTCCTTCAGAATAACTCCTACCCCATTTCTCCTCCCATCCACACCATGATAGAACAATTTTTATCCACCTCTCCTTACTTCATTTCCATTTAGTCTCTTGCATGCACAATATATCAACCTTCCTTCTCTCCATCATACCTGTATATGCTAACTCTCCCCTTACCAGTCATACTGCCAACATTCAAAGTTCCCACCCTCAGTTCCACTCTCTTTACTTTCCTCCTCTTTTTCCTGCCTCCAGACATGTCTCTCCCCTCTTCTTCTCCTTCTTCTTCTTCGGCCAATGGTAGCCCAATTTCCGCCACCACCCTGTTGGCTAACAGTACTGGTGGCAGTTGTTGCTTCATGTATGTTCTTCCTGTGTCTGAATGGATGCACTGAATGTGCTAAGATGTGCTGGATAGGGTGATTAACATTTTCATGTATATGTAAGTAGTTCCTGTGATGGTCCAGTGTTGTTTCCTTCTTTACATCCAGTGCTGCTGCTATAGTTTCCAGTCTCCTATGATTCTAAAATATATTAAATGGTTTTAAGAATGTTATTTAAAGTGCCTTTCTATAATAATAATATTCAGTCTGTGTCTTAGTATTGCCACATTCTCATCCCTGGCTCTACTGCCTTTTTAATTCATCTGTTTTCTTGTCTTTAATAGACAATACAATTATGACTTAATATGTTTTTGTTTTCTTTTTTATATAGTATTTCTTAATGTTTTTTTTCTTTATTACTTTTCATATATTATTTTAATAACATATTTCTTAGTTCTTTGTCAGATGTTCCTTGCTGTCTAAATGTTGAATCCAAGGGGGAGGGGCCCCAAATGTTGCAGCTGAGGGACCCTCACTGAAGTATTAGTTTTACTTATACAATACAATACAATACAGTTTATTTTTGTATAGCCCAAAATCACACAGGAAGTGCCGCAATGGGCTTTAACAGGCCCTGCCTCTTGACAGCCCCCCAGCCTTGACTCTCTAAGAAGACAAGGAAAAACTCCCCAAAAAAAAAACCTAGTAGGGAAAAATGGAAGAAACCTTGGGAAAGGCAGTTCAAAGAGAGACCCCTTTCCAGGTAGATGGGCGTGCAGTGGGTGTCAAAAGAAGGGGGTCAATACAATACAATACAGTACAGTACACAGAACAATTTCTCAATATAGTAAGAAAAAAAAAAAAAAAATATATAAATTTTAGAAGTACAGAGTAGAATTTAACAGTAGATGATATATCCCATAATTAGATTTGTATTTGTATAGAGTCCTGGAGACCTCATCCTTCAAGCTGCCTCCCCCATTTGGCCATTCCACAGCTGAGACAGTGCTGGGCCAGCCAATCAAATGAAAGGACCCCTCTACCCCACGATTCCTGCGATCCTCCATCTGGGATGACTTTTCCTTAGGCAGGCAAAACAACTTGGCAGGTGGGCCATGGCACCAAATGCCACATTTGAGTACCGAGAAGAAAAACAGAGTAAGTGAGGGTTAGTATACAATTATAACTGTCATGTTACTTATGTTTAAGTGCTAATGACTAACAACAGAGATGCAGTCTGTACAGTTAATCAGCAGCTCTAGTCAGGATATGCTAAACTGAAGTAGTGAGTCTTCAGCCGAGATTTAAAAGCTGTGACCGAAGGGGCATCTCTTATAGTAGCAGGCAGACCATTCCACAGTTTAGGGGCCCTGTAACTAAAAGCTCGACCCCCCCCACTGTTATTTTATTAATCCTTGGAATAATAAGCAGACCGGCATCTTGAGATCTTAATGTGCGCTCTGGTTTGTAAGTCATGATAAGTTCAGACAAGTAAGCCGGACCTCGACCATTTAATGATTTATATGTTAAAAGAAGGATTTTGAAATCTGCCCTAAACTTAACATATAAATCATTAAATGGTTGAGGTCCGGCTTACTTGTCTGAACTTATCAACTTCTGTTGTTCAGCTCTCTTTCTGGTATTGAGATGCCGAGTTTCAATTTTATTTTTATAGGTGTTTTGTTTCCTTTGACTTTTTGGTTTATGGACTTGTGACGATGCGGGTTTGCTGCATGCTCCCATCTTCTGTCTGGAGCCCTTGAACCCGTCACCATCGGTAATGCTACCAATGAGCTATGCAGTGAGGCAACAACATAGCAAGGGGATGGTGCAAAAGTGTCAAGTGCTTTTATTTAGAAACAACAACAAAACAATACAGTGTTCAAATTAAATAAAGTGCAGTGCTTCATAAAGAGTCTTCTTTAAATAAATAATCCATTAAAAGCAAGTGAAAAACATGGAGGTTAAAATATAGAAAAAAGTCTTCTAAAAACAATGAGGTTAAAACACAATGCAGGAAGCAGTCTTTTAAAAACATTACAAGCCCGGTGTCTTCTACCTGGTGGCTCCCCTACTTCTCCCGTCTGGACTTCTCAATAGGGGAGTCGCCCTACATGCAGCTGCCCTTCTCTGTGCCTGCTTCAGCTGTTTGGATTGCCTCACCGATCCCTGGCTCTGTTAGGCTCCTCCCGACAGCGATTTGAGATTCCCCAACGACCAGGGCTCTCACGCCAGGGAAACCACGTTCCAAGTCCCGACTCCTGCTGCCTTCCGCGGATAGTCATCCGCCCTTCATCACTGGTCACTCCCGCTCCATGATCACTCAGCGGGAGCGACCACTACTACTACTCCCCGGGTGTCGGTCCAACACCCAGGCTCACTGTACAGCTGCAACGCGAGCCTGCTCTCACTCGCTTGCTCTCCCGCACCGACTTTCTCCTCCTGCTTCCTGCATTCTCCTGCAACCTCCGTTCCTTTCCCTTTTTTTCTTTTTCCTCCTAGCCGCCTCGCGCTTTAATTTATTAAGAGAGCATTGCAGCTGTGGCAAATCAGCAGCCCCAGGAACAATCACGGATACAGACTGTTTCTCACCTGTGCACTAAGGTGAAAAACGCCCACATCGTGAACCGCCCCAAGAACCGCTTCAGCCACACAACCACCACACCACTTCACCAAGCCGCGAGCGCAGTGATTATTTATTTAAAACTGGCCTTTGATAGGAGCTGTGGACCCGCTATACCACAGGACTTTTACTCCATTTTTTTCAATTTGATTCTAGTTTGTAGATTTTGCTTTGTAAATCTTTGGCCTTCCCTCTTTTAGACAAAACTTTGTGAAGAATCTTTGTTCTAGCTGTTGTTAATAAACCCTTTAATAATCAAGGAATTTTGTTATTTGAGGCCAAATGTTTTAAATGTTTCACCCTTTTCTGGAAAATGTATGCCTTGGTCCCTTGTGATTTGTGCAGGACTCTGCTCCTCGATATTGGCAACCATGTTGATTTGGGCAGATGAACCTTGCACTTTCCTTACTGGTCTGATTCTCAGTTTAAGAGCTATCACAATTTAAAGTTTTTGTGGGCTAGATAAATTATAACTGTTTGCACTCTTTTGTTCATACTTCAGAAAGTCAAATGTAAATGTTTGTTACATTATGCAGACACTTTTGATTGAGAGCTTAACATTTTACAAAAATATCCATCTGTGGGATCAGTGTTATTCAGCCCAGGACTGAAGGGAATAGCAATCATAATAATACCTTAATTGTGTCTTTATAAAATAATGCACCTTTGTAAAAGTCAAGACACTACATAAAACACAAGACAAGAAATAAATAAGAAAATGATAATGGGTTAAAATATGTTACATAAAGATGCATATTAGGTTTATATTTAAAAGTAGTAATACATTTAAAATCATACAGTGGTAAAGGAATAGCATTCTGGTGTTTTTATATGATAATACCAAATACCAACAAAAAGGAAGACCACTTTTAGAACAAAACCTAAAACTTACATTAGAATATTACAAAACCTTCATAACTGACAGAAGATTTAGAATGGAGCAAAATAATCTGTAAAAAGTTTGGTGTTTACATTTCTTAAAGTAATCTGAGACCCTAATGCCAAAATTTAGGATGTGCAAGAGCTTGACAAGTGTAACACTAAGGATAACACAAGAAGGTAATTGCAACCTGGAAAATAACAAAACAAGGATGTATAACATCTCTGTGTCTTTGAGTGAGAAGGTGTGTTACTGCTGAGTTCTTTTGCGTAGGTGCAAAAAATCTGTTTCGATAATATTATTCAGTGAGCTTCAAAAGACAGTGTGGGATCAAAAATAGAACATATTTTCTATCCTTTTTGTAAGTGTGCACAGTGGTGTCAACAATGTCAAGAAACAAATAAGAAACTTTTGCCATGCAGGGTTTTAAAGGACATGATAATCTGTGTTACTAAAGTTTAATTTAAGGAAGTTAATGCTCATCCAGTTGATTATAATGTACTGTGTATTGATTCCAAGAATGATAGGGTTGGTGTATGCATATATAAGATAATCATTTGAACAAAAAATATTTAACTCATTGAAAGAAACATTGGCTTGAAGGAAAGCAAATGAATTACAGATGGGGCCAAAGCGCTAAGCCCCCATGAACAGCCTGTGTAGGATAGTGTAGCTGCGTTTACCCAGAATTACTAAAGTTCAGCAGCTACAGCTTGTAAATGGGATTTAGCAAAAGCCTGATGCGTCAAAATGATTCCACAGACAAAATATCTTCGTTTTTAAAAGTTTTAGTAAAAATTCAAAGTAAAATAGTTCGCACAAAAAAAAAAAGAAAAGTTCTTGTTAAGAAAAGCTTAAATCTTGTTTCATTTCTTATCGTTACAAATCACTTCTAAATGTTTCTGAACCATTTAAGAATGGTCATAAAACTGTATACCTATCCCACTTCTGTGCTGAAAATTGGTCTTTTACATCCCTGTGCACTGAGACCTACTGTATTCTAAACAACAACTGACTCAATTATCACACTGTATCTTAATTATACCAAAAAAGTTCTATCTCATACCAACTTACAGGGGGAAAAGACTATACCATTGTCTATGACTATGAAAGAAATTAATATTCAATTCATATTGAGCAAACACTAATATAGGTTTAACTTTCTAAGATTGGCTCTTACAGATAGCATTAAAATTATTCTGACACTTATATAAAAATTGCAGTTTATGTGAAGGGATATGCCATGATAATACAGAACCCACTATTTTTTTTAAATATTTTATTAATTTTAATCATTCCATACAAATAGATCAGTTTTTACAAAAAATAGGATTGAAAACAGATGCGACCCCCACCCCTAGAACCCACTATTTTTATGCTTCATTTTGTTACGTTATCATTTCTAACCTTGCATTAAAGCAACATTAAGGGACTTATAGGAATCATACTGTTGGAAGCCTGGTGAGGTTGTGGTAAGAGGAACACCTACAGGTTAATTGGTGCCAAGACTGGATATTGTTCTGTTCCTTGACATATAAAGAGTCCCAATTTACCTTCACTTGAATTTCAATTCCCCATCACCTGGGATTTACTACAGCAGGGGTGCCCACGCTGTTTTTGGCTTGCGAGCTACTTTTAAAATGACCAGGTCGAAATGATCTACCTACATTAAATCTATACTAATAAAAGGCAAAGCCCTCACTGACTCAGTCACTCACTGACTGACTCACTCATCACTAATTCTCCAACTTCCCGTGTAGGTGGAAGGCTGAAATTTGGCAGGCTCATTCCTTACAGCTTACTTACAAAAGTTAGGCAGGTTTCATTTCGAAATTCAAAGCGTAATGGTCATAACTGGAACATATTTTTTGTCCATACACTGTAATGGAGGAGGCGGAGTCACGTATCGCGTCATCACGCCTCCTACGTAATCACGTGAACTAAAAACAAGGAAGAGATTTACAGCACGAGTCACACGCGGGAACGAAGGTAAATGACGTTAATTTTTGACTGTCTTTTAATACTGTGTAAGCATACATATTAACACATGTGCAATTAAACGTGTGCATTTACGGGGTGATTTCTCAGGCTTAAAAGCTCACCTTTTATCAAACGTGGGAACAAAGGTAACTGACGTTGTTCACTGTCTTTTAATACTGTGTAACCATACATATTAACACATGTGCAATTAAACGTGTGCATTTACGGGGTGATTTCTCAGGCTTAAAAGCTCGCCTTTTACTAAAAAGGTAAATGCAAAACTATTTTCAATCAGTTTATTGAAACGCTCCCGTTAAGGATTGCAATAACATATTCGCGAGATAAAAGAATGAAGTAGGGGGAAATGGAGGAAGAGCCGCAAACAGCGAAGAGCAAAAAATTAATTAAACAATTGAGAACGGAGCGAGTTAAGCATACAAGCATGTTCATAAGGGAAACAAAGCACGGTGTAAAACGTAAGTTTAAATTAAGTTTATAGAAACGCTCCCGCTGCGGATTGCAATAACATATTCGCCAGATAAAAGTTTAATGAGAAGACACGAGGTATAAATGAACCACACGCCGTGGCGCAACGTTAGGGGCAACAGTTTCAACCATTCTATGATCTGCTTCTTGCAACTGAAAGACGGCACATGGCAGATGTTAGCCGACTTGCTGACCGCAACGTTAGGGGCTTCAACTATGGCGCTGACGCCACATCTCAGTGCCAACACTTTGCAGACTCTACTTAAAAGACACGCCCTCCTCACTGGACAGTTAAAAAGACCAATCAAACTAACGATGACATCAAGTATTACCCAATCAAAAGTAGGAAAGGAGGCATCTTCATAAAATGCATGTGGGATGATTTGCATGAGACGCTGCTTTAAAAAAAAAAATGATAAAAAAAATACGGGATAAATCCCGTCCAGTATTGATTCAAAACGGGACGCGCAATTTCATTCTCAAACGCGGCACGATTCCGTATTTTAAAGGACGGGTGGCAACCCTACAGTGCCAGGTAACCACCCATACAATCAGATTGTGATTCAGACTAGGAATGCAATGAATGTAATTACCCCGATCTACATACAAGGCGAAAGTCTTGCAACATTCAAAGATGATGGTTTGGGATAAGTACACCATACAACATAAAAGAGCTTATGAAGCCTTGAACCGAAAAAAGCAAGATTTCAGAGATCGTAAAAAAAAAAATAGGACGTAATGTCGTTTTACTCGCTGTAGATTTTAGTCAAACATTACCAGTTATTCCACGAGGGAGACCAGCAGATGAACTCAACGCGTGTTTAAAATCCATGCTTCTCCCACGCTCTGTTATATGTCGCGTGTTCTCGGGTAGGTGCACCAAAAAATGTATACATTTAAGCATGTAATGGGCAAACAAAAAATGAGGTATACCCGAAGGCACTGCAGTAGTACTTAATGTAACTTTACTTCTTAAATGTTAATGTTTTACTGTTTAATAATTTATACGCTTCTTATATGTTGTTCAAATTCTTTTATCAAAATACCACTGACAGCGCAATGCACGATAACATGGAGTGAATACACCATACGCATCCGCCCACGGCTGCCCTGCTGTGCGCAGATAGGAGTTGATCCTACAATAAAATAAAATAAAGATAAAAAGAGTAAAACAATCATCACCCATAAAGCGGATAGTAGACGTCACGTACTATATGTGTACCACATTTAAAGTGTATAGGTGAAACGGTTTGCGAGCTACAGGTCATTTAAAATCCTGGACAGACACACAAATTGCCACGGTAGCAAATTACAGAAGAAGATTTTACTGTTTAATAATTTATATTTATATGAAATGTGCTTCTTATATATTACTTCATATTCTCATATGATAATGATGTTAATGTTTATATTGATTTCTGTGTTATTAAAACTGCATGTATGTGTGTATATGTATATATATATATATATATATATATATATACTAGCAAAATACCCGCGCTTCGCAGCGGAGAAGTAGTGTGTTAAAGAGGTTATGAAAAAGTAAAGGAAACATTTTAAAAATAACGTAACATGATTGTCAATGTAATTGTGTTGTCATTGTTATGAGTGTTGCTGTCATATATATATATATATATATATATATATATATATATATATATATATATATATATATATATATATATATACATATACATATACATATATACATATACATATGTCATTTTTAAAATTTTCCTTTACTTTTTCATAACCTCTTTAACACAGTACTTCTCTGCTGCGAAGCGCGGGTATTTTGCTATATATATATATATATATATATATGACAGCAACACTCATAACAATGACAACACAATTACATATATATATATGTAGATATGTATATATATATGTGTCAATCTATCTATGTATGTATGTCTAGATATATATATATATATATATATATAGATATGTATATATATGTGTATATATATGTAGATGTGTATATATGTAGATATGTAAATATTTATGTATATATATGTGTCTGTGTGTGTATATGTATATGTATATATGTATACGTATATATATATATATATATATATATATATATATATATAATGTGTGTGTATGTATATGTGTGTGTTTATGTATGTGTGTATATATATATGTTGATATGTGTATATAATATATATATATATATATATATATGTATATATATGTGGATGTGTATATGTATATATATGTAGATATGTGTATATGTAGATATGTATATATATGTATATGTATATATATGTTTATGTGTGTGTGTATATTATATATATATATATATATATATATATATATATATATATATATATATATATATAAGACAGCAACACTTATAACAATGACAACACAATTACATTGACAATCATGTTACGTTATTTTTAAAATGTTTCCTTTTTTTTTTTCATAACCTCTTTAACACACTATTTCTCCGCTGCGAAGCGCGGGTATTTTGCTAGTTTTATATATATATATATATATATATATATATATATATATATATATATATATATATATATATATATATATATATATATACTGTATATACTGATTATACTTTATACATAAAATATATGTTGTCGTACCTTCCATAACTGAATAACCCTTATAGCACAATAACAATTCAATAAATTTATGGATTTAATAATCTTCATGTGGGAAAAGGCTGAATCGCATAAATAAGAAGATCCGAATAATGCAGTCAAGGAGGCAGCACATTTCCTCATGTTTGGGTACTTTCCTCTGTGAGTAAGTTCCAAAACTGTCCATGAGCCCCATACTTCAGCTGAATGTCATCCTGTAATGTCAAAATCTCATCCTCCACTGTAGGAGTTTTAGGTGAAACAGTGTTGCAATTTTTGATGAAAAAATCACCCTCAACATCTTCCCTAAATGGATAGCACTTAAATGTAGCGATTGGCTCAAGTAAAGCTGAGTCTTGAAACCGTCTGTCAAAGTCTGACAGACAATTTTCAATCTGCTCTGTGTAGCATATGCTGTCAAGTTGCGCACACGCCTTCCATTGCGTCTCCAGCTCTGACGTGAGGTTTTGGATGTTTTTGATGGGAAAGGAAGTACAGGGGAAGAGAAAGCAAGGGAGGACAAAGTGGAGGTGGATGGATAAAGTGAATATCTGACGGGAAAGGGATTGACTGGGGTAGAGGTGCAGGACTGAACCGTTTGGAGAAGGTTGATCAAGCACATCAACTCCACATAGAAGTGGGGAAAGATAAAAACTAAGATGAAGAAGAAGATGATTATGAGACTGGCTTTTGGCCCCTGATTACCCTGATATGGATTAAGTGAATTTGATGATAGGTGGATCTCTCTAATGCAGTTGATTTTCTAGCACTGTTTGCAGGTTTAGGTAATAAAATTACTTGTACTTGGTAGGTGAAGCATTTGAAAACTAATTGAAGCTGTAGGACACTGCTCAATTTCAAAATATAGGAAGAGATGACTTCTAGTCCTTAATTCTAATTCTAGTGTCTTACTTCTTAATTCTAATAAATTAAATTACTAACAGGGATTTAGAATATGTCCAAAATTTGTTTCAGGACCAAAAATGGCACCACACTACTGCCTATAGGCCATAGCAGGACACTTATTTTAAGGTTAAATTTGCCAAATCCATAGCATTCTACAAAAAAACTACAGAAGTTTTTGTGTTCTTTTTCAATAATGCAATTGTATCCAAGCTGTAATCATTTAGATCTGTCCAAAAAAAAAAGTTCAACACAGTAGTAGAATATGTGAGTGTCAGAGATTTTTTACAGGAAAAAAATAACAGAAATTAAATCAAATGGTGTGCAGCTTGAAACAACAATAATTAAGCAAATTTGTGTGTCTTTGTTGTGAGGGCAGGATTGGGACTCAAAATCATATATAATAGGATAAAAACCCAAAATTCTCTTACTTTTTTAAATAGTTATGAATATTTTTTTTCAGAAGGCAGCCTACCTTTTAATTTAAGTGACGTTAAGTTGGATTCCAGCAGCATAGCTCTTTCTTAAACAAAATGACAATCATAACATCACATGCACACCCATCTGGAAAAAAATTGGTGTGATGTCTTTGGCAAATGAGATCCAACAAGAAACTGCAAACAAAACAACACTACATTTCTTTTTAAATAATAAATGCATATAAATCAAAGGATACAAAACTAAAGTCACATCATTTATGGCCAGATCCTGACAAACCAGAGGAGAAGTTAATAGTCATGTTGCTTTATGGCTCCTACTCACTGTAACTCTAAACCATTAATCTGTTTAAATGGCTCTGTCACTGTTGTAAGGTGTAAGTGTACACCTAAAATCCAACATTTTCTCTTTTGACGTTTAGATCTTTTTTAACGTCATGTTATTTTCAAGCTGACTTTAGTGTTCATTAACACCTACAGGTATTTTTTTAATCTTTTTTTAAGCTCAAAGTATATGAATGATTTGCATTTTTTTGTTAGCTTCTGTGTTTGAACTGTATATTTGTCTACTTGGCCTAGCTTCTTATCATGATAAACCCTGTAAGAATGAAATTCATTTCAGTTTATTGTAATATAGCATCCTTTTCAGTTGGCAGGATCAGAGCACTCACATATTCCAGTTCATTTGGCTGAACCCTTTTTGCAATATGCACTGCTGCAGGAAATAAGTTTTTTTGTAGTTCACCAAAAGTCTATGCACAGATGGAATCAATTGTTCTTTCAATTTATGTGGTTATCTCCGCGGAACTTTGTATTTGGCTGTTTGGCTATTTCTTTTTTATTAAGACCAGTTGTACCGTTTAAAACTTAGGTATTTGAATTGAAAATATTAGAAGCAGTGAAAAAATGTAAAGTGCAAGGGAAAATTAAGTGAAGGCGGCGGCTGGTGTGACAACATTAGGAAAATGAAGATACCTTCTCAAAAGGCATGAGGCAAGGACAAAGTGTAACTTTGTGAACAGAGTTGTATAATCCACAGATTTGGCATCCTGGGCCCTGGGTCTGTGTAGTCAATACCATGTCTGAGTGAGCACTCTGCATGTTAGGCAAATTTTTGAGCAAGTGAGTTGGGGTGAGTGTGTGTGTGTATGAGTGAACCCTGTGTTGGACTGGAAGTCCATCTAAGTTTGGTTACAACCTTCTTCCCTATGCAGTTCGGATACTCACTGGATCCTATCTCATAACCCCTTAAGTCTTTAAGTGTATTATACACTGGACAGTTGGATGATTTCTAAATTCAGAATCATATATAACACATATCTGTTTTGTGTGGCCTAAAAATAACAATGGTTTTTGCTCTACATACAACCATTAGGTGACACAATATTCCCTCACTTTGTTTCTTTAGATATATTGTCTTCTTTTGTGCATTACTTGGGTAATTTAGATTTGGTTTGTAATTATATTATTAGTCATGTGCCTGCATTGATCTATTGATTATTGAACCCAATTAATCTAGTTTATGATTCAGTTAAGGGCTGCAAGGCCTGAGACCTGTCCTAGTAGCACTTTTTCACAAGGCAGGAACCTATCCTGGACAGAGTGATAGTCACACGTGAGCACTACTCACTAGCTCAGGCTATATGAAAGGTACCTTCAGGGACAATTGACGAGAATCAGCTAGAATACTTATGGCTTTGCATATAGTATGATAAAAAGTAGACTTGATGTGGGGTGTCCAGTTAAAACAGTTAAAAGAGTGGAAATTTAGCATGCCATAGCCACTGTTATATTCAATGAAAAGGACAAATGCAGTGATTGTTCTGCCTGTCTCAGTCTAGAGGATTGTGAAATGTGTTTTCAGATATTTTTTAAATTCAAAAGGAATCATTTTAGAAATTGTATTTTGCAGATATTGTCTTCCCTTGGAAGAATACCCATTTTGCAATTGTCTATTTTCTGTCATCTCTTCAGTGAATAATTAGCACCCACTGCAAGGTTCAAATAGAGGCAAAGGGCTAAAGTGACACACATGTCATTCCTTTTTTTGCTTTTCTCTCAAAGCCAATAAGGGGCTTTAAGGATGTGAGTCACATTAGTGGATGGTTAATTTGAAATGTCACAATTATCAATAGGATTTGTACGTAAAAGCAGCAACACCACAATTTCCCACTAAGTGGGTGGTAAGCACTCCTTGGAAAAAAAGCAAAGCTCATACACTTTGTATAGAAAATTATTATAAGGAAAAAAAAAATCAAATTAAGTATTATGAGAATAGAATGACTCATAAGTATTATCTGACTTTACAGAAGGACATGACATAATGTCACATAGTCCAATGTGTTGTAGCAATGCCAGTGATTGATTCATTGAATGCACTGAGTTCAAAGCTTTCAAAAGAGAGCTTTCGGGAAGAACTACGAGATCGGTACATTTCTTATGGATGTTGGTAAGCTGCTTACCTTTTTTATAGTTCAGTTTAGGTCAAAATGTTAAGTGTTCGGAGCCTTATTTTGAGTGTGTGAATTTCTGCTACTATGAACCTCATTTTTCAAGATCTATACTGCTGTTATCATTAGAAGGACAACAGGAGTCCAATAAACTACAGAAAACAAAAAAACATTTTTGTAAAGAGCAGTCTAGGCTCATATATAAATATTTGCCCCTAAATCAGCATTATAGAAAATAATTTTCTAAAGTCTTCATCTGCTGTGTTCCACAATTTATTGGCTCCCCCTTTAATAAATGCCATCAAACCAACCTATAAATGATTCACATTTCTGGATATGGTGTCACTGATTTGCTTTTTTCCATTACTATCTACTTTGCTACTGTCAATGCTTGCATTAGCCGATACTCTACTCTCTTCACATAATTCTAGTTCAGCGTGGTCATTAATGCCATTAATTGTCAATTCACTTGAATGCACCAGTAATTGTACTGAACTGTGTTTAATTCTCTGCGAATGGAATGTCTAGAAACTTCAAGTTCACTGACTGAACTTTCTGGAACAGAAATTTCATTACTTCTAATTTTAGTAACTGATGAGGAATCTTTTTGTGCTGTCACTAAAGCATCTGTAAAATCTTTGGAGCTCACTGCTGCCTTTGTTCTTTTCACTGACACTCTTTTTTTTAAAATTGGAAGCCACTTAGTTTTTGTCTCTTCATTTCTGCAGGCTGATAAACACAATTAAATGTACACAAAACACAGACCAGTTGTTGAATAATAGATTGACTCAACAAGTTCATAAATACATTAAGATTTTGTTAAGAAGAAGATGAGAATGTGTATTAAAGTTTTATTGTATCCAAAAAATGTATTGTATCAAAGACAGATCACATTAAACTCTGGTTGAGGATGAGATGGATTGCAGTAATTTGTTAATGAAATTTGCTTTTGAGGAGTTTTTTGTTCATGAAAAATATATCTAAATAAAAAATATGTAAAATGTAAATAAATGATTAAAATATGAAAATTCTCTAATGCAACATTTGTGCATTTTAACAATTATCAAAGAAGGAAAGGATTTTGGAGGCAAAAGTCACTGTCACTCGTCCTGTGCAGAAGAACACTGAGTTACTCATTCGACCAAAATCGCAATAATACTGAACCATTGGATTAAATGCTTTCAGCCTGTATAAAGCGCGTCTTCTGCGAGTAGTACTCAACACATACCTCTGCTGATGAACTGAGCTTACGTGAATTAAAGGTGCAGAATAAAGCAGATGTTGCAAAAATGTGGCTGCAGTGAGCAAAGTATACAATAAGTGAGAAACTGTCATGCTCCAATATACCTCATACTGTAATTATTTGACTAACAACACAAAAGAGAAAAAGAAGGAAAAACTGATTCTAGGAAACTGAGCAGAAATTTACCAAAATAGAGCAAAATTGAATTAGTAACCTTAGTACTAACTACACTTAGTGGCAGGGAAGCATGTGAGCATGACCTGGTGCACCACCAACCAACAATGTGGTGACGCTCACTAGACAATGGCCAAACATTAGCTGCAATCTGGTCCTACCCCCTTTACTCTTCATCTTCTGCTACTGAATACGTCTACCTCTACACCACTATCTCGAGTCACAAAGGTAGCTCTGGTTCCCGTATCTTCCAGATTTCAAGCCCAAGGACATGGGGGCCCACCAGATTATCAATGTAAAGCCTGATTCAGTCCATTCATCCCCTGCGATCATAAAGTTCCTTAGATGCTCTGACTGGCAGATTTTCCAATGAGAAGCGAAGAAGGCAAAGTCCATTATCTCTGAAGGTGATGTCCCCAGCCCTGAAGAAATCCAGTGTTGCCAGCATTCAAGCCTTTCTTCTCAATTCTGCCAGAGTATCCTTAATACATGCTGGTTCTCAACACCTCAGCTCCAGTTTGAAGCTGGCTATGGAGGTGATTGATATCTTCCTCTCATTTGGTACCTGGCCTTTCTGACTGCTTTGTGCATTATAAATTATTATTTGTTAAAAGTGCTACCACAGCTGAGATTATAATGATGTCCATCCATCCATTTTCCAACCCGCTGAATCCGAACACAGGGGTCTGCTGGAGCCAATCCCAGCCAACACAGGGCACAAGGCAGGAACCAATCCCGGGCAGGGTGCCAACCCACCGCAGGACACACACAAACACACCCACACACCATGCATACACTAGGGCCAATTTAGAAACGCCAATCCACCTAACCAGCATGTCCTTGGACTGTGGGAGGAAACCGGAGCGCCCGGAGGAAACCCACGCAGACACGGGGAGAACATGCAAACTCCACGCAGGGAGGACCCGGGAAGCGAACCCGGGTCCCCAGGCCTCCCAACTGCGAGGCAGCAGCGCTACCCACTGCGCCACCGTGCCGCCCTTATAATGATGTTGCAATATTATTTCTTTCTTTTGAATTCATATGTACTTGGTGTGAGGTTTGTTTTATGAGAATGTTATTGTATTCTGTTGTGAGTTGGTTGGGAGTGGAGGGGGAGCAGGGATGTGTGTCTTGACCCACAATTTCCCTAAGTCAGCCTTAGAGCAGGAACGTTTGTTTTTAAATTGTTTATTCGGTTGTAATCTTCTTCATGATATCTTTTGTTGCATTTAATCTGCATACAGTATGAGGTGCAGAGCAAGCCCTTATGAAAGAGAGACATTAAAAAACAACAAAAAGCTTGCATTACGTCTACAAGTCTACAAGTTACCAGAATATTCTGGAGCACAGTGAGAAGAAGAAGACATGTGGGTGTGTCATTTAATAGGCAAACATTGTAAATAACATTTGAGTAAAATGTTAAGAGGGGCCGCTACAATACCCTGATGCTGCTGTCTGTTTGTCACAATTATTGAATTTCCAAGTGCTGCCCTGTTGAAAGCCATCAAACCATTCAGTATTTGGACCTTTTCCAAACTAGGAAAAGCCAAAGAAATTCAATAACAGAAAAGACATTTGCTTTTGTTCTTGTACCAGAGACCCATTCTTGACTACTATGGTGCGTACACTGTTCTGTTTTTAAGAGCTTTTTTCTCTAGAGTTTGTGTGTTTTGTCCCCAGACGCCTGTTCCAAGGTGTTTGTGGGTGTTTTCAGCTATCATTAGCCTCAAGATTAAAAAATTTAGTTTTCAAGGAGCGTGTGGCACTTATAAAATACACTTAGCATTGAGGAGTGTACAGCAATAGAAAGGATGCAGTCAATCTATTTTTGATCTATAATCAATTTGAAAGGTTTACTAGAATTTAATTTTCATTATATTTGTATTCTTCTTTACCAGACTATCTTAATTACATAATGTAAAATTGTATATTGAATATTTCAAAGGGAATGATTACTGGTAGTTTACTACTTTTCTGTTCATTTCTTTAAAAAGACAATGTTAAAAATATTCATTGTTCCACATTTGTCTTTAATGCCATTTTGCTGTCTAGATGGTGTAATTTACCATTCATAGCTGAGATGTGAAGTCTATAGTAGAAAAGCTACACCAATTTAGAGTGAAATTCTCTGGAGAAATTTACATTTGTCAACTGTAATTATTTATTGACTAGCTTAGCCAACCAACCTGAAAATATTATTGTATGTTGAATAGACACATGATGATTTTACTTTATTTCTAATATTTTATAAAAGGTTGAAATTCAAACGGTAGTCATGTACACTGCAAGCAAGCTCAGAGAATGGGTGTATGGATTATGCATATTTGAACAAAACTTTCTAAAGCTTGATTAGTGTTGAATTATTTTTAGACCAACCAATTTATATTTATGTTTCACATTGATGTGCACTGTGGAATGATTTGAAAAGACGTATTTGTAAATGAATGTTGTTATTATTTGCCATTGGTAATGTTTTCCATCCATCCATCCATTTTCCAACCCGCTGAATCCGAACACAGGGTCACGGGGGTCTGCTGGAGCCAATCCCAGCCAACACAGGGCACAAGGCAGGGAACCAATCCTGGGCAGGGTGCCAACCCACCGCAGTGGTAATGTTTTATCTATATTAAAAGCATCTCAGTTTAGAAGTATGAATACTTCTATAGAGCTTTTTGTGATAGCACTGACCATAAAATGCACTGTGTAAAATAAACTCTTTATATATTGAGTTTTGGTGTTTCTAATTGTAAAGAATACTACGCAGAAGGATGACTGGTAATAATATTGATGCTGATTTCTTTGTTCATGCCTTTCCATAGTGTCTTCTAAGGTGGTCTACTGTATACTTATTCTTGTTTTTCCTTGATTGCTTTATACAGTAGTTTGTGGTTACACATCTTGTTAAAGCAAATATATAAAATACTGATTGAGTACAATATCACTTGAGCAGCATGGTGATTCAGTAATGGGTTCTGCTGTCTCATGGCTCGAGAAACCTCGATTGACATCTTGGTCCTGTATACTTTGTGTTGATTTTGCATGTTCTGTTGTCTTAGTTGGATTCCTCCCATATTCTTAAAAGTTGTGTTCTGATTTAAATGGTGATTTTAAAATGTCCAGCTGAAAGTGAACAGGGCTGTAAATGCCTTTCAACTGACTTGTTGTCTGTCCAGTTAAATTTATGCTTAAAGCTGACAAGGCAAAGTCTGGTCTTCTGTGCCACTATGTTGGTGTGACTGTATTCAGAACAATAAAGGAATAAAATAATACTTGCAATTCTTCATATGGTTCACTTTAATAAAATAATTCTTGTAATTCTTCATATGGCTCACTTTAATATTGCACCAAATGAAAGACACTACACCAAGTAAAGAGACAGCACAGAGAAGACCCCAATGCCTTCTCCCAGTTAGGACAACCAACCACGAATATAACCGACCACTCCGCTTCTGACAGAACTGTTATAAAATGGGGACTCCCCAAATGTTGCCGTCTTATTTGGACAATAGAGCTCCCTAACTTTCAGTGCACAAGAGATTTTCTTTACTTCAGCCATATCGGTAATGTATGTTTATTGTAGCAATGAGAGCGCCTGTTTACTTTATTTACCCAAAGATTAAAAGGGGCGACCCGGCAGGCACCCCAACACATTGTATAAGCACCAAGTGTTACTTCCATCCTTTCAAAGTTGCTTTTTCAAAGCACATTCTCATAGTAAGCACTATGAAAGGCACTAAATAAAATAATTATTTAATGTAATATATCCCCTAATGTTTTTCCACTGGGCTTTAATAAATATACCATAATAAATATAGCATTTTTATAAAAAATGATTATAATAATTATACAATGTGCAGCCCTGGGTCACTTTTTTCTTTTTCCTTTTCAGTTATTTCCATTCTTTGGCTGAAAGTCCTCAGTGTTATTGTGTCAGGCAGAGGATGTGCAGCATGGTTCATAATTGTACTCAGTTTTGTTTTAATTCTCTCCTTCGCTACAACCTCCACAGAGTCCAGAGTGTGTCCTATAAGTGAGCCTGCCCTTTTAATTAGCTTGTTGATTCAGTGGGCCTCTCTTGTAGTGATGTTACCTGCCCAGTACACCACAGTTTAGAAAATCACACTGGCCATCACAGGCTTACAAAAGATATGAAAGTTGTCATTTCCCACATTAAAGGAACGCCTCCTCTGCTTCTTATATAGTTCCTCTGTATTCCAAGACAAGTCCAACCTGTCATTAATGTGGAACCCCCAAGTATTTGTAGAAGTGGACCACCTTCTACATCCACTCCTGCAATAGTAACTGGACATAGAGGCTCTTTGGTGTGTCAATAACCAATATCTTGGATTTGCTAATGTTAAGATGCAGACAACTCACTTTGCACCAAGAAACAAAGTTCTCCATCTGACACCTATACACTGTCTCATTCCCTTTATCAATATACACCATAAGTGCAGAATCTTCTGAGAATTTCTGCAAGTGACATGACCTGGTGTTATATTTATAGTTGAAGGTATCTGGAGTGAAGAGATTAACAGAAAGAACAGTTCCTTGTGGTGCTCCAGTGTTGCTCACATTCATATCAGAAAAACAGTCCTTGTGTCTCACGAACTATGGTCTGCCCAACAAATAGTTCATTATACAGGACACCATAGACTCATCCACCTGCATATGTTTGAGTTTACCCTTTAACAGGTATGGCTGGATTGAACTGAATGTGCTGGAGATATCAAAAAACATAATCCTCATAGTGCTGCCAGCATTGTCAAGATGAGAATAAGCTTTGTGGAGCAGAGAGATAATTGCATCCTCTACTCAAATCTTTGTCTGATAGGCAAACTGTAGTACGTCCAGATGGTCTACCCCCTGGCGACAAATAAAGTTCTAAAGTTCTATCTATCACAACATAACTACCTTGAAACATTTTTGATTATGAAAGCTGAGCAGTTGTTATTTCTGAAAGATACTGCCTATACTGCCTACAACACTGAGTCAAAGACAGTGGCCAGCCATCTGCAGCTGAGGACTTTGTAAAAATTCCTCCTTCGTATCACAAAACAAATTTTTATTGAAAATTAAATATAAGTAGTATTAACAATCAAAGTACTTTTTCTTCTCTGACTCAGGCTTTCAACACCTTGTGTATTTTTTCTTTAAATTAATAGATTTCATTTAACAGACTTTTTCTTTAATCTTTAAACCATATTTTTTCAATTTTGAGTGGACATACTGTAGATTGACTGCAAAGATCTGGTCCTAGCAAATAAACTAATATGTGCTCCTTTCTTTACCTACATGAGTTAACATCTAATTGCAAGAATATCTTCAGGGCCACCACTTTGCTTTGAGGATGTAAATTGCCATACACTTTGTCCTATTGTAAACACTGGTATTAAAGTGTTTAGCTAAAGGAGCACTAAACTGCAGAATGATCTGCTGCCATATGTTAAAAAGGCTACATCTCTCCCAGCTGTTAAACAAAAGCTAAAGATTTATATATTTATTTAGTCATGCTTAATGATGATTAGCCATATTCCTAATGCTGCTGGCTTTTAAGGTTGCTTTGGGAGGATCTAAGCTTTCGTGCATGATGCTTTTACTAGAATATTCTGAACAATTTCTGCTATAGAATGCCTTAACATCTGTCTGCCTTATCTCTCCCACAAACTGAGACCACCCCATAGGATCATGGAAGGCTGTGAGATCTCATACTTAAAGTGTTTATAAATATAAATTCAAAACAGTGAATTCTACATTTTAACAAACACACACATGCATAAATTTGTAAGACAAGGAGAATTACAAACATTAGCATCTCATAGTGCCTGGACATCATTTCGATGAGCTGCCTTCTGTGTAGAGCTTGCCTGTTCTCTCAGTGTACACCTGAGTTTTTAGGGCACTACAATTTTCTCCTACAAACTAAAGTCCAGCTCTTGATTGCTTTTTGACTTTTACAAATTCACTTTTCAAGTTCTCTTTTCCTGGCCAAGGCCATAGGGGCAGCAAGCTACATTGAATTAAACTATGAGGCTTCCTTATAACTGGAAAAAGTATGGATATCCCATGAAATCTAAATATATCTGACAAAATTAAACACCTCCAGTGTACTCTGCAAGTCTGCCCTGGTTCTTCTACATTTTGACTCTATTGTAAACACTGGTATGAACGTGTTTATAGTGGTACATGTCTTGCTGGAGAGCATTTTTTGACATCTTAATTAGATGCCCAACCAACCTGAAGTGTTTTTCCTTTATCAAGAGGTACATTGGCTCTATACCAGCATCCTGTCATGAACATTGACTTACCAACCATTTACAGAAACCTCATTTTACCATGGCCTCATTCTTTTTGTCATCACTTAGCAAATGTGACCATACTGTAGCTAATGATAATAGTAAGTCAATGGAAAATATTGAAAATCTAAAAACAATCTCAATTCCATGCAGAATCTTTCAATTGATTAGGGTCTTTGTGAGTCAATGCCATGGTAGAATATGCCCATGCATCATGTGCTTCTTCTAACATCTATGGAATGCAGACATTCTTTTCATTGCTGAAAGAGAAAGAACAGAAAGGAATGTAAGAAAAGGATTTTTTTTTCCTTTTATTATCTTGTGAGAAACAACTTTATTTTAAACTAGTCATTTAGCCTGTTACAATAACGGGCACTAGAACAGTAGTGCATAAACATTAGTAGGAACAGTCTATATTAAATGGCAAGGGACTTTGACCTCATTCCGTAAAACGCCTCTAACTTTCTCTGACAGTAATATTGCGCATCGCACCGTGCCCCGCGCATGCGCACTTCACCAGAAGACACCCACACACGGACACCTGGACGCACATAGGGATTTTATATATATAGATAGATAGATATCACTGTAGACACTTTTAATAGCATAATGTCTAATATTAATATTAAAAGATAAAGTTTGGACAATAGCATTGTTTGATTTATATATTTTATTTGCATTGAGCTGATACAATATCAGTTAGACTTTGATATTAAACTGCACTTTTCATTGTGTTTTATAATCGCCAAATGCAATTGTCACATCTTTAAAATACTACTGCTATTAAACAAACTCTATTCTGTATTCATCTTCTCACGTGGAGAACAGTGACTACTGTTAATACTGACATTCACATTTTACAACATTCAGTAACGCAAACAATAACTGTAAGCTGACAAAGGGAAGTCACTAACCTGTCATTTGTATCCCACCATTGCAAAGGCGGAATGTAAAGTGTTGGCCATAGCTTAGAATAAACCAGTGGATTCAGCTTTTCTAGGAAATGAAGGAAGAATGTAGGCAGTCAAGTAAATAATCATATGGATTCTTGGTAAGGGAAAATGGGCACCTGAAGGAGGCACCAACAGTGAACTGTCAGATTCTGGGCGCTGAAGAAATATTTTTGTTGACAAGGAACTCTGTGTAATTTTTTCATTAATTTTAATAAATTTTATTTAGCTTTTGTAGGCTACACTAATATCAATAAACGTCCTGGAGTTTTTAACGCATGGCTCAAACATTAGTAATGTGGTACAGTTCAACTCCAATGTTCAATTATGACAACTGTATGTACTATATATGGACTCCTAAGGAGGCTTATTCCTAAGGTGATTTAGAATTTCCAGCATATTCTAGCATTTTAACTATCAGATTTCTTATTTATTATTGTAATTCTATTCCCTAATAATGGAAAATTGTACAGCCTTAATTTGTGCTGTATATTTTATTATATTACAAGAAATAATCTAGATCATGAATGTCAAACTCGGAGGACTTCAATGGTTGCAGTTTTTTGTTTTAGCCAGTTTCTTAATTAATAATGAGTAACTGCAGCTATTGAAACAGACATTTTTGCATTCATTTTAATTGATTTGCCTTTTTTAAGATTCATAACCCAAAATTGCTTCTTTTTTCCTAACCCAGGAGCCAAACTGTAATGAGATGCAAAGTGAGCCAACTGATAATCTTCTGACTTAATCCAATATGAGTCTCTTGGTCCAACATGTCAGTCTTAATAAAATATTTGAAAAGAAAATAGAGAAGGTTTGAGAAATATTGACATGCTCTAGTCAACAGGACATTTTCATGTTTCTCTTAGAAAATAAAGAAAACCAATACCACACCACATTTTGAAAATGTCTGTTGTGGTAGAAGGAGAATATTTACAAGCCATAGAGTTAAATAATGGGTTTCATTAACAGCAAGAACTGGCTTCTATTCAAAATGCATACCTTCTGTGATATGAGTTTGAGAGCTCAGAGTTAGCTGGTTAAGGGAAAAAGTCGAATTAAGAGTTGTGAATCTTAAAATGCAGGCCAATTAAAGTTAAAGCAATTGATGCCTGTTCCATTAATAGTAGTAATTGGTTGCTAATTAAGACAGTGCCAGGAATGAAAACCTGCAGCCACAATACAGGGTGGTCAGATCTAATTATGCAATTATTGCCTTGCATTGTATTAAAAGTTGCATAGTTAGATCTGGACCACCCTATAGTTTCTGAGTCTGACACCCTGATCTAGATGATATTATTACAAGTTCTCTTTTTTTATTATTGCTCCTATATTGTTATTTTCATCCTTGTTCTATAATAATGGTTAAGCATCACTATATTCATGAACTTCTTTTTATAGCATTGGTAATGTTAAACTGTTGTTGTACTTTACTGTTTAATTATTCATCAGGAAATAATTAATTCATGATTGTTTGTCTATCCATCCATCCATCCATTGTCTCCCGCTTATCCGAGGTCGGGTCGCGGGGGCAGCAGCTTGAGCAGAGATGCCCAGACTTCCCTCTCCCCGGCCACTTCTTCTAGCTCTTCCGGGAGAATCCCAAGGCGTTCCCAGGCCAGTCGAGAGACATAGTCCCTCCAACGTGTCCTGGGTCTTCCCTGGGGCCTCCTCCCGGTTGGACGTGCCCGGAACACCTCACCAGGGAGGCGTCCAGGAGGCATCCTGATCAGATGCCCAAGCCACCTCATCTGACTCCTCTCGATGCGGAGGAGCAGCGGCTCTACTCTGAGCCCCTCCCGGATGACTTAGCTTCTCACCCTATCTTTAAGGGAAAGCCCAGACACCCTGCGGAGGAAACTCATTTCAGCCGCTTGTATTCGCGATCTCGTTCTTTCGGTCACTACCCATAGTTCATGACCATAGGTGAGGGTAGGAACATAGATCGACTGGTAAATTGAGAGCTTCGCCTTGCGGCTCAGCTCCTTTTTCACCACGACAGACCGATGCAGCGCCCGCATTACTGTGGATGCCGCACCGATCCGCCTGTCGATCTCACGCTCCATTCTTCCCTCACTCGTGAACAAGATCCCGAGATACTTGAACTCCTCCACTTGAGGCAGGATCTCGCTACCAACCCTGAGAGGGCACTCCACCCTTTTCCGGCTGAGGACCATGGTCTCGGATTTGGAGGTGCTGATTCTCATCCCAGCTGCTTCACACTCAGCTGCGAACCGATCCAGAGAGAGCTGAAGATCACGGCCTGATGAAGCAAACAGGACAACATCATCTGCAAAAAGCAGTGACCCAATCCTGAGCCCACCAAACCGGACCCCCTCAACGC
Organism: Erpetoichthys calabaricus; assembly: GCF_900747795.2. Taxonomy (NCBI): domain Eukaryota; kingdom Metazoa; phylum Chordata; class Cladistia; order Polypteriformes; family Polypteridae; genus Erpetoichthys; species Erpetoichthys calabaricus. The sequence continues at coordinate 248,695,157 of NC_041394.2, forward strand.
TCTGGCTGCGCCTAGAAATTCTGTCCATAAAAGTTATGAACAGAATCGGTGACAAAGGGCAGCCCTGGCGGAGTCCAACTCTCACTGGAAACGGGTTCGACTTACTGCCGGCAATGCGGACCAAGCTCTGGCACCGATCGTACAGGGACCGAACAGCCCTTATCAGGGGGGCCGGTATCCCATACTCTCGGAGTACCCCCCACAGGATTCCCCGAGGGACACGGTCGAATGCCTTTTCCAAGTCCACAAAACACATGTAGACTGGTTGGGCAAACTCCCATGCACCCTCCAGGACCCTGCTAAGGGTATAGAGCTGGTCCACTGTTCCGCGACCAGGACGAAAACCACACTGTTCCTCCTGAATCCGAGGCTCGACTATCCGACGGACCCTCCTCTCCAGGACCCCTGAATAGACTTTTCCAGGGAGGCTGAGGAGTGTGATCCCTCTGTAGTTGGAACACACCCTCCGATCCCCCTCTTTAAGAAGGGGGATCACCACCCCGGTCTGCCAATCCAGAGGCACTGTCCCTGATGTCCATGCGATGTTGCAGAGGCGTGTCAACCAAGACAGTCCTACAACATCCAGAGCCTTGAGGAACTCCGGGCGTATCTCATCCACCCCCGGGGCCCTGCCACCAAGGAGTTTTTTGACCACCTCGGTGACCTCAGTCCCAGAGATGGGGGAGCCCACCTCTGAGTCCCCAGGCTCTGCTTCCTCATTGGAAGGCATGTTAATGGGATTGAGGAGGTCTTCGAAGTACTCCCCCCACCGACCCACAACGTCCCGAGTCGAGGTCAGCAGCGCACCATCCCCACCATATACAGTGTTGACACTGCACTGCTTCCCCTTCCTGAGACGCCGGATGGTGGACCAGAATCTCCTCGAAGCCGTCCGAAAGTCGTTCTCCATGGCCTCACCAAACTCCTCCCACGCCCGAGTTTTTGCCTCAGCAACCACCAAAGCCGCATTCCGCTTGGCCTGCCGGTACCTATCAGCTGCCTCCAGGGTCCCACAGGACAAAAGGGTCCTGTAGGACTCCTTCTTCAGCTTGACGGCATCCTTCACCACCGGTGTCCACCAACGGGTTCGGGGATTGCCGCCACGACAGGCACCGACCACCTTACGGCCACAGCTCCGGTCAGCCGCCTCAACAATAGAGGCACGGAACATGGCCCATTCGGACTCAATGTCCCCCACCTCCCTCGGGACATGGTCGAAGTTCTGCCGGAGGTGGGAGTTGAAGCTACTTCTGACAGGGGGCTCTGCCAGACGTTCCCAGCAGACCCTCACAACACGTTTGGGCCTACCACGCCTGACCGGCATCCTCCCCCACCATCGAAGCCAACTCACCACCAGGTGGTGATCAGTTGACAGCTCCGCCCCTCTCTTCACCCGAGTGTCCAAGACATGTGGCCGCAAGTCTGACGACACGACCACAAAGTCGATCATCAAACTGAGGCCTAGGGTGTCCTGGTGCCAAGTGCACATATGAACACCCCTATGCTTGAACATGGTGTTCGTTATGGACAATCCGTGACGAGCACAGAAGTCCAATAGCAAAACACCGCTCGGGTTCAGATCGGGGGGGCCATTCCTCCCAATCACGCCCTTCCAGGTCTCACTGTCATTGCCCACGTGAGCATTGAAGTCTCCCAGCAGAACGAGGGAGTCCCCAGAAGGTATGCCCTCTAGCACCCCCTCCAGGGACTCCAAAAAGGGTGGGTACTCCGAACTGCTGTTCGGTGCATACGCACAAACAACAGTTAGGACCCGTCCCCCCACCCGAAGGCGAAGGGAGGCTACCCTCTCATCCACCGGGGTAAACCCCAATGTACAGGCTCCAAGTCGGGGGGCAATAAGTATACCCACACCCGCTCGGCGCCTCTCACCGGGGGCAACTCCAGAGTGGTACAGAGTCCAGCCCCTCTCAAGGAGATTGGTTCCAGAGTCCAAGCTGTGCGTCGAGGTGAGTCCGACTATATCTAGCCGGAACCTCTCAACTTCGCGCACTAGCTCAGGCTCCTTCCCCTTCAGAGAGGTGACATTCCACGTCCCAAGAGCCAGCTTCTGTAGCCGAGGATCGGACCGCCAAGGTCCCCGCCTTCGGCCACCACCCAACTCACACTGCACCCGACCTCCTTGGCCCCTCCCATTGTCTACTAGCTCTTTATTATTACAGTCAGAGAGATATCTTGTTGTTCGTGTTGTGCGTTGCATGTCAGAGGTCTGGGACACTTAAGTGTTGAATTTTAGCATCATTTGGAGAGTCTCAACAGAGAGGTTTGAGACCATATTTCCAGTTTATATGATATAAATCTTAGTCCTTAGGGCCTGAGAGTTGAGGACTACTAGAGAGAGTTTTGCCTTGGTGTCTCTGTGGTGAAAGAAGGACTGTCCTTAACTGGACTCATTCTGAGACTTTGTCAGAAGTAATCCCAAGAAGGGTTTTAATGCTACTGCAGGGTTGACTTATCATTCTGGTAATGATAACCATGTTTGAAGTGAAGACTCACAAAATGGTGGAAGCAATCAGAGTGATATTAGAGGGGGTAAGAAAGAGGGGTGGTTGGTGTTTGGGAAGTGGATGAGTCCCAAGTCCCATGCCAGGACTTTCACTGGCTAGCTTAAAGATAGGCCATACCCCAGGAAATCTTGAGTGTCAGGCAACAGGCAGGCTTCTCCCTCTGGCATAGGCTCAAAATGAACTCAGGCTCTTAAAGTTTAATAAAATTATTTTAAATGTCCACAATATCCAAAAAAGATGGGTGAGAAAATTGATAGAAGAACTATCTGGCCAACAAAACAAAATACTTGAATATTTTATTAAGCATTTATTAAAGAGCGAAAATAGCTTTAGCCTAAAAAGTAAAAACCTTAAGCAATCAAATCCAGAAAGCAGAGACAGTATCCTAATTCAAAAACAGGGGTTGAAAATTCAGAATTCAAAAGAATATAATAATCCACAAAACAAAATCCACCATTTAACTCTGCTGAAGCAGCTGTGATAACAAGAAGTTTGGTTTAAATAAACACCCCAGTGGCCCAGATCTTGGGGAATTTACCCATAACACACAAGAGCCAAATCAGAATGATAAGACATACATAATAAAACATAATAAAATTAATAAAAACAATATTACATAAATATACAGTAATCCCTCCTCCATCGCGGGGGTTGCGTTCCAGAGCCACCAGCGAAATAGGAAAATCCGCGAAGTAGAAACCATATGTTTATATGGTTATTTTTAGAATGTCATGCTTCGGTCACAGATTTGCGCAGAAACACAGGAGGTTGTAGAGAGACAGGAACGTTATTCAAACACTGCAAACAAACATTTGTCTCTTTTTCAAAAGTTTAAACTGTGCTCCATGACAAGACAGAGATGACAGTTCAGTCTCACAATTAAAAGAATGCAAACATATCTTCCTTTTCAAAGGAGTGCAAAGCAAGCAGTCAAAAAAAAATCAATACGGCTTTTTGGCTTTTAAGTATGCGAAGCACCGCCGGTACAAAGCTGTTGAAGGCGGCAGCTCACACCCCCTCTGTCAGGAGCAGGAAGACAGAGAGAGAGATAGAGAGATAGCGAGAGACAGATAAAAAAAAATCAATACGTGCCCTTTGAGCTTTTAAGTATGCGAAGCTCCGTGCAGCATGTCCTTCAGGAAGCAGCTGCACACAGCCCCCCTGCTCACACCCCCCTACGTCAGCGCAAGAGAGAGAGAGAGAGAGAGAGAGAGAGAGAAAGTAAGTTGGGTAGCTTCTCAGCCATCTGCCAATAGCGTCCCTTGTATGAAATCAACTGGGCAAACCAACTGAGGAAGCATGTACCAGAAATTAAAAGACCTATTGTCCGCAGAAACCCGCGAAGCAGCGAAAAATCCGCGATATATATTTAAATATGCTTACATATAAAATCCGCGATGGAGTGAAGCCGCGAAAGGCGAAGCGCGATATAGCGAGGGATCACTGTAATAACAAAACCAAAAACAGAATTAGCAACATAATATGAAACATTATAGTAATATAATAAAAGATCTAAGCAAAAAAAAAAACAAAGTTTAGGCAGGAACCATCAAACTTCTGAGTTCAGAAACAACTACTGAATCTTAATGAAAAAAAAAATTGATTTTAGCAAATGAACCAAAAAAATAGCAAAAGCAAAAAATAAGGCAAAGGGATTTGCATTAAAAAAGACCACCCACAGAAAATTAGTCCAAATCCGTAATCCAGATATCAAAAAAAAACAATGACAAAAGTAGTAAATCCAGAAACCACACAGAATGAAGTCAAAGGTATTTTAATATTTTTTAAACATGGAATGATTAATTAAAGCAATATAAATGAAAATAACAAAATTACATTTCTCTATTATAAAAAAAAACTTGCGACGAGACATGATCTTTGGAAGAGAGACAAAAGTCAGAGAGACACTTTCACGTTCCGCGACACGGTCAAGTCACGTCATACTGTGAAAGAAATAATCAGCCCAGAACAAATGAGACACAAAAGCGTTGGAGAGAAAAGAGTGCAAAAAAGAAGGCAAACAAAAACAAATATAATCTATGTGCAAATTCTGAACATACGGAAAGTAATAATCAGCCCGGAACAAGTGGAATAGAAAACCTCGCAGGTCCAATTGGGCACAGAAATAAAACACAAAGAGTAAAAGACAAAGTACAACTTCATACAGACGTTCAAAAACGTTGCCGCAATACACTTACAGAGCAGTTTAGAGATTATGAATGCACTGGACTTTGAAAGGATCAAAAATAACATTGGCACAATATACATGCAGAGCAAGTTCAAAAATATGAATGTAGTAAAATTCACAAGTATCAAAAATAAGAGAGTAAAGATCGCATTAGTGCTAACAAACGGAAATTATTACTCGGTGAAATAACGGAACAGCAAAAACAGATTGAATATATGGACATAGGTGATATGTCAGAAATATGTACAGTAGATATTGTAAGGCTTTAACGTTTAAGTCGGAGACTTGTAGATCGTCGAATTCGTGTTGCCATCAGGGAAAAGTACTATTGCTTCCCAATGAAGAGGCGTATCCGCGAGAATTAAAAGATTTGTTGTTTGGTGACAGTGAAATCCACAAACACTACAGGCACAATATACATGTCTACAATAATTTTTTGGCGTTTGCATCATTAAATGCACAAAACGTAGATTTACACAATAATGGACCATACGCTATAAGAATCTGTGGTCCTGCAACAATTACAGCTACGACAAATTTAATTTCGAAGAAAACACAATTCGGACAGGTGTACTGTATATTTATGATCATGGAGAAGTGATGCAACATAGGATCAAAAGAGTTAAACGATGGGATGTAATAGAAATTATACAGCCGATACTTGGTACACATCTATATGTTCAACAATATCACACATTACACGACATTTATCTGCAAAACACGGACAAAGAAATGTTCTTGGATTTCTATACAAATCCGAAAGATCACAGTCGCACTTATAATACACCAGTATGTGCCAAAAGGTCAGCGATAATAATTTCGAAAGACGGAGATATAATTGACAAAGTAAATATTCGTGTTGTGGCAAGCGGCTGGGGGTGGTACCCAGCCAGGATGCCCAGGAGGACTGGAGGAGGTCCGGACCATGAGGGGGCGACCACCCTGGTGGCTTTGGGGACCATAGGAACAGAGCTTATAAGCTCAACCCTATAGGGGCCTGTGGTCACCACCAGGGGGCGCCCCAATGCCTGTAGAGCCCTGGCCCTCAGCACTTCCACCACACCCGGAAGTGCTGGAGGGGGGGAGAAGACCAGGGTCACCCGGAGTGCTTCTGGGTGAGCAGCCGGTACTTCCACCACACCAGGAAGGGCCGGTGAAAGCTAATCGGGAGGCACCTGGAGCACGTCCAGATGAGCTTAAAAGGGGCCGCCTCCCTCCATTCGATGGCTGGAGTCGGGAGCGGAGAAAGACAGAGCTCGGAGGAGAGGAGTGGAGGCGGATCTAAAGGAAAAGGCATTGAGGAAAGAGGCCTGGACCTGGGGTGAAGTGGGTTGTGTGTGTTTTCACTTTATATTGTAAATAGTGTAAATAAACGTGTTGTGGTGCTTTAAACGATGTCTGCCTGTCTGTGTCCGGGCTGTTCCCCATAGTGTATATCCAAATTCAAAGCATGATGTGTCAGGTCTGTCAAATACATCACCACATTCAGATCCTTTACTCTTTCCTTTGCTTATCCCAGATGGCAAAACAGGATGGCAATACAATATGAAACAAACATATTCTGCTAAACGCATATCACCCACACAATATTTCTGGTCAAAATTAGCGATATGATCCAATGCATTTAACCCACTTCTGTCATCTCAACGTCTATCACAGTATTACATTATTCAGACAAATTTAAAATAGGTAAAGCAGTAATATTACCATCATCATATCAAGGTAGTCCACGAGCATTGCAACAGTTACATCATGATGCAATGACAATATCCTGAACTATCGGTCAGCCAGTAGAGTAGATTGTTTTATCAGAAAGTCTTATTTTTATTGAATGAACTAGAAATGGTGCTCAGTCACATTAGAGCATACATTTACACGATCAAATTTCAAAAACAGGGTTTGCGTCACATGCATTTATTGGTTACTCTGCAAAAAAAATTATTAACCGCTGATGATGTAGATTGGTTAGTATGTGCTGAAATTCCAAATGGAGAAACCTGCCTTGCGCCCTATGTTGGCTGGGATTGGCTCCAGCAGACACCTGTGACCCTGTGTTAGGATATAGCGGGTTGGAATATGACTGACTGATTGAGAAACCTATCCTGAATTATCAACCAGTAGTCAAGAAAGGAGGCCGAAAGCAGATTTACGATGCATGTCTAAAGAGTGGGCCTTTATGGTCCTTGTTCCAACAACTCAAAATAAAACAAAATGATTTTGCCAACTGGCTACTAGACACTGGAAACTTTCAAATTCAAAATCTACCAATAAGAGAAGACTTATTATAGAAAGAAACAATATTCACTCACGGCAAGTTACACGTTCAGTTATGTCCATGTAAGACCAAACAAGGAATCAAAATTCAATTCAACAATATTCACTCACGGCAAGTTATACGTTCAGTTATGTCCATGTAAGACCAAACAAGGAATCAAAATTCAGTTCTATCTGGAAGAAATGTTCATTCCAAATATTGTTTTTACTGAAGTTTTATAGTAAAAGTGAAAATAATGCATATGTGACAATTCCTAGGACAAAAAACAACAAACAAATTTTATTTCCAGAAAAACAAACTAGGGGGTTGGCGAGTGAAGTGAGCAGGGGGAGGAGCCAACTAGTAAATTAAAAAGGAACCAATAATACGAAAATAATTAACAACATAAAATGGTAATATCTGAAAAACAACATTTACATTTATTTGTGTAGCAGATGCTTTTATCCAAAATAACTTACAAAGGAGGTCAACATAATCAAGTAACGTATTGAACAAGTGCAGAAGGACAGATTACAAAAGTGACCACCGCAAGTAAAGAGCTATAAGGCTAGAATAACAGAATCTTTGTCAGGGTGATCTGTAGATGATGGTCCTTTCACCAGGTTGAAATATTAATAGGACATGCAGAGACTCTAGCTGTTACTGCATTGTCCTCTGGAGGAAACGACAAGTACAGTTATGTATCATCCGTACAGCACTGATATAAGAAACCATGGTTAATGGATGATGGGGCCCAGTGAGATGGTATAGAGAAAGAAGAGCAGAGAATCTTGCACCGACCTCTCTTCAACAGGATAAATGGTGGGATCTGCCCAAGATGTAGGACTCAAACCATCTGAAAGCAGTCCTGGTGCTGCCAAGGCCAGAAAGGGTGGCAAGATGGATCTCATTGTTGACTTGTGTCAAAAGCAGAGGAGAGATCTAGAAGGATCAGGACTGATGACATATTGGTAGTTCTAGTTAACCATAAACCGTTGACCAGCGTGGTTCCTTTTGAAGTGGGACTGGCTGAGATTAAGAAATCTGTTCTGTAAAAGGAAAGCAAAGACTTGGTTAGTTACACGTGTTCAAATGTTTTGAAATGAATGGAAACAAGAGAGACAGTCCTGTAATTGCTAACTTGAGTGTTGGTTTTTTGAAGAGTGGAGCTATCAGAGGGTATTTGAACATGGTAGGAAATGTAGCTGAGCTGAGCATGGTGTACAAATAATTAACTTGAATTAAGGCTACAACCCTGGATAAACCCATAACATTGTGCTGCGTTGTGCATTGTGGGTGGCCAGACAGACAGCTAGTTAGGACATGAACACAAACAAGTAAAGGAAGTGTGGCATATTAATGATGGCCCATGCCCATGTGAATCTGTCCAGATGTAGCTGTAAACTACAGTGGTGTCTTGAATCTGAACAGATTATATAGTGACTGATTTAATTGTAACTTTTGTAGATTTATGGCATGGGGCATTAATCTGCTAAATCTTTATCTTTACCATGAATTTTACATGCATGAAACACTAGTGTCTTTTTACCTGACTATAACAGCATTAATAATAACAATAAAATAAAACCAACTAAAGTAGAAAAAAAGGTTATATTTGCACCTCAGACTGATAGCTGCAGCATGCATTTAAAGACCTTTGCAGAGACTGAATTTTAGGGACTCTTGGGGGTAGGCACATTAGTGAACTATAGCTCACTAAGAATGCCTCTGGTCGGAGTCTATGCTATAATTTACATAAAGAAGTGCAAATGAAGATTCTTTGGATTTGATGAATGAGAAATAAGTCTTAAAAATGTAAATTGTCTGCACAGTACACGTCTTGTATGAGCCATCAACTTCTTAAATTTTAATATTCTGAGCAGTCTCTGAATGTGCAACGATGAAAGGCTTAGACTGAAACCTAGTTAAAATTCAGTAAGGCATAAATCTTGACAAATTATGTGGAGTTTTTGTTAGTGTAAAAGCCTAAAACACAATTCATAATCAACACCGTCTCTAGCAACAGGAAGGGTGCTTCCAGTCTCTTCTTTGTGAATAAATTTGAAATTGGCCAGCTCATAAATACTTCATCAAGTTATTTTCACAAATTGAACAGAACCTGTAACTAGTCCACACATCTACCAGATCCTGTGCTGATCAGTGTTATCGCTGATATTTATATTTATGCACAAACAAAAGATTTTATTAATCTTAGTAAATTACACTGGTAATACAGAGTTTCTTTTACTGACTGCCAACCTCTGTGGAATAAAGAAAGACAGCAACAACATGTGTTTAATATATTTCTCCATCTTGGCAGTGTATTAGTAGAGGACCTATTTCTCATTTCAAATGAATTGCTGTTGTTTTGTTTTTTAGCAAAGTGCTCTTAGTTATCAAGGTTGCTTTAAACATTACAGTTATATGATCTGTTATATAAGTTAGCTTTTTTGCTTTCTTTCAATAGTACTACGGTGTTGTACCGTGTTAGCCATTATGGATGCAATGAGAAGTCAAGCAAAATTACACCTTTTATTGGCTGACTAAAAAGATTACAATATGCAAGCTTTCGAGGCAACTCAGGCCCTTTCTTCAGGCATTTCTTCAAGATTACATCTTGCCTGAAGAAGGGGCCTGAGTTGCCTCGAAAGCTTGCATATTGTAATCTTTTTAGTCAGTCAATAAAAAAGTGTCATTTTGCTTGACTTCTCATCATTTCTTTCAGCAAAGACTTTTAGTTCTGATACTACAAAAAAATTGTATTTATTGTCAATCCCTTTCTTTCAGTCACCAAGGTTTCAGTTAAAATCTCAAAATGCTTCTTTGTAATCTGCTCTGGAATGAATGTACATGGTCTTAATGTAAACTTTTCCGCATAAAATATATTTTATTTTCCTTCAGTCAGCAAACTCCGTCTGACCTTGAGTGACTCTTTCCTATTAAATAAACATTTTTCATTATTGACTCTGCTTTTGTTCATTTAAAGGACTGATGGCAGAACAATGCAAAGCAGTACCAAAGTAAACATGCTCAAAAATAGACCATATCACCTGAACATGACAAAACATTACATGTCCTTCGAAAGCTCTTAAACACTGGTTGCGTGATAACATGACTATATTGTCCTACGCTTGCCCCACCCTACACTTGCCTATCAGTCTTTTCCCTGAAAGTTCCTCATCATCTCTGCCTCTGCTCTACACCTTTCCACACTCCTCTTTGACATATATCTGAAGAGGGAAGTTGGATGCCAAGCGTCCCTCTTTTTGTTGACTTTTTTGCAAAAGCAACTGGAGCTTAGTACCCATCACAGTAAAAAGCAAAAAGCTCCTACAATTCACTGCTACTTAAAACACTGAACACTCCTTAGTTCTTCCAACTTGAGTAAGCAAGAAGTTCTGCACACATCTGGGCAGCTTGTGTTCCAGTGATGGTGCTTGATGTAAGGAGGCACGCAGGCATAGGCAAATTGTCTGGAGCAGAAATAGGTGAGGTTGTCCTCCTGTTCTAAGTACTTGAAGGTGGTTATTCACAGGATTACTAGGAATTTCTGTTTCTAATACACCTGGCTGAGGGGATAATAGTCTGGATGAAACATTTCACCAAGCCCATCTCTCTGTGAATACAAGGACATGGTCCTGTTTTTTCATATGCCAAGTTAACTACACACTTAGTGCATTAGTTTGCTCCCAAAATAACTGCCCCGATCTGTGTGCAGCTACTATAGGCCAGCCCCTCAAAATACAATACAATACAATACAGTTTATTTTTGTATAGCCCAAAATCACACAGGAAGTGCCGCAATGGGCTTTAACAGGCCCTGCCTCTTGACAGCCCCCCAGCCTTGACTCTCTAAGAAGACAAGGAAAAACACCCAAAAAAAACCTAGTAGGGAAAAATGGAAGAAACCTTGGGAAAGGCAGTTCAAAGAGAGACCCCTTTCCAGGTAGGTTGGGCGTGCACTGGGTGTCAAAAGAAGGGGGTCAATACAATACAATGCAGTACACAGAACAGAACAATTTCTCAATATAGTAAGAAATAAAAAATATAAATTTTAGAAGTACAGAGCAGAATTTAACAGTAGATGATATATCCCATAATAAGATTTGGATTTGTATAGAGTCCTGGAGACCTCATCCTTCAAGCTGCCTCCCCCATTTGGCCATTCCACGGCTGAAACAGTGCTGGGCCAGCCAATCCGATGAAAGGACCCCTCTTTCCCACGATTCCCGCGATCCTCCATCTGGGATGACTTTTCCTTAGGCAGGCAAAACAACTTGGCAGGTGGGCCATGGCACCAAGTGCCACATTTGAGTACCGAGAAGAAAAACAGAATAAGTGAGGGTTAGTATACAATTATAACTGTCATGTTACTTATGTTTAAGTGCTAATGACTAACAACAGAGATGCAGTCTGTACAGTTAATCAGCAGCTCTAGTCAGGATATGCTAAACTGAAGTAGTGAGTCTTCAGCCGGGATTTAAAAGCTGAGACCGAAGGGGTATCTCTTATAGTAGCAGGCAGACCATTCCACAGTTTAGGGGCCCTGTAACTAAAAGCTCGACCTCCCACTGTTATTTTATTAATCCTTGGAATCATAAGCAGACCGGCATCTTGAGATCTTAATGTGCGCTCTGGTTTGTAAGTCATGATAAGTTCAGACAAGTAAGCCGGACCTCGACCATTTAATGCTTTATATGTTAAAAGAAGGATTTTGAAATCTGCCCTAAACTTAACCGGGAGCCAGTGTAAGGATTTAAGAACTGGAGTTATGTGTTCGTATTTTCTTGTTCTTGTAATAATTCTCGCAGCCGCATTTTGGATTAACTGGAGGCTGTATAAAGAACAGTTTGAACATCCAGTGAACACCGCATTGCAGTAGTCAACCCTACTAGAGATAAATGCCTGAATTAGTTTCTCAGAATCCTGTTTATTTAAAAAGCGCCTTAATTTCCTAACATTTTTAAGATGGAAGAAACATGTTTTGGACAACTTTGTAATATGCGCTTTAAATGACATGCTAGAGTCAAAGATAACTCCTAGATTGCGGGCTGATTCAGTAAAATTGACTGGGATTCCCACTGAGTTAAATGATGACAAAATATTGTTGTGATCAGCATCATTCCCTCCAACAATTAACATCTCTGTTTTATCTGTATTTAAAGACAAGTAGTTCTTATTCATCCACTCCTTTAATTCACTAACACAACTAATTAAAGACAACATTGGAGAAACTTCATTTGATTTAAATGAAAGGTATAACTGGGTGTCATCTGCATACGAGTGAAAATTAACATTATGTTTCCTAATGATAGATCCCAGTGGAAGCATGTAAAGTGAAAACAGTAAAGGTCCCAGTACTGAGCCCTGCGGGACACCATATTGAACTTCTGTGTATAATGATGGAGTACTGTCAGCACATTTCTGTACATATTGGAATCGATTTGATAAGTAAGAACTAAACCAAGCGAGCACGGTGACTGTAAGCCCAACATCATTTTCCAGACTGTGCAGTAAAATAGAATGGTCGATGGTGTCAAATGTTGCACTTAAGTCCAACAACATAATTACAGTGGAGTTTCCTTCATCAGAGGATATCAGAATGTCATTTACAACCCGTGTTAGTGCCGTTTCTGTACTATGACCAGTGCAAAAACCAGACAGGAATTTCTCAAATAAATTGTAATGCATAAGGTGTGTCTGAAGCTGACTGGCGACTACTTTTTCTAGTATTTTAGAGAGAAACGGTAAATTTGAAATAGGCCTATAATTATTTAGTATATGTGGGTCAAGGTCTGACTTTTTAAGTAATGGTTTAATGACTGACACTTTTAGTGTATCAGGTACTGTGCCATGCAATAATGAACTATTGATAATGTTTAGGATAGGCGCTGCAAGAACATCCATTGCACTTTTTACTAGTTTTGCTGGCACTGGATCTAGGGAACAAGTAGTGGGCTTCATTTTAGAAATTAAACTTAAGACTTCCTGCTCAGTTACAGGATTAAAATTACTAAAGTGCTGAGTGCAACGTGAGACAGGGTCTGCTAAGCTAGTATTTGGTTTGTACTGTGATGCAGAGATCTGGGATCTTATATTTTTAATTTTCTCATTGAAGAAGTTAATAAAGTCTGTACTGCTAATGTCTGTTGATATTTTGCACTGTTGATCTGAATTTCCATTTGTTAATTTAGCCACTGTTCTAAACAGTGCCCGAGGATTTTTATTATTGCTATCTATTAATGTAGAATAATATTCCGACCGAGCTTTAAAGACGGGTTTTTTATATTTATTAACACTCTCTGTCCATGCAATTTGAAAGACCTGTAGCTTTGTTGTTCTCCATCTGCATTCCAGTTTTCGACACTCTAATTTAAGAGCTCGAGTGTTTTCATTGAACCAGGGAGAGTTTCTATGTGCTTTGATCACTTTTGTTTTAAGGGGTGCCACTGTGTCCAGAGCATCTCTCAAGGTCACATTATAATATGATGTTAGCTCATCTAAATTGTTTTCTGTGTTTACATTTGATGTTAACTGATCTAAATGGTTTTCCACAATTACACTTGACTTACTCAAAGTATCTATAAATTTTGAAGCAGAATTACAATCTAGATGTCGCACTGTCTTTGTTTTAATCTGGGAGTGTGTTGGCAAGGGCAGGACTAAATCAAATGTAATTAAGTAGTGATCAGAAATAACTTCATTTAATGGAGTAATAATTCAATTTTGAATTTCAACTTTGTAAGTTATAATTAAATCTAATGTGTGGTTATGATTATGAGTTGGACCTTTGACATTCTGACAAAATCCTACTGAATTTAACAAATAAGTAAAACATTTGCTAAAAGTGTCAGTTTCCACATCAATGTGTACATTAAAATCTCCCATTTACTAAGCCAGGTTTCGGTGAGAAGACACAGATCAGATTTTGTACTTAATATAATATCATTTACCAAAACAGCTTTAGTGCCAATAGAGCGAATGTTCAATAAGCAGCATTTAAAACTGTATGCTTCTTTCTGAATTGGTGATATACTTTTTGTTTTAATTTGTAGTAAATTTCTATTACAGATGCCCCTGGTGGAGGGTCTGGTTTTATCCCTTGGTCTAATTATACACCTTATTTTTTGGTTATCAATTAATTTAAGGTTTGTATCAAGACTAAATTTACTGGATGCCCCAAGACAAGGATTAGTCAGGAAAGTAACAGGTGGGATAAACAACAGCATGTGATTTAAGATCACATGACTGCGGCCTGGATGGTGCTCTAATCAGTCAACCAGGCAGTTTTGCTGCCATATTTTGGGATAATACATAAGATCCCCTCCAGTTAGGATGAAGACCATCTCTTCTGAAAAATCTAGGCCTTTCCCAAAAATCATCCCAATTGTTCACAAACGCTATGCTTTTGTTTGCACACCAGGTTTCTAGCCAGCAGTGAAGGGAATGCAATCTGCTATAAATCACATCCCCTCTATATAATCTTTGTAAGGGGCCAGATACAACTAAATTCCGACATTTTCTTTTAGCTTTGATGCAAAGAGAGATGAAGTTCCTCTTTAATACCTCAGATTGCTGTGAATAAATATCATTAGTGCCGACATGCAGCAATAAGGTAGATACTTCATCGTCGGCGACACGGTCCAATGCGGCCTCCATGCCAGAAATCTTGGCCCCTGCGAGGCACTTAACATGAACTGCTGGTTTAACATAGTTTGGAATTCTAACATTCCGCACTATGGAATCGCCAATAATGAGCACTTTCTTATTCTCAGTTTCCACAGGCGCGCTGCGGAGTGCTGAGAATCTGTTCTGGGTCTGAATTGGTGACCTGGGTGCCGGGGGACTACATTTTTTATCACATAAACTATGTGATAATTTCAGGTTTCTGCCTCTTGGTCTGAAGTAGCATTTATTTCTGGCTTTTTGCCATAAAGGTCTACAGCAAAGCTAAAACAATGTACAGTTTGGACAAAGCTGATTTTGAGAAAAGGCTAACGACATTTCTCACTCACTCAAAGAAAGCCCTCACCAGTTACTGCTGGAATGGTGTTGTGTGCAGCCCCTTCTTGAAAGTGCACTGGGCAGAGCATCTGCAGTGATCCTCAATATAGGGATGGCACTGTGTACTCCAGTAAAAACTAGCCAGACATACCTGGACCTAAAGGTGACACCAAAATAACTAGCAATGTAATAAAAATTCTGTTTCTGCAATACCTTTATGTTTTGGTCTCTAATGACTTTTATCTGGTGAATTATACTCCTTCTGTCTCAGTACCTCTCTACAGATAACTAAGTTGTCTTGACTTTGACCAGAGCCCAGACACTGCCATTCTCTGCTGTAACATCTTCCCATGTACGTCAAACTACTCCATCCACTAATTTCCTCATTTACTGAGTGTTCATTCTCTCTGCAGTAAACCAACCATTTGCCATCTTTGGAACCCCTACTCCTGTTGTTCTTAACAAGTGCAAACATGCCCCCCCACCCCTACTCTTCCTGACAGGGGCATCTGGACAGTGTACAGTATGCCCGCGAAATTTGCGGGGGTTACATTCCTAGAGCACCCGCAAATTGTGAAAAACTGCGAATTATGGATGTAGTAAAAAAAAATGCCTATTTTTATAGTTTAAACTCTAAATATGCCCCCAAAACACTTTCATTTCATTTCAAACTCAACTTAATACATTACCTAAAAAAAGAATGTAAAGGTAACCCCATATACTGTACAGTACTGTACTGCTATGTCTCCCGCAGTGGTAGAATGTAAAATACCGATGTTACCGTTATATGTACTGTAATTCATGCAAACGCGTTTTCATTGCCAGAAGCCTTAGAAGGTGCAACTTGTTTCGGCGGCATCTTGGGGCTTTAACCCAGGGGTGGGCAGATTCAGTCCTGGAGGGCCGCAGTGGCTGCAGGTTTTTGCTCCAACCCAATTGCTTAATAAGAAACCCTTATTGCTCAAGTAACACTTCAGCTTCACTTTAGTTGTCTCGCTCGTTAAGATTTTGAACCCTTATTGCTTATTTTAGTCTTAAACAGCTGTATGCTTGGTTTTTAATTGCTCCTAATTAGCGATAGCATGCAAATGACAAAAGAGACCAGCATTTCTCCATTTAGCTTGTTTTCATTTACACCTGTGTGTATTTATCGTGCACTATTTGGTTTAATTAAATACTTGGAAGGAAAGTGAAGAGAAAAAAGTGAAGGACTGAGAATTACTCATCTGTTTTAGACTTCAAATCATTTGGATGATATCCTTAGAAAGGAAAATAAATCTAGGATATGAGAATGACCTGACATGGCAGAGTTAAAGCACTGGCAAGCCATGCAATTAAATAATTGACAAGGATTGGTTTTTAATTAAGCAACTGGGTTGGAACAAAAACCTGCAGCCACTGCGGCCCTCCAGGACTGAATCTGCCCACCCCTGCTTTAACCCTTAAACTGCCACATACTTGGGGGTTAATGCATCCCTGGACGCCAAATACTTTTGTGCTGCACTTTTTAAGTAAACGTCACAATTCACAAAGAAAAAGTGAAATTTTAATGGAACACATTTTTTTCATGCAAAGAGCATCACAATTACTGCAAAACTGATCATTTTACACACTGCCAATGAACTATAAAAATTATTTAAAAAATTACTGGAACAATATGTACAAGGTGCAACTGACGCCTTTGATGAAATTCAGTAAGTCACCAAGCCAACTGTGCTTGAACTGGTTGTACACAAGCACACAGAGGTAAGAGCTGATGCTGGCAGGCTAGTCTAGTGCAGCGGCTCAATCCCAGAGACAGTGAGGCTGCAGTGCTGCAGGGGCTGGGAGTGGTCATGAGCTGGCTGCTCAACGAATGTACGGCACTGATGATCAGCTCCAGCGTGCTGGTAAATTGCACTGGGAACCCACTATAGCCATTTGCATCATTCAATGAATGTACGTCGCCGAATATACTTGGCTCCTGCGTGCTGGCAAATGGCACTGGGAAACGACTATAGCAGGTTGTGGCGGTTTAAGGATTAAGAAGAACAAAACGGAAAACATGAGAACACTCAGCTGGAGATGCATCACAGGGCAACAGTCAATCAGCAGCAAGGAGAAATAAATAATGCTGTAGCGGTCCGGTGCTGCTAAGATTCACACCGTTGAGAAGATGGTGATTTATCTATTTTTATGGTGGAGATAAAAAAAAGCAAATAAAGAATGTAATGAAAACAAATGAAAGCAATGATGTTACCCTTGTTACCCTTATGGCGATTATACATTAAATACAACAAAGCACCAACAAAACACACACAGTAAAGTCCATGAAAAATGGCAATGGATGAAATGTAATGATGAAAATAGATAGTCCAGAGATCAACATGTTGAATGGGAATGTAAAGATAGTCCTACCGGTAGTTCCTGAAATGGTTAAGACGGGTGGACGGGTTCAGGAGCGATCTAGGACAAAATGAATAAGTATAGGTATCCCAACAGAAAGCAGAGAGACAGGAAATTGAAACACAAATTACAAAACATTTTTTTTCTTTTGGTCACAGGCCCCCTTTTTAAAAGCTGCACTCTCATCCTTTGACCCCAACAGCCCCTGCACCCTCAGCTGAAGACCAATCAGAGCCACTGCAGGGACTACTGGGAGTTGCAGTTTCAAATTGTAGTAGAGTAAAACTCTCTCGGATTGGCTACTTTCACCATCCCAAGCTGCGTTTTCCTCTACGGTTGCTTCCTGTTCTCTCTACAGTACAGTATTGCCACGAAAAAAGGCAAAAAAAAAAATGCGGAGGATATTTGCGGTTTACGCAAACAAGTATTAGTTAGGTTCTAAGGAAAAATCCACGAACGACTAAGGCCATGAACTCTGAACCGTGACGTCGCAGGGGTCTACTGTACCTATTTTTTGTGCCACCCTGCTTCACATTGTTGTCTTTGAAACAGTTCAGTTGAACACTGTTCTAGCTACCTGTCTCACGGTGTCCCAGAAAAAGAGAAGGCAGTTCATTGGTATGTGGTCTTTTTTAAGTATGAAGGGAATGTTGCACTGCAAGACAGATATTTCGTCTGAAAACAACCCTTTTGTTGGCCCGTTCCTAATCTACTGAGAAAAGCGCTATATAAATGTAATGAATTATTATTATTATTATTATCTACTGTAAGTGTTATTATACATTTGTGTTCGATGTGTCACTCCAAGGGGTTTTGCGGCTGAAAGGACACTGTGAGCTTGATCTCCATTACTCAGTGATTTTATGGGCATAAACAGGGCCTTATCCAAACTACTGTGATGAGCTTTGAGGTTGTGTTAGTTGTAAATTACTATTATACAATACAACTTGTTACTATTACTTGCTAATAAAAGAGAGACACTGTATTTCATTAAAAGCGGTGAGGCCCTAAATATATTGTAACAGAATACTTTCTCATAGGTATTGCTGAGTATTCATTTAAAATAGAGTTAAATACGAGATGCAGCAGTTTTGTTATTTTTACAGATTTAATATTAGAATAATGGATATCATCTCACTGAACTAGTAACAAAAATTGTTTGAAGTTTGCTGTGTTCTGTGATGAAGTTGTCCTTGCAGTCAAAATAATATTAGTAAAAAAAAATCAAATGGCTAGCCACAAGAAAATTGATTCCATTTTCATGAAAGCTTCAATGGAGTTCTGTAGCACAGCTGCCATCACTGATGCCTCTCCTCCTGTTTGCTCTAATGTACTGCCAACGGAAACAGCAAACCAATCTGTTTCTTGTGCTGTATCCTTTTTGGCCACAAGAATTTTCCAAGCAAGAAAGAGATGTTTCTCTGCAACTTATTGTTGTAAGCACATCACTAATCCTTCTGATGATGAGTCAGTCTTAATGCTGATGCTTAAGTTTGATATCAGTCATAAAGTCTGCATACTGCTGGCAGATTAGCTTTGCAAATGCATATTTACGAGGCCTTTTTTAAATTCATACAATAAGTAACATGTTTTCATTTACTTATCCCCCAATCTTTCTCTCCCTCTCTCTCTAATAATTTTAGAAAGCATTACCATGAGGTTGGGAATATTGTCAATGAGACCTAAGGTAATAATTTAACAACTGTATTCAATGCTAACCTCACTGATTGCTCCTGTAAACGTCAAAGAAGTGCAATGTAAAATTTACATATATGACTTCTTCTCAGTCTGGTACCTAATGCTCTGAGGAAGTCTGGAAGGTTTATAAAAAAAGAGGATGACAGTATAACAGTACATGAGGTTAAAACCATAATGACAAATTTCAGCTGGTTCTTCACTGTTTGATATAATATGAAATATTAATATTTATTAAATATGACATAACAGCATTTTGAAACCAGCTTAATCCAAATCATGGTTCTGGGTTGCCAGAAGTCATCCTTGCAGCATTAGGTGCAAAGCAGAAGACAACATTAGACCAGGTGCCAGTCTATCGCAGCATCCTCTCATGCTTACAATCACACTCACAAAGGCCTGTTCATAGCCAGTAATTATTGTAACAGCACAACTTTGAGTATGTGAAAAGAATAACCTGAAATATCCGGAGGAAAACCCTCAGAGACACAGGGAGAATGTGCAAACTCTATAGAGACAACATTGAAGAAGTATTTCCAGTTATTTCCCCAAAAATTCTGAAAACTGCATTATCAAAGTGGTGGCTTTTTTATTATAAAGCTTCATTCAGATCACTATACACTTAAATATTTCATAGGCCTGAACGGCATTTCCCAGCTTACTCCATGTATAGAAGTAATTCAACTGTCATTGTTTGCAGGGCTTGTGATCTTACAAGTTGGTTGTGTTTTAAATCTTTACAAATTGAAACAGAAATCTGAAATCTGATTTCATCTCCCCACATAAAAGTCAGGAATAACAAGTCCTATTATTGCTCCTTTTTTACAATTACAGAATAAACAGTGATTTTTCAATTTATATCAAAATAAAACCAATCAATAATACAAGCCCGATATAAATATGTGTATGTAAACCTTTCATCCACATGTTCCAGTTATTTTAAGCTCAAGGATGAAGTGCTGTGGTTCAGTATTAAAAAAACCTGTAGAAAGCTGATAGTAAAAAAAGACATAGTCCATAATCTGAGAGCAAGTGTACACGCAAAAGGTCTTAAGTAGAATATAAAAATCTAAAGTCTTTCCTAAGACTTCACATTTCTTTTCACAGGTGTGGCATTGTGGACTCTTTTCTTCCTAGCTGACCTTTTAAACCTTTACTGAAGGTTCAGGGGTCATACTGAGTCATGTCCAAGTTTTCCTATTATGCTTATATATAGGCATAAATACACATCCACACACAGTATACACAGTATATATAAAATGCCACAGATCAGGTAGTAAAATGAGATTTCAAAGCAAATCTTTTTAAATGTACTTATAATTTAGCTGAGTAAACATCATATGAAAAGCTAACCTCACCTAGTGTACACATATAACAGATGAATTCATAGATAACAGGGTTCATTCACAATCAGGATTTCACATTTCTTTTCTCAGTTTGTTACTGTTCAGAAATTGAGCTTTAATCACTCAGAAGCACTAGGACAGATGATTTGCCTACTTCCTTTTTTTAATTTGTGGCACATTAATGTTGTGATATGAGATAGATCCTGCACTCCTAATTTAAGATATCTAAATGTATCGTCAGTTTACCTCCTGCCTCGATCTACTAGAGAAGTAAAAACTGTGGTCTTCTATTATAGAACTGTCACACACTTATTATGTGACACACCAGAGCAGGCTTCCTCTTATTTAAAGTAATTAAAATCTGCTAAATCAAAAACAAAAACAGTGAATAAATAGATGATATCCTTCTGTCAACTTACCCAGCATATCTCCTCTGTCCAAACCAACGCAGTCTCACCTCTCTGACTGTCTCCTAACCGTCTAACCTCAGTTGACCATTTAATGTACTCATTTCTAATCCTGGCCATCCTCGTCATACCCAATGCAAATCTTAACATCTTTAACACTGCAACCTCAGCTCAGTCTTCTGTTTTTTGGTCAGTGCCATCCTGTAGACCTTCCCTTTCGCTCTTGCTGATACCAGTCTGTCACATATTACACCTGACATTCTTCTCCACCCATTCCACCCTGTCTGCACTCTCTTCTTCAACTCTCTTCCACACTCTCCATTACTCTGTACTGTTGATCCCAAGTATTTAAACTCCTCCACCTTCACCAATTCTACTCCTTGCATCCTCACCATTCCACTGACCTTCCTCTCATTCACACACATGTATTCTGTCTTGTTTCTACTGACCTCCATTCCTCTCTTCTCTAGAGCATATCTCCACTTCTCCAGGATCTCTTCAACCTGCTCCATACTCTCCGTACAGATCACAATGTCATCTGCAAACATCATAGTCCATGAGGACTCCTGTCTAATCTCGTCTGTCAACCTGTCCATCACTAATCCAAATAAGAAAGGGCTCAGAGCTGATACCTGATGTAATCCCACATCTACCTTGAATGCATCCGTCACTCCTATTGCAGACTTCATCACTGTCACACTTCCCTCATACATACCCTGTACCATTCTTACATACTTCTCTGCCACTCCTGACTTCCTCATTCAGTACCACAACTCTTCTCTAGGCACCCTGTCATATGCTTTCTCTAAGTCCACAAAGACACAATGTAGGTCCTTCTGGCCTTCTCTACACTCAACAGCCTCAGAGCAAACATCACATTTGTGATGCTTTTTTCCATCATGAAACCACACTGCTGCTCACTAATCACTACCTCCCTTCTTAACCTAGCTTCCACTACTCTTTCCCACAACTTCATGCTGTGACTCATCAATTTTATCCCTCTGTAGTCACTACAGTTCTGCACATCATCCTTATTCTTAAAAATCAGTACCATTACACTTCTACTCCACTCCTCAGGCATCTTCTCACTTGCATTAAACAATCTGGTTAAAAACTCCACTGCCATCTCTCCTAAACACCTCCATGCTTCCACAGGTATGTCATCTGGACCAACAGCCTTTCCATTCTTCATCCTCTTCATAGCTGTCCTTACTTCCTCCTTGCTAATCTGTGGGACTTCCATATTCACTATCTCCCCATCATCCAACCTTCTCTCTCTCCAAATTTCTTCATTCATCAGTCTCTCAAAATACTCTTTCCATCTGCTCAACACACTTTCCTCACTTGTGAGTATGTTTCCATCTTAATCCTTTATCACCATAACGTGCTGCACATCTTTCCCCGCTCGGTCCCTCTGTTTGGACATTTAGTACAGGTCCTTTTCTCCCTCCTTAGTGTTCAACCTCTCATACAACCCATCATATGCCTTTTTTTAGCCTTCACCACCTCTCTGTTCATCTTATCTCTTGTACTTTTGTCTACTTTCTGCATCTCTATATCCCACTTCTTCAACAACCTCTTTCTCTGTATACTCTCCTGTACTTCCCCATTCCACCACTATGTTTCCTTATCCTCCTTCCTCTATCGAGATGTCACACCAAGCACCCATCTAGCTGTCACCCTAACTACTTCTGCTGTAGTTGCCTGCTGTCTGGTAACTCTTCACTGCCACCCAGTGCCTGTTTTACCTCCACCCTAAACCTAATCTTACAGTCTTCCTTTTGCAACTCTACAATTTGATCCTTGGCTCTGTCCTCACTCTCCTCCTCTTCTTCCAACGTCATCCTACAGAGTACCGTCCTATGCTGCCTAACTATGTATTCTTCTGCCACCACTTTGCAGTCTCCAATCTCCTTTAGACTGACCCTCCTGCATAGCATATAATCTACTTGTGTCCATCTTCCTCCACTCTTGTACGTCACCCTGTGTTCCTCCCTCTTCTTAAAATATGTGTTAACCATAGCCATGTCCATCCTTTTCACAAAATCTACTACTATATGACTTTCTGCATTCCTCCCCTTGATACCATAACTATCCTTCACCTCCTCATCTCCTTTGTTCCTTTGTTCCCTTCAACAACATGGACATTGAAATCTGCTCCAATCACCACTTGCTCTCCTTTGGTACACTCACCATCACTTCATCTCACTCTATAAATCTTCTTTCTCATCCACTGCCTCCCCAAGTTGAGAGGCATATGCACTAACAACATATGCCTTCACACCTTCAGTTTCCAGCTTCATAATCATTACTCTGTCTGACACTCTTTTCACCTCCAAAACACTCTTGACATACTGTTCCTTCAGAATAACCCCTACCCCATTTCTCCTTCCATCCACACCATGATAGAACAATTTGAATCCACCTCTGATCCACCTGGTCTTACTCCCCTTCCATCTGGTCTCTTGCACACACAAATCAACCTTCCTTCTTTCCATCATGTCAGCTAACTCTCTTTCCTTACCAATACTGCCAATATTCAAAGTTCCTACCCTCACTTCTACTGTCTTTACCTTCCTCTTCTCATTCTGCCTCCAGACACAACTTCCCCCTCTTCTTCTCCTTCTTCAGCCAACAGTAGCCCAATTTTCGCCAACACCCTGCTGGTTAACAGTACTGGTGGCAGCCGTTGTTAACCTGAGTCTCGACTGATCCAATATGGAAATCTGTATTGTTGTCTGTGACAATGCGGGTCCCCTCCAGACTCTCTCTTCACATATGGGAACCTGTAGAACCCAACACTGTCAATAGTTACTGTATGACAAAGACATATGGGAACAAATCTCACACAGAGAAAGGGGATGGTGGAAATGTGCTCAGGTGCTTTTATTAAAAACAGTCAAAAACAAATCCAAAAGAGTCCACTGTGCAGTTTTCTAAAAACAGTACAAAAATAAATCCACAAAAGCCAAGTTAAAATTGGGAGATAAAAACCATAATAACTACATCCATTAAAATCAGAGGTTAAAATACAGTCATTAACTCCTCACGAGCTCACCGATCTCACCTCCTTCTTCATCTACCCGACTCACCCATTACTCGCATAGCCGGCAGAGACTCAGCAGCCCCAAACTTTAATCCTACAACCCCCGTCTTGGCTACCACCAAACCGCACAGCCAGACCACCCGATGTTGGCTCTCCTCCTGTCTTCCTTTGCGCTCCGGCAGTCGTACCTCGGATGCATAGGGAGGTCATCCATCATGCTCGCACCACTCCACGGAAATATTCAGTGAGGTGAACCAGCCCCTCGAGCACCACAGCCTACACTCCTTTCACAGGGCCCTTCCCCTGCTTTCCCCTTTCCTGTGGCCAGATCGTCCTTCCAACACTGTTCTTCACATCATTTAACCTCTCTTTTTCTCTCAATTTTTTTTCTTTATTCAATCCTCAATCCTCCATTCCCCCTGTGCCGGCCCGTACTTATACGGCTCCGTGGGCTCAGCAGGAATCACGCTCCGCAGGAAGCCAATGAATCAATTGAGATTGATGACTCTCTCCAATTACCTCATTAACTCCTCACAGTCTTGCCCATGGAGACTGACACGCCCATTTGGATTTATTTAAAACTGGCCATTTTTTTGAAACTGGTGACCCACTATACCACATTGTCTGCATATTGATCTGGCAAAATTTTACACTGGATGCCCTTCCTGACATAACCCTCCCCATTTATCAGGGCTTGGAACGACGAAGAACCACGATGAAACACACTACTTTGTGCATCCCCTGCAGTTGGGTTAAAAGATACTCCCTGACTTCAAAAATCAGCATGAAAAGACTTTGCACTAAATTGTTAACATTTTTTTGGAAGTATCATTAAACACAAAACAAAATACTTAAAAGGGGAATCCACACCTAGGACAACCTTGAAGGCCACAATATTTACCTTTATACTGGTGACCTTCCAGTTGTCATGTGGTAGCAATAGAAGTTATTATTAATAGCAAAAAAAAAAACAAAAATAACTACTCTTATTCTCAAAATGGTATTGCCCGTGTAAGAAAAATGATTTAGTGAGAACATCAAAAATATAACTTTAATTAAATTAAAAAATTCAAATTAAATCAAAATAATTTTTAATTCCATAGCATTCCTAAATGTAAAAAAAACCTGATGAAAAAGCTCACAAGAAGTCAAGAAATAATGCATTTAACTCAAGAAACTTTATTAAATATTAGCATACTAAAATGGCACCATAGCATACAAGTACCTCCTCAGAAATAAAATGGTCTGTGTTCTCCTAAACCAATTTAATGGCATGAGAACAGAAGTTCAATTTATGACAAAATCTACATCACATTGGTGCTCATTCAGTTGTTGAACTCTGGAAATAGCTGGGTGGTCCTGTATTACAGAACAGGGAATACCGGCACATCCAGTCATGGGGCAACATCATAGCAATTCGTAAAAGGTAAGCAAACATGAGTATTTACTGGCATTGTTCCTCAAAACTGATTTGGCATGAGGTTTATCTGTGCTGCCATAATAAACTTCTTTGTGACAGGTGGGTCTGCTAGCAGGCAATTCATTGGAATAGGAGTACTCTGGAAAACTAAATAATTCATAATGAACCCCCATGTCAATGCTTGATCAATTGCTTGATCATTGCAATCCTTTCCAGCATTATCATCTTTCTATAGTATCAATTTGTTGTTAGAACATTGTGTCTTATCATCATATATCAACATTTTACTTTTATACAGTATATACAAATTTTTGTTTTTTAAAACTTGAAAACTGCTGAAAAGGCTAGGGTCTATAGTACCAAAATACTGTGGAGGACAGTGTAATAAATAAAGAATTATTAAGAAAAACAAAGAAAATAATTGAAAAACAAAAAAAAAACTAAAGACTAAAGCCAGGAATGGAATTCTAACAAAACATACTAGAGCCTAACTCTGTTAAGACCCATACCTCTGCTCATCCACTTACCCAACAACGTATAGACAGAAAGCACTTCCCTTCTTTCTCTCTTTGTCTGATGTATTGCCCCTCTTTGCCTTTGTCCCTTCAGTTGAGTGCTCCTTCCTCCCTACTATGCACTCACCTATCCTCTGTCCTCTGTTAGGGAACCACTACTGCCTTGCCCTGCAATTCTAAGTTCAGCCTAGAGCTCCTTTTATCAGTCCCTGGTGTTCCTACACTGCCAACATATCAAAGTCTTATATATTAGATGAAAACTGTAGGTTCTTCAATGCTTTCCAGTGACAGCACAGCCCCAGGTATCCTCATCTTTTATCATATCCCCTCTAGCAGCCAGAAGGAATTTCTACTTATGCCTCATTTTTCCTCCTTTCTGTGAATGATACAGATATTAAAAGCCAGGTTCTCTAGCCACCTGATATAAAGATGGACTTTTGACTGCTCCTGTCACACCTACCAGTTACCCCTTTGTAACAGGTGTCTGGTCACACTTACAGGTAATCTAACTTTGTCATCATTAAAATATCCGACTACGCCACCCAGTTTTATTAAGAGACTGGGAACTCCTGAAATTTACCAATAATAGCACACAGGTTTCTTTAAATTGGGCGGTGAGTAAACACACAATGAAAGACACAACAGAAATTTTAGAAAAAAGCAACAGTAAGTTCTATTACACAAGACAATATAAGGTACATTAAAAAGATAAACGAACATAACAAAACCTAAACATATCAGGAATTAATTTCCTTTTTTTTAAAAGGAAAATACACAGTTCACACTCTAAAAGTCCGTTAAAAACAAGAATTGGAGGATACAACCTTTAGTGGTGCAGAATCCAGTTGGTGCACTGTATTACCCCAACACTTAATTGTTCAACTGTCCACGGATGCACTCTGTTCACTGGACCCTCGTTCCCCTACAGAAGTTGTGTCAAATTGTTAAATCCCTGTCAGCGTCTCTTCGTTTTTCCTTTTTCTTCCACTCTGGGCTCCTTGTGTTGCTGGGACCTTAGGCACGCCTCATTTCTCATCTGTCAGCTTCGCTTGGTCCTTTCATGCGGATTCCCTCTCTCGCTGAACCCACATCCGACGTCTCTTTGTGGAGCTGTCTCTTCCTCCCTGGAAGTGTTGCCGTCCTTGTGCCTCACATCGTGCCAGCCAGGTACCCTTGTCTGCCTGCAAGCCCTTGTGCTCTGTCCGAGTGTCTTGGCAGCGTTTTCTTTGGACTGTGCTCTCTGCCTTCTGCTGCCCAGGAGTTAAATCTTCTTCAGTCCCTGCTGTTGTCAGTCCTGGACAATCAGTTTAATCAATGGCACATCTAAATTTCCTGGGTTTAACAATTAATGAAAACACAAGTTAACAAAGAGTATTCTTACCAACCATTAATGAGTACAGATCTGCTGATTCGAAACCAATATTGTCAAACATGTTAATTTCAGGTAAATACAGACATCCTCCAAGGCCAGACTTCGAAGCGGTGACTCCTTTGCAAGACAGAAAATACCTACACAAACAACCCTGACACAATCAGTAACTGGATTATCCAGGATCCTCCAAGGAAGCAGCAGTTCTTTTATCACATGTGGTATTGTTTGTATACTCAACCAGCCAGACTTCAAAGCGGTGACTCCTTTGCAAGACAGCAAATACCTACACAGACAACCCTGACACAATCAGTAACTGGATTATCCAGGAAATCGAAAAACAAGGTCCCCTTCTGACACCTTTAACTAAATATGTCCCTACCCAATGCTAAAATAAGATACGTACTATATAAGAAAACGTTCACCCCTAATAATAGGTATCTGTGTCTACACTCCCTCTGTTTACTTATGTACCCACCACAGCATTTTTGTCTGGGTCTCTGATTTTCTTAAAAACAACTGTTGAGTGACCAGTGACCAACATTGAAAAGGTTCCCAAGTGCATTTTGTTTCCACTGTGTCTTCTTCTGTGCATTTCCAGTTGTCTGTACATTAAACCCCAGAGGTTTCCAAGTAATGGTTATTCCAGGCCACCACTAGCTTTCATTTTCACTTTATGGTCTAAGTTAGTATTGGTCCATACATGTATCTGTTCAACACTGGACACTGTGACCAAGGATGGTTGAATTATATGCACTTGTGCATTATGTGTCATGTTTTGTGTTTAATGTTTTTAATTTTGTATTATGTGTTAAACACTTAGGAAATACCTTGCATAGCAATTATATTTTTAAATCAGTGCTAAAATTCTTTGAAGTTCATTCCAACAGATGAGTTGGTAAACAGAATTGAACATTATTGGTATTAATAAAAGATATAACCAAATGCAAGTAAAATTTGGAAGCATTTAATATGAATACAGGTAAGTGCTTTAAGATGCATACTATATACTGATTGTAGTTCTTGAAGTTAATTTCTATAAAGAAATCGTGTAATAATAATATATATCTCTTTTATAAAGATTCAGTCATAGCAGTTTTTCTTATCTAATTTTAGAAATCATTCAATGCTCATCTGCAGTATATATGTACATGTATTTACTTTTTTATTTAACTGATGCTTTCATGCAATGCTGTTTTATAATGGTTTTTGCTTTTGCTATTGGACAATTAACAGGTAGGTGTATGAATCACAGGTGGATGAAAGATTAAAAGTTTTTATGTGTTTAATTCTGTATTCAGTGTATGTTTATATTTTTATATTAAAAATTAAAGAGTTAGGATAAATGAACAACCATCCATTCTGCATCTATCCGCACACACTCATCAATCCTCTGCATCCATCTATTCCTTAAATGCCTAAACCCTGATGTCTGTTTAAAACATAAAAAGAAATTAGAAGTCTAAGGAAGATGTGAGATAAAGAAGAGAAAGTGTTAATAAATTGGGAAAATAATAATTTTTTGAACCCCAAGAAGCAAAGCTGTCAGTTATTAAAAATTTTTATTGCCATTGCAACTTTGACCAGATATTATGTCTTCTTATGAAAGCATTATTTACCATTGAGGTTGGTGAAGAAAACTAAACAGAAAATTATGAAACCAGGACTTGAAGAATTCAAGCTAGACAAAAAACAAAAAAAGTCTTAGAACATTTCAGTTCAATTCAGTCTACATTTGTATAGTTAACTTCCTTGAGTGTGGAATCAGAAGGCTTTAACAAGTTTATATTTAACATTATACATTTTTCAAAATACATAACATGCACAGTCTAGGTTAACCGTGTCAGGAGGTCAGAGATTCAGAGTACTCGGTGTGTTTACACTGGTCAGTCTCTCTGCTCTTGGCTTTTTTTTTTGTTAATGCTCAAGGAGTCATCTGTCTTTTCATGTTCATATATTAAGGATATAAAATTGACCAAAGTAAATACATGCTGGTAGTGTAAAGTTTGGATGTGTTTCTCAGAAATATAAATTGTAGATGACAAAATATATCCATCCATCCATTAGCCAACCCGCTATATCCTAACTACAGGGCCACGGGGGTCTGCTGGTGCCAATCCCAGCCAACACAGGGTGCAAGGCAGGAAACAAACCCCAGGCAGGGAGCCAGTCCACCGCACAAAATATATCCCTTTTTTTAAGTCTAATTATATTATCAAGACTGAAAATTCTTAACTTGTAAGTTAATTTTATTTTATGTGATTCATAAAACAAAATATGGAAGTAATCTAAACTGTAAAAACTATCACATACTGTTGTATTATTTTGGGGTTCTTACTGTGCATGTAATGAACCATAATCAACAAAAGCCAAACATTCTAACACTGTGTTGACTTATATGAATAAAAAAGGTAAACATTTGATCTGTCTGTTCAGTCTAGTGCTGTATTAAGTTGTAAATGTTCAGTTTTGACAAACAAGTAAACATTCAATTTTAGGGCTGTGCATAAAAAGAAAACTAAGATACCTTTTGGAACCAACTAAGGACTTGTGATATTCTAAAAGCTACCTCTCCTGTTTTATAAGTGGAATCTTTTGAAACTCTATGGGCAGCATTAGAAATTCTCTCTTTACAAGTCATTTTAAAAATGAAGCTACCCATTGATGTTACAAATTATCAGTAGTTATGTGGCCCCCCTCAGCTTTTTAATTATGTTCCTCTGTCCAAATGTACAAAAGCCCACTAATGATCATATAGTTATTCAGACCCACCAAGCAAACATTCTGAAAATATTGTGGGAAGCACTTACAATATTTACACAATTCAATGTGGCTATATTTATGAACTAGCTCATATGGACAACTAGAAAACACCACTTTAAAAACAGACCAACAGACTTCCTTGCCTTAGTGGCAGTTGGATGCCAAGATTTCCACAAGGGTCCTTCTTAGCTGCCTGCGATGGTAAGATTTCTAAATGTCACAATATCCCACGTCCTATTCTTCTGGCTAAGTGAGGACCAGAGGATAAACTGAAATGCTGTGCATTAGGACAGGTGGTGTGGGGGATGTGCTAAACTGTGGGAGCTGAGAGAGGACTGTATTTAGGTGTCGTGCTCGCATATGGCTTCTCACTACAGCACATTAGACAGCCAAGGTAAAGGGAAGTTATTAAGGTGGAAAAGAAATTAGCAATGTTTTTTTTTTTTTAATAGCAGTTTTTTTAATCCATAAAATGGATCTGTTGCACCTCAAAAAAGATAGCTCATCCAGACTAAGGACTAGGATTTGTGGTATATAGAATCAAATGTCTTCTTGAAGTATTAATAATAATGACTATTATAACAGTAATATTGTTGAAAAAAGTGCTATATGAATGTAAAGAAGAAATATTATTATTTATTTTCTATAGTTCCCCACAATTAATTAGGAAGACACTTAATAAACTTAAATTTAAAAATATACCTAGCAAAGACACAAATCTTAGGAAGGAAGGGAAGGAAACGTACTAGACCCTTACAAGGAAAACTGAAACTAAATAAATTAAATTAGAAGAAGGGACATTAAGCCATGAATTGGAGCCCTGGAATATGCCTAGCCCAGAAAAACAAAAGACTTCAACTACTGTGCAAATGCTCAATCAGAACTCAAAAAGGCGGGATATCTCATGAGTACAATTAGGGGCATTAACGGAGGAGCTAGTTATTACTTTAGCACAATGTCATAAAGCTTGAATCTCAATGAACATCCAGCCACTTCACTATGGTTCTATTTACTAGAAGGCAAAAAATATATGTATAGTTGAGCATAATGCTAAAGAAAGTTTAAGTTAAATACTGCAAGAGAGAATTATATGTGTACAGTCAGGATAGATAGATAGATAGATAGGTAGATAGATAGATAGATAGATAGTGTAATGAAATATATGACTCCAACACAACAAAAAAGAGTTGGGGATCGTCCCCGTATAATATCCAAAGGACAATAAAGAAAAAAGACCAAAAAGTGGGATCAAAATACTATATAGCAATTGGCAAAGTACATGGGAAAGAATGGCGTTTTTATAGAGGAAAAAAATGGCGGATGGAAGTGAGTTGGCAGGAGATAATGTCATGGCTGTCAGATAGAAGTGACGTCATCTTTGGAAGCCAGAAGTGATGTGGAGTCAGCAGTAATGTTGTCGGGGTGGAACCGGAAGTGACATTGTGACGAGGGCACCGGAAGTGATGTCATGATGAGGGTGCCGGAAGTGACATTGGGAAACAGTGAAGGACATGACGATCGGTCGACATCTTGGGAACCTGGAAGTACTGGAGGTATTTTATATTTCTTCTTTTTGTCTGATGAGAGAGAGAGAGAGAGAGAGGTGTTATTACCGTGGATCAACCCCTTGTCTTGTGATATTTCACTCACCTCCTGGGTTGTTGACTGCCTCCTAAGCACAGATGTGTGACAATAGATAGATAGATAGATAGATAGATAGATAGATAGATAGATAGATAGATAGATAAAACTTTATTTGTCTTCAGGGGAAATTTGGCTTTTTACAGAATCTCTTTAAATAAATAAATACAACAAATGAGTTCCTTAACAAAAAACAAAGAAAAAAAGTGAAAAATGTGGAGGTTGTACAAAAGGCAGATTGCTGTAAAAACATCAACTGCCCCTTGCATGGACTTCTGAGGAAGCATAAAGAGGACTAGTTTCATCCTACCTACCTCTTCCATTCAAACCCAGTGATGCCTCCAAAGACTCAGAAAACTATTTTGCAAATCCCATCCTCTACCCATCTATATATATGCCTTTTACAAACTTCCAAAAGTGCAAACATGTATGATGATCCAAGAGGAAACAAGGACGACACTAAGATAAAAAAACAAAGAAGTGGAAAATCCAATTGGTTCTGATAATAGTCCATAATATTTAACTACTGTAATAAACAGGGAATCTTCCTGACTCCCCAGTTCTTCTTCTTTTGTCTATTCTGAGTATTTTTTACATGGGTCACTTACACAGTGGCAAATCAGGAAGTGAGAGAGCAAATATGCCATTGAACCAAATTAAAAAGATGTTTTAGGTGAAGTCTCTTTCTATTACAAATAAATAAAAATAATAATAAGGAACCTACAATTTTATCAGTAGCTTAATGAGGCAAGAGGGGAAAAACAAGACCTCTAAAGGCATAGAAAATATTGTTATTTCTGAAATCTAGACAGTTGTTTGAAGAGGAAATGTAATTTTGAGAACAAAATATATCTGCACCTGAATAACTGGTCTGATTAACTATTGGAAAGCTGGAAGGTAAGTGCTGGAAAATCTGTAGGTCTGCAGAATCTCAGAGTTTACCAGGTATAATGCCAAGTTTCAATATTTTCAGAAGAGCCAGTGGACTTTCAAACATTTCATGGCATGGCATTTCTTAAACTTACACTAAAGAGTATCAAATGTATAAAGAAATGATGTGACAAGAACCACACACTGAAATTGGATGAACTGTTAGGAGTGTATGAAAACCTCATTAAATAACTGCAGTGAGAAAGCAAAAAAAAAAAACAGTGGAAGGAAAACCTTTCAAAAATATTCTGAAATGGAAATGAAATGAAAATGTTTGAATCTCCTATAACAACATGTCTTAGAGAAATGGGTAGTGTTTTGAGATTATTTATAACACCAGCACCAAAAGCACAATTATTACATGAAAAAAAAAGTTGAACCCAAGTTAGGGTGTCAGAAGGGATGGAGCCTGCTTTGGCAGGGCTAGATTAAGTGAGTTTTTATATGAGGCACTGGTGTTAGAATGGCAATGCTTACAGATTTTCAATTGTGAACTGTAACAGGATTTTGTTTCTATACACACAAATGGATATGGATATGGCATGAGGACAGATTGCCTTTGGGTTAGATGGGACTGGTTGTACACCATTGCTTTAGTTGGTCCAGAATGGTCCTGAAAACAATTCCAGCACATATTCCAGTCCCCACCTTAACAACTGTTCTGTAAACCCACACTAATAAGATATTAGTAGATTGCTTTGTGAGCTCATACAGTAATTAATAGTTTTAGCTAGAAAAATGAGAGTAAAACAATGACTTTTTAAAAATATCTTGCTTGAATTTATCTTACATAATACACCCATTACAGAGTCAACAATACAAAATGCATGACTATTTTTGTTGCTGTTGTTAATTGTGTGCTTTGCAACTGTGCAAACTTTGTGAGCAATAGTTGATTGTCATCTAGTAGTTTACACATCTGCCGGTGCTCCCTGTATTATATTGTATGCAATCTGTGCATTATATGCTATCTAATTATTAAGGTTGTGCTAAGTTCAACAATTGAGACTCATGCTATTTTGTTTGATAAACCTATCAAAAATTGCTTTTATAATAAGTGACAAATTATGATGCATGCTTTAGCATTAGAATCCTTGAAGTCTTCGAAAAAACCCATAATCCTGGCCCACCTTAAATTCTTTCGCACCTGTCTTTTGTTTTGCAAATGTGTCGATCAGCACAACCAGCAAGCAGCCTGCTATCCCATCCCCCCCACTGCTGCAGAAAGGGTAAAACGTTCTCCCAGCTCAAGTCTTGTTTATTTAATATGAGGTACCTGGAGTTGTATAGGGTTAATAATGTATCATTATTTGGAACACATGCATTTCATGTGTGTTCCATGTCGATCTGGGTAAATGTAGGATGACAGGAAATGTTGAAGACATACCTAAAACAGAAACTTTTTTCATGTTATAGTACTAATGACAAAATTTTGACAAGAAGTGTATAATGTGTGAAGACTGAAGTCCAAATATCAAATAAACACTTTCACAAAAGGTACAAGTGTAACAAAACAAGTGTGCTTTTATTCAAGAATATAACTGTAGAAAAGAAATCATGTTAGGGTATAATGCTGACACAACTGCTTGGGTGGTGCAGTCTGCTGACTCATAATCAAGAGGTTCTGGGTTCGATTCCAGGCGCGTCCTACAAGTGCTATTTGAGTAGTGAGTTGCTCATATAGTTACTATTATCGAATAAAAACATACATTTGATTTGAGTCTTTAACAGCAGGTGTAAATTTATGGTACTTGTAAAGGTTAGCTTTTTTTTTTTTTATTTTATTATTCAATTTTATTCTCTCAGTCACGTTCATGCTCCTCCCAAAATCTGACACTGCTGTTTTCAAATAAAGACGTGCTATAACAGAGGTGAACTCAGATGAGGATGAGGGTTCTACATCAGAGAAAGAGGGGAAAGGGATAGCAGTCTGCTTACTGCTTGTGCTGATTGACACAGTTGCAAAACAAAAGACACTAATGGAGAGGTGTGAAGGAATGTAAGGTGGCCCGGGATTACAAGATTTTTCATAGGCTTCAGGGATTCTAGTGTTAATAATAACAGTGCAGTGATATGTGAAGGAGCATTTCACTGCTTTGTTCTGCCTTTTCCTAGTTGGTTGTTATTCAGTGTATTGGAATGTTTAAGGTACATTGTTGCTTGCAGGGGTTGTAGTTTTTGTAGTTTTTTGGTTAGGTGTGTGGCAAGAAGGGAGGAACTGCATGCTGTTGATGATTGGGGAAGCATGGAAAGTGCAGGGAGTAAATGAATGAGTTTGAGGACCCATGGGCTGGGATTTGTATTACACTTCTGTTCAATTCCTAACACTTTTCCTGGTCCTGGAGTTTTCACAAACGTGCCAGGATTAGTTGAAAGTTCGGAGTGGTGAGTTACTTTAAGAAATAGAAACTGTAATTACTAACAACATAAAATAATATTGTCAAATCTGGTATATTCAATTCAGAATGCCTAGAGCACACCGCTGAAGCAATGGGTATTAAGGTAGGAACTAATTGTGGATAGAGGTGCCAGTCTATTGCAGAGCCCACACACACACTCATATATGTACACACAATTCAGAGTCATTGATTACCATACCCGTCTTTGGGGAGACATAGAATTCCCAGAGTATCAAGAGAAAAATTGTGTCCTGAAACACTGAAAAAAATGGAATTCTACACAGACAACAATCAGGTGTGAGCTTTCAATCTAATAATAACATGGAGTGTAGAAGAATGTGCACATCTAACGTTTTTAACAGTGTATCCGATTCCAAATAAAACAATTTTATTAACTATAATAATAATAATCGTAAAAATTAATTACATTTAAATAGAGCTTTTCTCGCTACTCAAAGCACCTAGACAGAGGGGAAACACATCAAACACCACCAACGTGTAGCCACCCACCTGGATGATGTGATGGCAGCCATTAGTGA
This sequence comes from Erpetoichthys calabaricus, assembly GCF_900747795.2. Lineage (NCBI taxonomy): Eukaryota > Metazoa > Chordata > Cladistia > Polypteriformes > Polypteridae > Erpetoichthys > Erpetoichthys calabaricus. The sequence continues at coordinate 248,730,583 of NC_041394.2, forward strand.
AACCGTACACTCACTCTTAGGTTCTGAAGGGGTAAAAAAAAAAGATAGCCAGTTAGAGACAGGAGATGATTAAGGGGCCAGAATGACTAGGCCGAGGAGGGCAATTTAGCCTGGACATCAGGATGAACCCTGCTCTTTTTGAAAGATGCCCAGGAATATTTAATGACCACAAAGAATCAGGACCTCGGTTTTACATCTCATCTGAAGGACAGCACCATATTTACAGCACAGTGTTCCTGTCACTGCACTGGGACATTAGGATCCACATACACACTGCATATGCAACATCTAGACAAAAAAAAATTTAAATAGGATTTATTTTGTTTTTATTTAGCAAACAAATCTGTCAATGTGGTAAGCAAAATTTACTTAGATTCACATGGATGACTTGTTCTTAAGTGCATGTGGTATGGCTGCTGTTAAGAAAATCTTTAGTTCTTTATGGCAGCTGTCCAGATCTTCTTTTGAAAAGAGAAATGAGAATGATAAATTCAGTTTTGATTAATAAAAAATGTGCAGTGCAATTAGATTAGAATATTTAAAAGAAAAAATTAAGACTTCACACTAAGACACATACAGTATATATGTGAAATAAATTATCAAGTAGTGTGGTAGACATGGAGGACTTTAGGGACCTTAAAATCTTGACTTGATGGTATTTTGGATAAAGTAGTGAATAGTGAGCTTGTTGGGCTGAATGACCTTTTTCTCATCAAAACTGTTCTAATGTTCTCACAGCTCTGGAAAAGAAAGTTTTTTAATATTAGTTAAGACGTATTGGTGTTTACATTTTAAAAGGTCAAAGAACAATAAATGATTAAGAGATTTCCAGGAAATGATAATCATGTCCTTCAGGAACAGCATACACATTTGGTGTGCATATAATTTAGTTGTCCAGTTAACCTTTACAAGAACAATTCACATTATTAACATCCTTTTCATAATTTTATGTGGTTTTTAAAGTCTGTAATGGTATATGTTAGAATTCAGATTTTAAAATATATGCCACATGCTGTAGGTATTCACAAATCTTCTACTCGTGCAGTGTATTCTTATTTTAAGCCTTGTTAAGCTGAGGTTGCTTTTCAAGTAATGTAATAAGGAGAATTATTTAAATTACATAACAAGTTGTTCTATATTTTGTAGCGGGCTAAAGGCATTAATACAGATATAATATTAGAATGGCGCAAAAATCATTTGAGCAGTTTGCAGAGAAATTCAGTCCTAAGTAAAATGAATAATTTATATAACAAACTAACAAGTCAGTCAAATTTGTAGGCAAACAAATCTTACATGTATCTATCAAAACCTTTCCAACTCATTTCATTAAACCATGAGGAGGTCTGGAGGTTGATGTATCCCTAAATTCTGCTTGTGCTTATTCAAGTATCTGCTTAATTTTTTTGTTCCAATATTTTCTATTTTTCTAACTCCACAGTTGTAAACATGACCTGATCTGAAATATAGTTACTGTATATATATTACTTATTTTTTCAATTCATAAACACTGATTGTTTCATATTTTGCTAAACCTACAAAAGGAAAAAATCATAAATGATGTTCAAAGGCTATTCCGGTACAATAGAGGCCAAAAAAGATGTAAAGCAAGTAAAGGACTTTATATGGAATGTAATGACAAAAAAAATGATGATACATGGTACAATAACTCATCTGTTTCTGCTAGTAAGGATGTCACAAATTTGCTAGTGGCCTTAGAACACACAGAAATAATACTACATGACCTACAGATCACACAAAGTGATGTACTAGAGAGCCAAAGGAAATGAAAATCAAACAAGGCTCCAGGACCAAACAACATTTATCCTTTGTGTCCTCAAAGGTAGTGAAGCAATATATAAACCCTAAATCTTAACTTTTATTTTCTGTCATTTTTTAGAAGGTAAAGACATTTATCATGACTGGATGTTAAATACCAGTCTGTTGTTACAGTGCATATCTATATACTGTATGTGTGTCTCATATTGTGCATTTTTCTACAGTTACTCCATTTTTATTGCAATTTAGAAAAGATATGAATGTTAGTCTAACTTGCAGTCGTAAATTGGCCTGAAATAAATTAGTACAGATTTGTGCGTGAGTGTGTCCTGCAAAGGCCTGGCACACCATCTAAGGGTTCTTTATGCCTTGTTCCCAGTGATACCAAGTTGTATTCCAGTGCTATTGCAAGCAAGAAGCTCAGAAAATGGGCGCATGGATAATTGATGCCTTATAAGAGCGTTGCCATTGCTCCAAAAGCATTTTTGAAAGATTAGAGACCTTAAATTGATTTGTGTTATAAATTCGTATGCTGGAAGCCAAAGAAAAATAAGAAAATATCTAATTTTAATTTCCATTGGTCTCTAATTCAAACTGTTTGTAGTTTGTATTGTGATTTTGTTTTGAGACTTACTATAGTTTATCTTTCAATAGCACCACCATCTTCTTTTCCTGTGGGTGCCACCATTCTTGTACTTAGTTTTGTAAAATGTTGTTGTCTGTTGCTATGATGTGTTTATTTTGAATTTTTGATATTAAAGACATCTCGGTGAGGGTTTATTTATTTTCAATTTTTGTTTCAAAATGGGCTTTGTCACTCATTAGTTTGTCTTGCTGGTTTGGACACTCTTTATCTTAGTTTTTACAATTTCACCTCTTCGTCCCTTTTACTTGCTGTTCTTTTTTTGCCTGACAATTCCTTTCCAGTCCTGGCAAAACAGTCTAGTGTAAAAGAGTATGGCTATGTGCATGGATATTTCTTGTGATGGGTTCTTACCCCTACTACAGCTCAATAGTTCTATGTATGTAAAGCTCTACTAGATGCTGCACTTATATTAAAATTGGTGGATTGAGCAGTTTGCTCTGTTAACGATCTCAGTGTATTCTGTGTCGAACAAAATAATGTTAATCTCTGAAATGCCTATTACGCATGAACAACACCCATTTAAGCTGATTTATAACCCATCATCTTTGTTAATATAATCTTAGAAAAGACATTTTGTTCATTGAGCATGCTTGAATGAGACAGCACACATGTAATCATAATGACAACAGTGATTCAATTTTAAACTATTTTAATATAAATCATCGATTCTTTAGACTGTTAGATATTGTGATTTAGAGACCATGATGAAAGTGTTCATTAACAGTAAACGCAAATAGCCTATCCTACCACCTTTGGCTACACTATTTGCTTCTGATATGTATTGTGTATAAATCATTGGGTGCTCTTTGTGACTAAACAAAAAGAAGGATCAAGAAAATTCACAAAGTGAGAAACCCATAAAATCAAATTCACATTAACTGGTCTGATCTGAGGATGTACCAAAGGAGTGTGCACTGAATTACAGCAACATGCTTCAGTTAAGCTATAAACCGTTCCCAAAGTTCATCTAAAGAAGAGTACTGCTGTTGAATGATTTCTCTGTTGTGACAAGTTACCTCTTCATCTTAAAGCTGTACTGGGATCACCTGATGTGCCAGAACAACTGATTTTCAGTGCATAAATTGATTATACCAGTCCAAACTCAAGGATTGCTCCTAAATCCCATAATAGGAAAGCTCATTGACTGCCATAGAAGTGTAAATTCATGTTTGCCAACAAATTTTCCATAAGTTAACACTAGTAAGCTGTCTTCAAGTAGGATGCTTGACATTTTTTTCTTTTAACATTTGAAAAAAAGCAATCCAACTTTGTTTCCATCAGATACTTTGATCAGCCTTGCAATTGTCATTAATTTGAAATAAGAGTTTGACATTTTCACCACACTTCAAAGTTCATTGTATCATGTATAAAATATCTTTGTTTTGCTATGGTTCCTTTTGAAACCAATTACTGAAGTTCTGTAAGGATGGCAATTATTACAAGTATAAATTGGTCATACTTTATAGTCTTGCTACTTCAGCTTTTGCATTTCTTACATGCCATGACTGAATAAAGCCCTATAAATGGCTGGAACACATTGACTTTTCTTTCTTCACCAGAATCTTTTTGTTCAGCTGAAATGCACCACAACATCAGAGTAATTGTTGTCATGCCTGGCCTTTGAAATTACCTATTACCACATTTTCCCGCATACTTTCTTCCATTTTCACACAGTTTTTTATGGGTAACCTTAGCTCCCCTATTTTCCTTTATTTAAACAGAGTCTTAACAATTTCTCAACACTATATTGCAGAGGCACTGATAATCTTGGATATTCTATTACTTTAATAGATTTCCCTCTTCCTACTAATTTCTATGCTCAATTCTCTCATTTTTGTTTTGGAGTTTGCCCTTTCCTTTGCCCCCTTTTAAAATTTCAATTTCAGTTGCTCCTTTACATATTTTTTTAGGTTTGTTTGACAAGGCTTATTTCTGTCTAATCATTTTATGCAATTCAGATAACAAAAACAATGCATCTTTCAGGAATGGGCTAGAACATCACTCCTACTCCTTCTATTCAATTGCCTTTAGTTTCCTGGCCCCTCATATTTGTGATTGTTGCTTAGAAACGTTTAGCATACAGTAGTCACATGATGGAGGGACAAAGGATATATAGACAGGAGGTCTCAGATATCTGCTTTACGGCCTTGCCCTTTGAAACTTCCACTGTCCAGAGCTCCCCATTTGATTATTGTTTTTTCAAGTGTTTTCTTTTATTTTGATTTTTAGGTTTGTCTTTGGATTTTGTGTTGTGTTTCATTAGTTGTGCATTGGATTTCTATTTTCTGCATTTTTGTTATGCATGGTTTGGACTTTGTTAACACTTTGACCATGTGCTTTTCCACCTTTTCTATCTGCTCCTTGTGTATCCCAACATGTTGGATTGGGTTATGGAGTTGTTCAAATAAATATTATTCTTTCTAATTCAACATAATAATAATAATAATAATAATAATAATAATAATGCATTTTATTTAAAGGGCACTTTACATTAGCAGTAAATCTCAAAGTGCAACATAAAAAGTTTAAACAAAGGCAAAGGAAGATTAAAACAGAGATAAAACAACATTCCAGAGCTGTGGAGCAGCGGCTGCAAAGGCTTGGTCACGCATTGTATGAAGTTTGGTCATAGGGGGGTGAAGGTGGTAGGTATTTACAAAACGGAGGTTTCTTGCAGTGGATTGTAGTATAAGGTGTTCCTTGAGACATTGTGGAGCATTTCCATGGATACACTGGTGAGTAAACAAACAGTTTATATTCGATGCGGAGATGGATAGGGAGCCAATGAAGTGACCGAAGAATTGGTGAAATGTGTTCATATTTCTGCACCCTCATTCGGATTCTTGCAGTGTATCTGGGTAGATCTGTGGCGCACACCTATCTGAAATCCTCTTTTGATTTACTCTAGCAGTTTTTGGCTGCAGGGGTCACTTAGCTAGTCTAAGCAATCACCCAATTCCATTTTTTTCCTCATTGTGAAAGTTTTTCTGTTTGACTGTTCAAATTAATTTTGCAATATGTTTCAGATAGATTATGACTATTGTAACCAGTATTGGGCATTGCAGAACCCCAAACCCCAGGCACAACCACACAAGTCCCAGGTGCAAATACAAGATTTATTAAACAAATACCTTACAAGCACAGTATAAGCACTATACATTTAATTTTTTCTTCTCCTCAACTACCCCAAGGCGAGTTTTATCTGTCCTCCACACCTGACTCCATCTCGCCTAGATGAGTGGCTTCTTTTATCTTGGAGTAGGGAGTACTCCTGGTACTAGGGCATAGCCCGTTTGAAACACCTCCGGGTCAAAGGGAAGTCCCTGAAAGTAGAGACTGAGAATTGCAGCAGCTCCATCTGGTGGCCGCCATGGAACGTAATAGGTCTGCCCTACAGGACTACAAGTCCCAACATGCCCTGCGGGTGTCCGTGTGGGAATCCTAGTCCAGGAATTTTCCTATCTAGCATATCGGGGGAGCAAATGGTCCAAACAGGTTAACTACTCCAATTCTAACATTATATTGATGTCTGGCAGGGAACATCCTTCTTTCCATCCTGCCTTTTCCCTTTCCTTGGCTTCCTGGCCAGGCAATGGACTGGAACCTAACCCGGGAGGGACACCAAACAATGTGTGCTGTGTCTCACACTGTGTACCTATATCTGTCCTAAATTTGCAAAATTAATAAAAATTAGCTAATCAGGCAGATGCAACAGAAATACTAGGTACATGCTGGCTCTATTTATTTATTTTTTGCATTTCACATTTCTCTAAAAAACTGAATCTATATCACATGAGTGGAAAAACAAATTATCTTTGAGTAGTAGTACAAACAAGTATAATCTGGCGTAGCTTTCTATTTCAGTCACTAGCTAACCTGGTAGTTTACATTAACAGTGGCAGCACAATTATAATTTTTCTATGCATTTAAGTGATGAACTGAATCAGCCTTTAGCAATGTTTTCAACATCTATTGTTGCAGTCATATTGCTGTATCGTTTAATTTTATTTTGCCACATCTGTGTCTCTGATGCTGCACCAGTTTGGGGATTATTATTATTGTTGTTCTTGTTGTTGCTGAATTATTATCTGTGTTGTAACCTACAATTTTTTGCCCCAGTGTTTATGGTGAGTATGCACATCACATTGTATATATACTGATTATGTCATTTTGTAAAATTTTGTTCATTTCTGGAATGTGTTTAGGGTGTAAATCACAATATCTGTTAAAAGTCTTTTAAATTTGCACCACATGTGTTTAGTGAAAAAACAGCAGACATGTTTTGGCTTGCAGGACAAAGTTTCTGATAGCCAATGTACTATACTTACAGTAGCGACATGAAGGAGGAGCAATACAGCCGAGTTTAATTTTGTACAGACATGAAGGTTAGGTAAGTTGACATTGCTAAATTGTTTTCTGATTTTTCTATGTATGTAGTACTAGGGTGTTGTACCGTGTTAGCCATTATGAATGCAGAGAAAAGCCAAGCAAAATGACACCTTTTATTGGCTAACTAAAAAGATTACAATATGCAAGCTTTCGAGGCAACTCAGGCCCCTTCTTCAGGCAAGATGTAATCAAACTATGCAAGTAGTATGTGTGCATTCACCCTGCAATGGGCTGGCAATGGATGGTTCCTGCCTCATCCCAGGTCACACATTTTGCACTGTGGTAACTGCCAGTGGTCAGTTGCGAACCCACAACAATGTTTGCATTACAAAAGCCTTCAGAGCAGCTTCTTTACAGCGAGAGAACAGAAGAACTCCCACTCTTGGAAGTACAGAAACTGCTTGTAAATACTTCAAGCACATGGCTTCCTGGTGATGTCAGCTCACATAAGCACTCTAGCTCTCTCTCTCACTCAGATCCCACATTTCAGCACAGCACTGCCATTACAGGTTGTCATGATACTGAAATTCACAACTTTGACATAATACTTAGAAAAGTATAGACACACACAAATTGGAGTTAATCTTTAAAAAAATAACTATATAAAGATTCTTCTGGACAGAGTGTACTTGTTCAAATGCCTCCAAAACTCACACATTCAATAAAATGTGAAAAAATGGGTGTAGTACTGTGTAAACATTAACTATAGTTTTAAAAATGTGTAAAAACAAGCAAAAATCATTCAAAGAAGATCAGAATTGGATGGATTCCCTTTTTTTGTCTATTAATGATAGAAATGTCATTAATTTAATAAAATGTCTGAAATGCATAGAACATAGATGGCATATATTATGTATACAATTAAAAGTTACTGTTAATGTTTTATCATTTTCAAAGAATATCTACTGTACTATAGTAACACAACCACTTGCTTTTATTGTTAAAAAAAAAACGTATTGACTGTACAGGGTGTCCTTAAAGTCTGGACACATAGTACATGACAATATTTATAACTAACTATATATTTTTTTGCCCCACAGATTAAATATGAGTTTGTCGAAAAAAGAAAGAATTGAACTGGTACTTCTCAGTGGACGTGAAGGATGGTCATATTGAAAGACAGCAGCTGATTTTAATGCACGTCATCCCAGAAGGACCCCAATTGGCTTTTCAACCGTGGTGAAGGTGGTCAGAAAATTTAAAGAAACAGGCAGAGTTAATGCATCGACTTCATGTGAATCTCGCAAATCACATCGAACTTCGCATCACAAATGGTGGGAATCACATTGAAGATGTTATTAATAAATATTTTAATTAAATAAAATGTTGTTCATATTTTTTTTGAAAATATGCATTTTGCCTATGTGTCCAGACTTTAGGGACATCCTGTATAACATAATGAAACATTTTATTTAATTGTGCCTTTCAAGACACTTCAGTTCACATTACAAATCAAAACCATAAAATACATAGCTGAAGATGGTAGTAACAGTATAGCTAAATACAATATAAATAACAGAATTATTCCATCCACTTCATAAACATTTTATGCATCAAATCCTGATATATTTTGATGGATAATGGTTTTAACATAATAGTGCTGTTGTAAGCATATATTATGTATACAATTAAAAGTTACTGTTAATGTTTTATCATTTTCAAAGAATATCTACTGTACTATAGTAACACCACCACTTGCTTTTATTGTTAAAAAAAAACGTATTGACTTAATCCACTTGATATTAATACTGAATCATATAACCCAATTAATACAGTTCAGGCTCATGCGGCCAGACCATATCCCAGTGGCGCTGGGTACAAGGCAGGAAAAAGCCCTCAATAGGGCACCAATCCCTCGCAGTGACCTGTTTGGAATTACTGTATATACTCACGTATAAGTTAAGTCTTGAAACCCGAAAAATCGATCATAAGGTCAGACCCCGACTTATACGCCCGTTCAAAAATGCAACACTTAAATTATTTTTTTTTTCAACCTCCAATCTCACACCAGTTTCTCAGACACATCGAATTTTGTTGCAGCAGCGCAGTTACCAATTTCTTTTGCCACTTCAATGACATTCAATTTAAAACCGGTTTCTGATCGAACGCTCCATCGTAGATAAAGCATGCTCTTACGATAACGGTGTACAAAGGTGAGATACAAAAAACACAAAACAGAGCAAATGTCGCTTCGGAATAGTTTGAGTATTACCGTGTGGTAACGTAGGCACAATACATAGAAAAAAAAGGCAGTGTGCTCCATGGTTACTCTCTCAGGTGGGCGTTAGCATATCATAATCTCTTGGACCAATAGCATGAGTTTTCTGTATTCAACTTATATGCCCAACATTATAAAATAGCGGAAATTATGTGGTAAAATCAAGCCCCGACTTATCCGCGGGAGAACTAAAACGTGAGTATATATGGTACCAATAATGCTAACCAGCATATCTTTGGTGATGCGGAAGGAAAACCAAACCCAGGATGCTGAATCCTTGAGGCAGCAGCATTAAAGAACTATAGTACTGTGCCACCTATTATAAGAAGCTTGTCCATCACAGGTCACTCATGCACAGCCTCACAGTGGGCTACTGTAATGTCACCAAGTCACATAAACTGCCAGAAAATTAGTGGTAGAAGAAAAACCCTTGCTGACATGGAAAGAACACAAAACTTCAACACAGGAAGTGCCCAGGCTAGGATTTGGATCCAGGACTATAAGCTGTGAAGATGAAGTGATAATTATTGTACCAATATACTGTTGCTTGCTACTAATTATATATAATAAAATATATTCTGATTATATATATTATATATATTTATAATGTATATAGATAATGTATCTTAGAAATATTAATTTTCTTTTACAAATATGATCATGTGAAGCCCAGTGAAAACCTTAGATAGCATGCAAATATAGTCAACAGAAATGCAGTATTATATATATATATATATTGTGATATGCAGCCCGGACACAGACAGACGGACACCGTATTCAAGTCCACCACACGTTTATTATTCACCATATTTACAATAAAGTGCCCAACCCAGTGCACAAAGCACCAATCACCCCTTAAAGTCTTGGCCACACAACAATGCCTTTCACAGTCTCTTTGGTCCGCCTCCACTCCTCTCCAACACGCTTCGTCTCTTCCTCCCGACTCTCGCTCCTCACTGGAGGGAGGCGGCCCCTTTTATATGCCCCGGATGGGCTCCAGGTGCATCCTCAGGACTTCCGTAGCCACACCCCTGTGTGGCGGAAGCTCCCAAGGAGAAGCCGGAAGTCCACCGGGTGCCCTCAAATCTCTTCCCCCCAGCACTTCCCGGTGTGGCGGAAGTACTGAGGGCCAATGTTCCCAAGGCATCGGGGCGCCCCCTGGTGGTGACCACGGGCCCCTACAGGGTTGAGCTTCTAAGCTCCATACCCGTGGTCCCCAAAGCCACCAGGGAGGATGCCCCCTCGTGTCCTGGAGGAGGCACAAGCCCTCCTCCCCTCCTCCTAGGCGTCCCGGCCGGGCATGGACACCCGCCGGGCACTACAATATATATATATATATATATATATATATATATATATATATATATATATATATATATATATATATATATATAATACTGCATTTCTGTTGACTTAAACATGAAGTCCCTGTTATGGCATTATCAGATTTACTGCTGCATCCAAGACATGCATAGTCGTCATAGTACATATAAAAAAAATTTTTTCATGGCATGGTTCTGCTCTGACAGAGACCTACAGTTCAAAAGTTATGCCTGTTTGAAGTAAATTCCATTTGACCCTTCAAGTCTATTTCTGTTAATGATGCTTCAAGTTAACGCACAATGTTATGCTTTTCTGAAGTTGGGTCATTTCACAGCGCAGCACGGTACACTACATGTCTACTATTTCAAATTCTTCCATTCCATCAATTTACATCCCATTCTAAATGTATCAAAATGTGGAATGCTTATTTTCCTTTTTTCATTGATGATTGTTTTTCTTAGCTCTGTAAGACACAGTGAACAAGGCAATGTAATAATATAAGCGTTACACAGATGCCTCTTGCATTCTTTCCATCATCAATTTATTTCAATTGGACATGGCTAAGATATACAGCATTCATTTTTATAGCCTCAGTGATAGATAAATCCCACAGCCAGAAAGCATCAACATTTAGAGCACTACCAATATCTGGCTGACATGCCACAATAAGTTGAGTTTTATTGCTAGTGACCCAGTTACCACTCTAAAAATCAAAACTTATCTTTAAACAAAGCCTGAAAACACTATGAGAGTTCTCCTTGTTATCTTTCTTTCTGCCAGAATAAACTCTGCTTCATGTTATGCACTTGCCTGGTCCTATCTTATCTTCCCGGTGCTTAAAGGAGTGTAAGATTAATGAAAGTATTTATAGAGGTGTCAGACTAGTGTACATCTGCCAGGCTACAGGAGTCATATTTGAATGGGCTTGTCTGCACCCTACCTTTTGTCGCTACTGCTGACTTCATGCTTGTTTGTGTGCACTTTACTGAGGGAAAACAAATAAAATAAAAATACTGAAGAACCCAGCACACAAAATATACTGAACAGCAGCAATGAAATGGTCCTAATCGCCGATTTACAGAAGCTAATGCCTCTCTTCACATGCTGAAACGTGTCTAACAAACAGAATCATTCAAAATAAAAGAAACTCGTCCTTCTCAAACAAGTATGGCCGTGTAATCAATCCTTGAAGGATAACAGTGAATACCATTGTATTGCTCAAGGGCTGCTTTTTATAACTTGAGAACAGAGTGTACTGGTATCTTTATTAGTGCCTGCAATGTAACTTCAGCACCAGATGCTAAAACACAATATCATGCCAGATCTTCTTTCTGTGTGACACAGTAGTTTAATAATTATGATTACCCTTTACAATATTTTCATGAGGTAAGAAACAAGAAATAATAAATAAGCTTAAACTTCTTGTCTGTTTCTGATTGATATACAGTAATAGAGGGTTGCTGCATGCGTCCAACAAAATGGATGTTCATGATGTTTGCAATAGAGAAGAATTTGTGAAGATTTCATCCTCACCCCAATCCTTTATAGCTGTCAGTCGGTGTCTTATATTAGGGCTGTATGTCAGGTTTAAGCAATCTGAGTCCCTTCCACCGAGCAGTGAAATTGGTGCTGAAACACTCAGTGCTCCCTATTAAAACTTAATCAGAATAACCACATTTAAGATGCTTGCTTGAAACTCAGTGTGACAGTCGTTAACATCGTGTAACTCATACAACGGTATGAATTTGCTTTGAGATTTATGCAACCTGACAAAGTCTTTTCACACCGTTATCAATAAACCCAGATAATGTATCTTAGAAATATTAATTTTCTTTTACAAATATAATCATGTGAAGCCCAGTGAAAACCTTAGATAGCATGCAAAAAGAAACAACAAAAAACTATTGTCTTGACAGGGGCTGATGTAAAGGTCTGAAAAATATAGTATCTTCCTAATAGAAAATGACTTGAAATACCATCTTCAATTATGGTGGTTCACAAGAGAAAACCTTTTCTAGCAGGGAAGCAATACTCTTATAAATAATTCTCAATGCTCTCTTAAATTCCTTTCCCTGATTAAAACTAATTTGATTTACCAGCTGCTACCAAGTAAACAATACAGTACTACAGACATCTAGTTTAAAATCAAGCTGCAAGACGAAACAAATGGCATTGAGTCAGTTTATTGACATTAGGGGATGCTGAATATTTCAGGAGCTTTATTGACATAAAGAATTTGAAAATAATATACCATACAGCATTCATTTACAGTAATACTTAACAGAATAAAAGTAGTCATTTTAAAATTATCCACTGGACACATTTTAAAAGGTTTTTTTTTTTTTATTTAAACCTTATCATGAATACTGTGAGGGCCTTTTTAATAAACTCATATTAGGAATTAATTTTGAAGGAGTCATTTATGGTAAATTCCAATTTAATCTTTATCATTTCCAACAGTGTCTTGTGATGAGGTGGCTGGGGCGCCAACCTTCTTATAACATTAATGCAATGTTGACAGGAGATTATCTCCAGGTTTTATGTTTGTAGAGTGACACACTAAAACAATAAAGGAAAGGATTGAAAAACTTAAAGGCACCCTTGTCTCTTCATTTTCCTTCTAGCATGTTTCTGATACAATAACTCACAGCAGCAAAAATAACTTCCCCTACATTTTCAATTCTGCCCAGTTGTGCATGGATTTTAACTGTTACCAAGTCAGTGTTATTCACTGCTATTGCACCAACATCCTTTAAAAATTAAGGTATGAAAATCAACAGTATAGTGTTTAAAGTGCAATGACAGCACCCATTTTGAAGGCATACCTGTGCTAACCACCTGAGAGACAGAAATTCATGTTCAGCTCAGTGTTTTTTTGTGGGGTTTTTTTTTACATTATTTGTTCACTCTGCAAACGTTTTCTGTGCCTGTACTGATCAAAACAACAACACGCTACATGCTAGGTTCCGTTACACGATGTGTAAAGTGCTTCTAAAAGACTTTAATGTTCTAATGGGGCGAATGATGAGGCAGGGCAAAAGCTAAATTCTTGGGTGCCAACCGGGCAAAAATATGAAAAATTAATGAAAAAAACTGTGCTTACAAGCATGTTCTGCTAGGGACAATTTCCTTTAACCTGTGCTCTCTCCAGCCATACTTTCTCTGCTTTTCCCTTATCTTTAAGTGTTCAATGTTATGGTCAGGTCCAGAATGAGACACCAGCTACTGGGAATGTCTTCTTTTTATCCTGGGCAGACTGGAAGAGATGGGTCTTCCTTGGCTTTGTTGCCCCTCAAGGGGTAGTATCTCAAGGCTGTGAGGAAAAAAGGAAACAAGACTGTTAGCAACAGCACACCTTCTCATCCTGGGGTGGTACCCCATACCTTAGTTGAGCCTAGAATGTGGCCCTCTAGTGCGTGTGTGTGACAATGTTCACAATGCATCTCGTCTAGAACTTTCAAGGCGTATTTTAAAAAACTGTAGCAAGCAATTAGCTGAAGACTTCCTATTTTTAATATTTCACTGTGAAAATCAGTTCGTCTTGCATGCTTAAAAAGAAGAACAGTTATTCCTGTGCCTAAGAAAGCAAAAGTGGACTGACTGAATGACTACAGACCAGTGGTACTCACTGTAGTCATGATGACCTGCTTTGAGAGGTTGGTGCTAGGACACATTTTACTGAATATTCTAGGTGGTCATGATCACCTCCAGTTTGCAGATCTCAATAATCAATCCAGAGAGGATGCCATATCTCTTGCACTTCATACAATCCTGGAACATCTGGATAATAGATAGATAGATAGATAGATAGATAGATAGATACAAACTGCTATGCAAAGTTCTGTCAATAGATTACAACACTGCTGTCCTATCAAAGTTGAACACCAAACTTCTCAATTTAGGACTCAATATCACCCTCTGCAACTACATTTTGGACTTTTTAACCAACAAACCTCAGCAAATTAGTAATGTAAGAGCTAATCTTAGAATGTTTAACGTTAATATTAAATGCACATGAGTGATTGCTTAATTTGTTTAGAATGTGAGTTTCTCATAACTATATAGATAATGGATGATTCTGTTTAACCCCTAAAGCTAACTTGTAATGGAACTTCATTCAACTTTATCTGAACAACAGTAATATAATTTTATTAAGTCTTTAATTAGCTAGGAACAGAACTGTATGATTTGCCTTGTTTTCAGTGGAGTAATGATGGCATATAGTTTTCTGACTGTTCATGTATCACGTCTGAAAATTTGATGTACAGTATGACCATATGACTGTTTGCTATAGAGAGAATGTGTAAGAGAACCTCGGAGACATAAGACATATAAGACTTGAACAGAAACATCTTATTAAAGAACTTTTATTTTGGAATATCAACTTTTTCTTTATTTTTGTGTGAACTGATTTGCTTTAAATTTGTACTAAAATTTTTAAAACAAAGTCATTTGAACAGTGGAATTATTTACATACTGTATGTGTTGACAAGTCACATTCATTGCCTGAACTCCATAGAAAGCAGAAGCTGCAGAAGTTTTGGAAATAAGACAATGCAGCTACAAGTAACATGATATCCTCCATGCTGACCGTCAACACAGGCAATCCACAGGGTAGTGTGCTGAACACCATCCATAATCCTTGTTCACCTATGATTGTGTGGCATGACACAGCTCCAACTCCATAATATGTTGATGATACTATCATCACAGGCCTGGTCACCAACAATGATGATGTGATTTACAGATAAGAGGTCTACCTGCTGACTCATTGGTGCCAGAACAATAATCTCACCCTTAAAGGATACGTTCGATATTATTCAAGTCAAAGTTATTTCTTCACAATCATGGTATTTATTAATTTGCCACCTACAATTGTCTTCTAAAGTAAAGCATTTTTTTAGAAACAATGGAGCTCTAAGGAGCCTTGCATTGATACATGATAAAAAAGATAAAACCTTAAAACTTGCCAAATACGCCCATATTCCAGCCAGAAATGTTATCTGGTATCAATCCACGTCTTGAGATTACACACATATTGCAAAACAGCATATTTATGTGGTTTTAGGAAGGAAAAACGCAAAAAGCAAGCCAATGTTGTTATGTTCTGCCATTTTAAAAGGAGATGAGCTGTGAGACAAATGGCTTTGCCAACTTTCCTGTTCATGTTACTCTGTGGTTTTGAAGCGTTTCTACAATGTATGAGCATAGGGTTCCACATAGCCCTATTGTATGCTGCTAGAACAAAGTATTTTTTAAATTTATAAAAAAAAATTCAAGAGTGAAGTGCTTTAAGGGGACAAATTAATGTATACCATGATTGTGAAGAAATTACTTTGACTTGAAAAATACGACACTTATCCTTTAAAGATGACAAAACCAAGGACATGGTTATAGACTGCAGAAAGCAGAAGACAGGCCATACTTCAATCTACATTAGAGGAAATGAAACTTTTGATGAGAAAGTAAAACAAAAATGTATCAAAAATGTAATCATAAAGATGCTACTATGTCAGAAGAAAAGATGGCAACAAGAGTACTGATGCATTATATGCCCTAAATTTCAGGCAAAAGTGTAAGTGATCTGTGCAAAATGAAAGAATGATGACTGCTAAAAAAACTAACATAATTTTATTCAGTATGCTGTGCCACAAAATTACTTTTTATATATATATACTGTATATATATATACTGTATATGTATATATATATATATATATATATATAGTTGTATAGTTTACTGTCAAATAATGCAAAGAGTACACGACACGTGTTTCGTCATCATTTGGGCTCATCAGGCGTACACACTCTACTGCTCCCCTCTCAGGGATCGAACCTCGGACGTCAGCGTCAAAGACGAAGCCCCTTTACGCTGTGCCACGGCATGCGGTTTGTTTATTTGACACCCTGTAGGTCCGGAGTAATTACATTGCATTCGTAGTCTGAGTCCCGACCTGAATTGTGTGGGTGGTTACCTACCAGGAAACGCTTGTGGTTGGTCTGCCATTTGGCAAACATCCGCCATGGTGCCCTCTTCAGTTGCGAGAAGCAGATCATGGAATGTTGCCAACCACAAGCGTTACCTGGTAGGTAACCACCCACACAATTCAGGTCGGGACTCAGAATACGAATGCAATATATATTCATGGCATTCGTAGTCTGAATCACAATCTGATTGTATGGGTGTTTACCTACCAGGTAACGCTTGTGGTTGGTCAGCAAGTTGGCTAACATCCGCCACAGTGCCCTCTTTCAGTTGCGAGAAGCAGATCATAGAATGGTTGAAATAGTTTTACTGTCAAATAATACAAAGAGTATGTGACGTGTTTCGCCCTAATTCCGGGCTCATCAGGCATACACACTCACTGCACACCACTCTCGGGGAATCAAACCTCTGACGTCAGCGCTAGAGGCGAAGCCTTTAACATTGCGCCACAGCGTGTGGTTCATTCATTTGACAGCATGTAGATCGGGGTAATTACATTCATGGAATTCGTAGTCTGAATTACAATCTGATTGTATGGGTGGTTACCTACCAGGTAACGCTTGTGGTTGGTCAGCAAGTCGGCTAACATCCGGCGCGGTGCCCTCTTTCAGTTGCGAGAAGCAGATCATAGAATGGTTGAAATAGTTTTACTGTCAAATAATGCAAAGAGTACGCAACACGTGTTTCGCCCTAATTCTGGGTTCATCAGGCATACACACTCATATACTCATATATATATATATATAAACAATGTAAAGCTGACTGATTCACTGATTGGCTGACTCAAGACAAAGCTTAACACTGGAAAGGGACAAATATATGTGACATTTTGAAGAAATCATTTTATGACCTGAATATTACCAATCAAAAAACATCGTCACACTAGTGCAATATTATTTGAAAACAAACTGTCAGATCAGCTGTAAATGAATGGTATTTGTAAAAGTTAGCTTTTTTCACTTTTATTCTCTTAGTCACAATCACACTCTCCCTCGCCCACCTCCCCCTTCTGATCTGACTCTAACTAACAGTGCCAGTATAAATTCACACCCGATCTGTATCTTTCTTTTTCTCTCCGTGCTGCGTTGACGTCATGCACCAGAAGGCGTGAGCTTATTCAGTGTGAGCAGTAGCACGCGGGTGGCCGGTTGCTGTGTGCTATAACATGCTTGACTAGGCTGCGATCAACGCACATGTACTGTACAAGGCATGCACGGGTCCCATTGAGAAAAGAAGAGTGTTTATGGCTCACTTTGAAGAGGAACTTCGTTGTTGCTTCTTACAAGAAAACGCGATGGATAAAGCAAAAGAGGATGCAACATTGACAAGCTTCTGTTCCAAGACAGCCGCTTCCCCCAGGAAAGCAAACTCAGTCAGTCAGTGTCAGGTTCCACTTCAATGTAATAGGAACCACAGCATAGAGAGAAGTGTGTACATTGCAACTGGTACACATGTCGTAAACATAGAAAGGACGGTCCTTGGGTGTGTGGGAATTGTTAACATTTGAATCTGATGATTGCATATAGCGTGGAACTGACCTCTCTGTACTATTCTTTCCTCTGCATGTCCTGGAGTACAAAAGAAACACCAAAACGTGGACACTGTCAAGAACGAAGAAAAAAAACAATGTAGTCACTGAGTACAAGCACAAGAAGGCGTGCGAATGAATATGAATAATATGAATAACGCTACACCAGTGCCACAATGTTTTCCGAAATGTACTATGCAGGTCATAAAATGAATTATTCCAAATATCATATGTACCTATGTCTCTGTTTTGTCAGTGTGGCTTTGACATCATGGACCATAAGGTGCATACTAATTCAGCGTGAGCAGGAACACTCAATAAAACTGAATAAAAAAAATTCAAGTGATAGTGAGATACGAAGAAAGCAGATTCACCAGCGTTTGTGTGTCAGCTTTTATCCCTCCAGATCAGAGAATTTCCAGTACCATTGTCTCAAATCCCCACTCACATCTACAGTTATTCCCAGTTTCAGATAAAAAGTCAGTCAAAAGACAGTCAAAGCACAAGCACAACACTGTACATTTTCTTTTCTCTTCCTCTCTTCACCTCCACTCCTGCTCCAGCAAGTTTTGTCCACACAAAAGTGCTCCAGGTGCTTGATGACTATCTTCTGGCAGCACTTCCGGGTGTGTCAGAAGTGCTGCAACCAAGGGCTCAGCTAGTCTCCAGGTACCCCCTGGTGGTGGCCACAGGCCCCAGCAGGGTTGAGCTTCAAAGCCCCGAACCCTCTAGCGTACCAGGGGGAGGTAATGCCCTGGATAAGCTCTTTTCCCTGGTCCTTCCAGTATAGAGGCGTCCTGGCTGGGCAAAGGCCCCAGCCGTTGGCCACAATATTTATGCACCAAACATAAAACTGTGTTCTCCCTCTCAGCCTCCTGGAATGAAAGTTTAATCCCTATCTATTCAGTACGATGGCTGGTCCACCTGCCAAATGTTGCAACTGTGCCACAAGGACAAAATATCTCTTCTCCTACATTCTTACCCCTTCTCTCCTTCTTTCTACTTCAGCCAAATTACCTCTCTGTGAGTTTACACTCTTTCCTAACTCACCACCTGATTCTAGGTTCACAAGCTTTCTGCTAAATGCATAGCCTTGTTACCTTGTCCTGGCGCCATTACCAGGATGGCTCCAAAACCATTTCTGTGGTAATTTATACAGCTGGCTGCTCTATGTTTCTGGCCCCAACTGTTGTTGTTTAATATAACAGGAAATTTTCCCTATCCTTTGTGGAAGTCATGCAGTACTAGAAAGTAGTCCGGGCAGACACTTCCACCTCATCTTCCCTAACCTCTTTAGCACACTAGTGCCCTTTTGACTAACAACTTCTGGCGCACTTAAATGTGAGTGACAGAGCCTCCTCTACCAGACACTCATATACGTTAAATTGCCCGTGGAATCCCCTTTCATGGAGATAAATAGTCCTCTAGCGGCTGTCTTGCCACAAATATATATTTCATTTTTATAATATTTTCCATTTATTGTAAAGCAAAAATTAAATGCAAGATTTTTATTATCAAGAAAAAGCACTAATAGTTTTGGTATCAGTATGACCTCCATTTTGGGTACACAGTAACATTCAGACAGGAAAACATATAAAGTTCATTATACTAATTTTCCTATACTGATATGATTACTCACTGAATGATTAATTTTATTTGTTGTCTTGTTAAAATGTTGCTAAATCATGTAGAATGACTCAGTCAGGTTGTGAAGTTTTTCCTTGTTTTTACAATATATGTCAGAACAAGCAACAATAATTCACAGTCAATAAGCACCACATAATGCTTGAATTGAATTTTTTGTTGAATGAGTCCATCCTTGAAAATATTTGAATTATTTACCCTTGAATAGGTGAATGACTGAAGAAATGCCTTTAAAATAATGCTATAAAACTAGCTGCAAAAGTACTTTAGACCTAGAATGTTTTTGATAAAACTCCTCACTTTCCAAGAATAATATTCAACATGAATTTACTGTCTGTATTTGTTTTGACAGTGTGTTGTACTTATCATTTTTATTTACATTTACATTTATGTATTTGGCTGACACCTTTATCCAAGATGACTTACAACATTTATGATACAATTGGTTACATTTCTTTTGTTTTTCCAATTGTAGCACAGGCAGGTCAAGTGACTTGCTCATGGTCCAACAGTGTCAGTATTGGGGTTTGAACTGAAAAACACAGGGTTTGAAGTCCAAAGCCTTAACCACTACACTTCCAAATCTATAGCTTTCAAGAAATGCCAATAGGTCTTTACTGGCGGTATAAAATTCCAGAGTACCATCTGAGCTCAATCATCCATGGATTTTCAAGGCATGGACATGCCATGAATGATCCCACAGGATCATCAGGAAACTGGCATTGTATACATTAAATGCAACCACAAACATCTTTATGCAAATCAGTACATGTACCAGACCATGCCTGTCAATTTTTTTTTATTGAGTTTTTCTATTTGACTGGAAGATAATCAATTATAAAACATTGTCTTTTTAATATGTCACTAGTGAAAAAAGGACAATAAGGATTGTTATAAGAACAATAAAGAAGTCAATTGCAATTATTTGAGATGTGCAACTGAATCAATCTAATATACAGTACAGTATGTTACTCTTTATTTTTATACAATATACCTACAAATATTTAAATAATGACATACAGTGTCCTCCATAATGTTTGGGGCAAAGACACATTTTCCCTTTATTTATCCCTCTGCTCCACAGTTTAAAATTATAAATCAATCAAGTCAGACATGATTAATGTGCATACTGAAGACTTTTATTTAAGGTTATGTGCAAACATTTCGGTTACAGCATGTAGAAGCACAGCATGCTTTTTCTACATGGTCCCCACAATTCAGGGCACCATAATGTTTGGAATACAGCAGTGGCAGGTATATTAAAGCTGTCATATTTAGGACTTTGTTGCATATACCTTCCATGCAATAACTGCCTGAAGTCATTCATACACATCACCAGGTGCTGAGTCTCTTCTCTGGTGATGCTCTGCCATGCCTCTAATGCAGCCATCTTCAGATCATGCTTGTTTTGGGGGTTGTTCCTTACATTTTTTCTTTAACATATGGAAGGCATGCTCAATCAGATATGACTGGCTTGGCCATTCAAGAATTTTCAATTTTTTTAGCTGAGAAAACCTCTTGTGTTGCTTTAGCACTGTTTTTGGAATCATTATCTTGTAGTATGAAGCACCGTCCAATGAGTTTGGAGGCCTTTACTGGAACTTGGACAGGTAAGATGTTTCTATACACCTCAGAATTCATTGTGCATCTGCCATCAACAGTTACATCATAAATGAAGGTAAGTATGCCAGTACCTGTGACAGCCATATATGCCTAAGTCATAACACCCCCTACCAATATAGCAGATAAGGTAGTATGCTTTGGATCTTGGGCAGTGCCTTTCCATATCCACACTTTGCTCTTGCCATCACAGGTTCATCTTTTTCTCATCTGTCCACAAGACCTTTTCCCAGAATTCTCCAGGATCTCTAAAGTACTCTTTTGCAAACTGTGATCTGCCCATCCTGTTTTTGTGGCCAACTAGTGGGTTGCATCTTGCAGTGTGGCCTCTGTACTTCTGTTCATCAAGTCTTCTGTACATAACAGTCTCTAACACATACACATCTACCTTATGAAGACTGCATCTGATCTATCGGACAGGTATTTGGAGCTTTTTCTTTATAATAGTGAGGATTCTTCTGTCATCAGCAGTAGAGGTCTTCCTTGGCCTACCAGTCCCTTTGAAATTACTGATGTAACCAGTCCGTTCTTTCTTCTTGCTGATATTCCATATAGTTGATTTAGGAAATCCCAAGGTCTCTAACGATTTTATTCTTTTTTACAGCCTCATAATGGGCTCTTTGACTTTCATTGGCACAGCCCTCGTCCTCATGTTGAACAGTGGCAACTTTAGACTCCAAAGGGTAGAAGCAAGCCTAGGTATCTTATGGCCGCACTAATGAAACAATGAAACACACCTGAGGAATCACAAACCCCTAAAACATTATGGTATCCTGAAATTGAGGGACCATGTAGAAAAAGTATTGTCATTTCTACCTGGTGTGACCAAAATGTATGCAAATATCCCTAAATTAAAGTCTGCAATGTGCACTTTAATATCATCTGAATTGTTTGATCTGTAATTTTAAACTGTGGAGCAGAGGAGTAAATCAAGGACAAATTTGTCTTTGTCCCACACATGGAGGACACTGTATATGAACAATTTAACAGTGGATTTCCTTTCTAATCATTATCTGTGCAGCTGATTTTACACACGTACTCACTTCAAAACAATTTTCAAGAAAAGAAGTACACCATAGCTGATCCTAAAAGAACTGGAAGTACTGAATTATTTCTTGTACTTTACATTACTGTGAACATCTCTGTGCTACTAATTGTTAGAAGTTTACTGACTTTCCGTGATTAATTAATTTACCTTCACAGAGTACAACTTCATAACCTCCTTTTGCTACTCATTGACCAAAAATAGCAATGAGGATAAAGGTGTAATAATTCAAATGTGATATATTATTAAACCCTAGTGTTTTCAATGCACAGTATATCATATAATGTTTCACCATTTTGCTTAAGGTTCTAACGAACATATCAGATTAAATGAAAATGATACTGTAACTAAAAATGCATTAACATTAGATATACTAAATGAAAGTAAAAAAAAAATGTATGAGGTTGAGTTTCTCATCAAACTGGAGTTTAATGAACTCTCAAGCTACAATACTGTACTCCCCTAAGCTTCATCTTTAGCCTAGTATGGAGCAGGCTATGAGGAGTCACTTAGTTGCCTCAAATATCAAAAGTGACTTGCCCTAATCATCTTTGGTGGAACTTAAACCATCTGAAATAAACCTGGCTTGTTGAATTAAGTGAGGCTTACTCACTAAGTTTGTTTCGTGGAACACCCCCTGTAACGTGGCTTAAACCATCTTCTTAAGATATACTGTGACAAAGATACATATTAACTTAGCTATTAGATTTGAAAAAAGATAATGTAAATACAATCTAAACTGATGTACTATACTGTTGTTAAAAAGACATCAAATGAGATAGACATCATTGATCTGATCTTCTTGCATGTGTGATGTTCCGGGCCCAGGCTGCATATAAATCCATCCACACAATAACCTGTCAATCCATTTCCTACACCCAGTTTATTTGACTACACTTCTGATGAAGTCCACTTAATCAACATTGGTCACAATTCATGTTAATGCACTACAACACTGCAGGACACACTCACTCATACTGGGCCAATTTAGAGTGACCACCTGACCTAACACATTTTCAGGATGCATTGAGAAAAACTTTCTACACAACGTTTCTGCAGTAATTGAAAAACCCTACAAAGGTTTTGTAATATACTAGTATTTGACATTTCAATGTACATGTTAATTAAAATGAAATCTTCTTTACATCTTTTAGACTGCATTCACTATTCACCAAGCATTGGCTAAATTAAACATTTGAATTTATTTTTGAAAAGAAAAAGACAAATCCTTTATAGTTCTTATGTAAAGAAAACATATCATAAAAAGTTCCTTCTTTTAAGTTATGCATGAGACAAATCACAAAGATATTCTTCTTTTTCATGAATTACAGTTATTATTCTTTTATATGCTAGATGTGCTATGCCATGCATAGCAAAGACCACATTGTTTCTGTAAAGAGGATGTAAAATATAAAGTCTTGATTATCTGGTAATACAATAGACCTAAAGAGAAAAATGGAAGTGTAACAGGGTTATATCATACATAACAATGCATATTCTTTTGGGTTTAATCTAAAATTTGAACCTAAGATATATTGTCAGTCTTTCTGTTGCATATTATTATGTTCACATAAATGGTCTTTTAGCTTTCAGATATCTGGATGTAACTAAAGAGGTGCATGATAATGTTTTTAAACAGAGGTTTGTATCTACAGTAGGTTGAATTAATTGGAGTGAGATTGTCTATAAAAGAAATTGGAGAGAATCTCTTTTGTAGGTTCACTTCTGAGCCCCAGACCGATGGTGCTCCCAGCTCCAATTTAAAAGACTACTTACTGCAGACATATCCATATCCAGCAATGACACAGGTTTAAAAATGACAATATACTGACAAACTACACTTTAACTTTATAGATCTAAGTGACATTCCTGGTGGATTGCACCTCCAGTGATTCAAGCGCTATATCAGCCAAAAACAGTTTGACAAATATGATGCATTTGTAAGGTATGAAATATGATTAGAGATGGTTTGAATTCTATCAGGGATATCCTTCCAAGCCATTTCAGTTACAAAACTCTACAGAATTAAATTGTTTTATTATTTGATACCTACATGTCTGTGTACTGATAGCAGCAGGGTGTTGCAGTGGTTAGAAACACTGCCTTATGTATCCAGCATCCTGGGTTGATATGCCACGTACAGTTATTGTCTGGATGGAATTAACATGCTCTTCTGGTGTCTGTGTATGTCATCCTTCCACATCCCCAAACATGCACAGGTTATATTCATTTCCAACTCCAAATTTGCTCCAGTGTGAATGAATGCAGTTCTTCTGTTTGTGCTGCGATGGGCTGGCACTGTGCTTAAGGTTGCTCCCTGCCCTGTGTCTTTAAGGATCATGAATTGAATTTAGCAGGTTTGAGAATAAGTCAATGATATGTATTTAGTTTTGAAAGACATGTTGTAATAGGAGTGACTCTGATGACCTGTGATGAGAAGGAATAAATCATCATGCCAGCACTGCAATCATGTTTCCGAGAGGAAAATCTCAGTCTTTAAAGTGCATATGTTTATGTTACACTATCTTGGCTACAGGTTTTAAATATATTTTTTTGCCTTCCTAATATATCTAATTAAACTATTAATTATATGTTATTAGAAGAATGTTAGGCATTACTCAAACAATTAAGCTGTCTCATGTTTTGCTTTGGGTTGAAAATGGTCTTGAATTAAGAGCAGTGACAGGCAAGAATCCAGAAAACCAATGTATTGTATCGGAATTCAAATTTTATACAGTATGTGCACAACATGCAGCTAGTCATTACTTTCTCAAAGCAGATGCATGCAGTTTTATTTCCTAACATTAAACCATTGCAATGAAATTAAGGGTTTCTATACTGTTTAAAAGTAATGAGACATCGAGACAGAGCTCAAAACCAGATGAGTTCTGCTACAAGTTTCACATCTGATCATCTATAAACAGTCTCATCAATTAGTATTACTTCCCCACTGGTGATTAAGTAATTTTTGTAAGCATCTCAAAGCATCAACGAGACTGACCAGTGACCTCTAAGAACAAGGACTACCAAATCAGAAATCCAAAGCACTAGTACTTTTAGCAAGACATATACACTCTTAAAAATAAAGATGCCAGAATGGTTAATCAGAGCTATGCCACAGGGGAACCATTTTTGGTTTCCAAAAGAACCATTCACATGAAGGTTCCAGAAGGAACCTAAATTTACTTTGATTCATAACAGGCTCCATAAATAACCACGAATACGATAACAGATTTGTGAAATACCATTGGGATGATGATTTTAAAAGGACTATCACTGCATATAATAATACAGGCCAAGTCAGGTTTTCTTGCTCTGTTTGTAACCTTGTATGTAGCCTACCACACATTTGTTTTATATTTTATTTGATATACTTTGTTAATCCCCAAGGGGAAATTGTCTATTCTCTTGGCATTTGGAGGTCAAAGCACAGGATCAGCCATTGTACAGCACCCCAGAGCAGTTTTTCAGGTTAAGGATCTTGCTCGAGGGCCCAACGGTGTAGGATCCCTTCTGGCAGTAATGGGATTTGAACCTGCAGCCTTCCAGATAACAGCGCCAATCCTTAGCCACAGACTCACCATTCAGTCATTAAAGATTTCTGTTTTGTCCACACATTAGGAACCTTTCAAAGCCCAATGAATCAACTTCATGCGTTAAAACTTTATGCAGAATTGAATGTTTCTTTGTAAACCAAGGGGTCTATGATGAACCATACAATCGAGTAAAGTGCCATTACAGAACCATTAGTTTTAAGAGTGTATTTGGTTCATAGGCCTAAATGATGAAGAGGATCTAATTTTGTAGCAGCCATGTTATATGTCTAGTCCTTTTCCATAACAACACATGCAATTTGTTAAAATGTTAAAATAAAACAATTTGTTAAATTTTCAAAATTTTCATTTTTTTTTGTAAGATCCAACCTATTTCTATGTAAGATATGTGAAATCCTACTTGTAGTTTTATTCTCAATTTTAAAGACATACTATAATTTGCATGTAAAAGCACAGTACTGTATACCTGCCTCTTTTGTACATCATATAGTATCATTTATTGCTTTTGTACTTGCATACTTCTAGCTTTTTAATATATTGAAATAATACTTAGATTTATTTTAAAGACATTGTGTCTTTTTGTACAATTTTCTAATCTTTATTCATTGCCTCTTTTCTGTTATGATTTATACATGCTGTACATTAATAAGAGATCAATAAATCTATTGTTATTTTTTTATATTCATCTTTTTTCCTAACCTGCTTATCCATGGCAGAGCTGTGGGGCAGCTGGGGGCATTCTCAGTAAGCATAGTGTGCAAGGCAGGGAATACACATGGACTGGGCACAAGACCATCACAGGATGAACAATTTGAATTTAGCAACATCATTCCACGTAAGTTTCAAGTCTTTGGACTGTGTGTGGAAACATGGTGAGCCCAGAGGAAACCCCTGCGGGCACTGGGGGAACATGCAAACTCCATCAATGGAGCTCCTGGGATATGAACACCAGTCCCCTTACTGTGAGCTAGCAGTGCTACCACTGTACCACAATGCCATTTCAAACTCATGTTATGAATCTGTGTATTTTTGTTTAAAATTCAGTATAAAATGTTTTTTAATTATCTACTGCATAACAAAAACACTAAGTGCTGTGTTTGTGTCTAGTCTCTCAGAGCAATCTGACTGGCAAGTTTGGCTTTGATGATGGAATCGAAAGAGGAAGTACAAGTATTGGGTGCACGAAGAGGAGAAACATCAAAAGAGGCACGCTGAGAGAGTTGCCTTCAAAAACAGCAAGTATAAAACCGGTCAGTAGGTGAGAAAGATGCCTTAAAAATAATGACAAAATTGGCTTTACGGGAACGTGCATAAGAGAGGAAGTACTGGTCAAAAGAGTTTCAGACACATAAGGATACCAAGGAAAGGTACTGACAGTACAGAGGGCAAAAGATATCAAATATCTTTCAATTATTCTAATATACAGTATATTGATTCTACAAATGTATATCATAACATTCTTGAACCCACTTAATCCAATACAGCATTTTGGGGGTGCCTGAGCTAATACTATCAGCATCATCTGGCACAAGGCTGAAAGCAACCACGGCTGGAACAACAGTCCACTGCAGGGCACATTCATACAAGCATCCACTCTTTGTGAATTTACACTCTCCAAGCAAAGAAATTCATGTATATTAAGAATTTAACAGTGACACTAAAGCACTCAAAGGAATAGCCAAACAGACAATGGCAGACCAAGTAAATTTAACACAGTCAATGTCTAATAGGGGATTTAATCCCAGAACCCTTGATTTTACAATTTAAAATCCAATGATGATTTAAATATATACTATATAACAAAGAGAAAATGCATAGTACATTATTATATTTGCAAACCTTTTCTTTTGAATCTGCCATAATTATTTTTATTTCAGATGTAAAAAAACTGTGATATTTATTACTTAATCATAAAGCAAATTCTGCATGCACATGGGAATTATAAGTATACTAGCCACGGTATCTGTTGAAGACAGTTAATAGAATAATTAGAAAATGTACCTATGTGTACCTTTAGTGCCTTTCCTCTGTATTTACTTGCGTGAATGTCTCTTCACTGGCACTCCCACTCTCGAGTACAATTCCGTAAAGCTTGTTTCTGAGATTCTGTCATTATTTTTGAGGCGCCTTTCTCGCCTCCAGTTCAGTTTTATACTTTCCATCTTTGGAAGCGGCTCTTTCAGTGTGTTCCTTCACTCCTCCTCCTGCACCTCACACTTGAACTTCCCCTTTTGTCAAGTAACTAAAGCCAAACTGACCAATCACCCCAAAGCCAAACTGACCAATCAGATTGCTCCGAGGGACTGGCCACACAGACCTTACTGTTTTATTATATAGTAGATCTAAAAAGGCACAAATATATAAAAACAAAAATATTTTAATAAAAGGACTACTGCATATTCTGTAAAACATTTTATTTATACTGTATAAGGGCTGCACAGAGGAACAGTGGGTTGAATGGCATCCTTATAACTTTGGCTGACTGGGTTGAAATCCCTTTTACTGTCTGTGTGGAGTCTACATATTCTTCCTGTGTTCCAGGTATCACAGTTTTCCTTCAATGTCCCAAAAGCAGATACTAAATAGGTTATCTGCGAGTGTGCCAGTGAGAGACTGGACCATGAACTGTTTAAGCAATTTGAAAACTGACGGATGGGTTTGATATAGGAAAAATGGATACTTTTTATTTAATGTGAATTAATTTATTTGTAAGTTACTCAGAAATAATGTATATTTCTTTTTAAAAAATGGAATATGAGTATAAGTAGAATTCAAATTAGTCAGAAAACTCATTTGTGAATGTTTCTATGGAGTGTCTACCTTTAAAATATTTCTATAAGAATAGTAAATATGCTTGGGTATATTCATAATCAGCTGCCAAAGGTTTTCAAAAAATAATAATTTTTTTTAGGAAGATTTATTTTTATTTTTTTGCAATGCATTCGGCTGTCAAGGTTTCCCACATCCTATAAAAACTGGTTTATATTATTTATGTTTCATTATAATAAATCCAGTCATATCCCAATATTTGCAGTGTGGAAGATAATGGAGTACTCAGACAAAACCAATATTTATATATGAGATTGTGTAAACTCTACACAGATAGTGACTGGGCCAAGAATTCTCCCCAAGAACCTGCAGCTCTGTTGCACCAGCACTATTCACTTCATCAGCATGTGTCCATGATATTTTTTATCTTCCAAATATTTGATTTTCACCTGAATTATTCCAGACGGTGATCATGCAAGTGTTTTCAACATTATGCTTATAAACCTTTGTGAGCCATTAAAAGTGGAAGGTGCATGAAATGTGAATTGATTTCACATTGTTATTTGGGGTAGGCCTTTCTGGAAAAGATTTAGTATCACTGGGACAGCATAAGGGACACATGCAAATATGAATTTTACTGACGTTGGACAATCCACACAAGAAAATCAATTAAAACTTAATGAACTTAAGGTGCATTCCTAGTAGTGGCAGTAGTAGCAGTTATGGCATTGTCACACGTACAGAGTACAGCTAAATTCTTACCTGCATGTTCAACCAAAATGCAACATGCTGCCATCTCCCAGAGCTGTGATAAACTCTTAAAATCTTCATTTTATTTAGCAGAAAACACATCTCACATTACCTGCTGTACTCCTTTCTCCTGTGTATTTGATATACTTTCTAGTATTTAAGATACTCTCTTTAATCCCATCCATGCTGTATGCTACATAGTAAGTGCGATTCACACATATTAGATTGTCACACACGTGTGCATAGGAAGACGCACATACAGCAGGTCATAGCGGTATTGCGGGCACTAGGAGAGGCCGGGCTTTGAATCAATCCCAAGAAATGTTTCTTCGGGTTGAGAGAAGCCAAGTATTTGGGCTACCTGGTGGGCCGGGGTACTGTGAGGCCACAGTGTTCCAAATTAAATGCCATACTGACATGGCCCTGTCCGCAAACCAAGCTGCAAATCCGATCCTTTCTCGGTTTGGCCGGGTACTACCGCCGGTTTGTGCCTCGCTTCTCCAAGAGAGCGCCGCCCTTGACGAAGAAAAGAGCTCCCAACCTAGTGGTATGGTCTGACAAAGCGGGGACTGCATTCAGTGACTTAAAAAAGGCTCTGACTTCAGAACCTATATTAATCGCCCCTAACTTTTCTCTTCCATTTGTCCTCCAGACGGACGCTTCGGACACAGGCTTGGGAGCCATGTTGAGCCAAAGCGTCGACGGTGTTGAACAACCCGTAATGTACCTAAGCCGGAAACTGTTGGACTGGGAGACCAGGTATGCAGCAGTGGAGAAGGAAGCTCTGGCGATTAAATGGGTGGTTACGCAGCTGCGGTATTACCTCTTGGGTCGGGTGTTCACTCTGGTGACGGATCATGCACCTCTAAAGTGGATGGCCCTTCACAGGGAGTCGAATCCGCGAGTCACCACGTGGTTTCTTGACCTGCAGCAATACAAGTTTTCGCTCGTTCATCGCCAGGGGTCTCTTCATGCCAACGCTGATGCCCTCTCCCGGGCTCACGACCTCTCAGTGCAGGACGCCCGACCCGACGGGTCTGGGCTGAGGGGGGAGTCTTGTCACACACATGTGCATAGGAGGCAGCTGAAGGGCTTAGAGATGAATGATAATACGTCTGCCCGGGGTGGAGGGCGGGGTGCACTAATGCTCTTTCTGAGTTCCCTGCAGGTCTCTCCCGGGAAATCCCACCAGGAGCCATCGCCTTAACTCAGGACACATCACTTCCGGTCCCGGCCCAGAGGATGACATCACTTCCCCCAAACTTCCTATAAAGCCTCACACCTTTTCCATGGAAGTCAGTTCTGTTTTGGACTCTGTCTTGTAAACTTGACTCAACTATAGAATCATTTACTTTTGCAGCCAGGACACTGAATTATACGGGTGGCTGCCCCAAGCCTTGCCATGCCTCTTCAACTTGTAAAATCGAAGTGTGCTGTGTTAAAGAGGTGTTAAAGAGTTGTCTGTATGCCATTTACCTCCATATGAATATAATTCCCTTATAATAATGAATCATTTTTGACATATGTAAATTATGCTTTTTCTTTAAAAAAGAAAACAAAACCTGCTACAAATAATTGTAGCTACTTTAACTTGCACTCTCCCCAACACTGCAGCATAAATAATGACCAACTTATTATTTTTTTTAATTATATCAAGTGATTTTTGAAATACTGCATGTCAGAGTAAAATATTTCTCATATACGACAATCAAAGTGTTAAATTTAAACAGACATAAAATGTTTCAGTCAACAATAAACAAATAAATAAACTAGAGCAGCTTATGAAAGCTTTCATTCTAATTTCTGCAGTAAAATTCTGTTTGTCATGTTTTACCCCTAGTGGCTCAATTCTAATGTAAATATTTTAAATATACAATTGCCTTTGATAAGGTAGTGAGAGAATGAAGTAAACACCATGTATCCACAGTTACGGCATTACTTGATATTGTTGTATAGTGTGGCTGACTGCCTCTCTTTGGATAAATAATTAGATGAAAATAAAGGCTGTGAAATCTAGTAAATTAATGTGGCATACAATTGTCTGGTGTTTGCTATCTTCTTCACTTATCATTACTAAGAATCTAAAGGAAAACTGAAATAGTTTCCACACGTTTGCAGTTCACAGTAAATTGCTGAGATAATTGCAACAGCCACTTGTTGACAGTTAGCTAATAAAAATAGAATATTTAAACAGAAACAATGGGCATTTATACCCATCTTAAAATAATGTCTTCACTGAAATGGGATGCAAAAAAAATTGTTAAAGTGGAACCGCAAGTCCTTAAGAACTGCTATTGATTTATAATGCTACTTTACATGAAAGTAAAAGAGAAAAAAATTAGGTTCAAAGTAAAAATAATCATAGCTTTGGCTTTAAGTGCCATTAAATACATTTGGAACATTTAAAAGACAGTGAATGCACAAGGACAAACTCAAATTAATGACATTTTAGGTAAGTGGTTGCAAATGGAAAATGTCATACATCTGAAGCAATGTTTGTAGCTCTTTGAACATACCCAAATATTAATGACATTTACTTATTATAATAAATATGCTGATGACAGGGTTACAATCCCCTTTTTCAGTCATTGAAATGGCATTATTTCTATAATTTAAAAGATACAATGATGTTTCAGGGTAATGTAGTTTGAAATTTTAATATCGTTCATAAATGCTAAATCTTAAAAAAACACTAAATACTGTTGGCATAGGGTCTATTAGAATGTTCAATCATAATAAAAGCCTAAATTTAAAAAAATGATGTTTAGTCCTTTAGATCATGTAATAGCATTGATTTAAAATTAGGACCACTTAAAACTGACTTACTGAAAAGCTAGCCAATTCTCTGAATAGTTTACACATCATCCGTACAAGTCGTTTCTTCAAGCTTATCTCATTTCTCAGCTGCAGTTGTCATTCGTTTCATCCTTTACTCAAAAAAGGGACGATACCGAGTTTGCCAAACAGCAAAGCGTGATACAGCCAAAGGTTTTGTGGTCAGATGAGACCAAGGTGAACCTTGTTGGCAAAGGTTTAAAGAGGTAAGTGCTAATGTTACACTCAGTAAGATTTCCTTCATATAAAAGAGAATATCACATTAAAAAAGAGTTTGTGCTTGTAAGTAAAAATGTCACAGAAAACAAAATTTCAGTGTAGGATGTGTTATTCATTTAAATTAGAAAATAGGGTCTATACATCGTTAGCAAATGGAATACAATGATTTTTATCTTTGCTATCATTATAATTAATTTTATGCTTTTCCTGGTGGGGATACTAAAATTATACTATTTTATACTAAAGTTAACTGTACTATATTTCCAAGTACCTTCCTACAGTTCTCTTTGTGAAGATACACTGTCTAAAACTAAATGTAAAATGTACAGTTACTGCACTTCTGTAAGTGTCCTCATTGTTATTACAAACTGGTTTAAGGTTACAGCTGGCTTCTCCTTTATTTATTTAGTTCATCATTTAAAATAGTTCTATTGTCCTTCCATGCTTTATTTAACCAGTGTTGTCGAGGTCAGAGTCAGACAGAAGGCAGGTGGTAACCCTGGACAAGATGCCAGTCAATCACATTCATGTACTATATATATATACTCTATCCATACTCAGTCACACTTTTTTGGGATGTTGAAGGAAATTTAGAACACCCTTAGAAAAAAATTAGACATAAGAAGAACATGCACACTTGCCTTCATAAAATAATAAAGCAAAAAAAAATGCAACCCCAGATATGGCCTTATAAGTATATTAGCATCAGCATCATTACAGCCTCTCATGATTGGTATTTCAAAGTGCTTCCTGTATCACCAAGCACTGTTAAAGCCTTTTAAATCACTGGTTTTAAATGTGTATACATCTAACAACAAAATGAACAATTATGCCTGAAATTTAGTAAAAATGTTTCTTAGGTTATCAGTTGTTTCCATGGCCTTTACATGTTTCGCCCATTTCATTACTTATGAGTAATGTTCAATATACTATAAATCCTTTTCATGCTCTTTTAAATTCCACTGCTTCTCTACAGGTATCACAGTATTTTTCAAAAAACTTTAAAAACAGTGCACACTGTGTTTCTTGCTGTTACAGTGATGTTTGTAAATTTTATGCCTGTGACTGATTCTGAAGTGGTTGTAACAAGTCTAGGCAGATATGTGAGTCTAAGACTAGCTGCTATGGTTTGTGCAGGTGATCACCGAAAAATGTTTCATATAAAATAATAATTTATTATTTGTTGATGAGTTGTATACGTGCTGGTACAAGATGTTTGCAAGTGATATTTTATTGGGTTACAGTTAGTCTAGTTAAGAGAGTCAGTGTTCCTTCAGATGTCATTTATGTTTTAATGGAACAAAATTGATGATCAGAATAATTTATAGATATCTTATATTGGCGTACAAAGCAAATGCTACTCTTGTCACCATAATGCCAGTCGGCCTGTCCGTCAATCAGTCTGACTGTCTGCATGACATGACCAGCGCCCTGTAGACCAATCTTGTTGAAACTCAACACACTTGTCGTTCAAACGAAATTTGTACAGAAAGTACTATTTTGTTGAGAAATCTCAAATAAAGCTTGCTATATTTTTTTTTTGATTTCAAAAACCCCAATTTAAAAAGCACTGGCAAATTTTCAAAATCACCTGTTTTTAAACAGAACTGTTCTGTGGAACTTTAATTACTGATTAATTTACTCTTTCAAATTTACCTTGAGAGATTTCTCAATTTGTGTATATTTCTCTTATATACATCAAAACAAATCATCAATACAATTTATTGAAATGTGAGCAGAGTGGTGCACTCTGCTGGGAATTCACTCATAATTTTATGTTTAAGAAACATGAATGACAATTAGTCATAGAGCCTCCTATTCTGCAATTAGCAATTGGACATCAATCAATGCTGTTTTTACAGCACTTCTGTTGGAGTCTGCTAAACTATCTTAGCTATCTATGATGTGGTCTGTCTGATGTTAGAGTGCAACTACATGACACTGTAAAATGCTATTAAAAAAGAACTTGTTTTTGTGTGCCCTGCTAATACAAGTATGTACATTTTATTATCACTTATTTTTCAATATGGCTCACTGTTACAAAAAATGTTAGTAGACAAAAATATGACTTCTCTGTCTTTGATGATGTAAATAACCCATAGTTAAAAATGCTTCAGTGTTACAAGCAGTTAGCTATGTCCTGAATTTTGCTCCATGTGTACATTTTCTGATATGAATATGTAATTGTCAGGTAATATTTAAATCTTCCTGAGTAGGTCTTATAGGATGAAATTTGACATATTTCCAGGACTATATCAGGTTCAGAAATGAAAAAATTCAATATTAAATATGAACAGCTAAATCAATAACATCAATATTTATTGTAAACTCAATATGAAAAACATTCATCATTTTGTGATTGACGCATATGTACAAAGTATTTGCATCTTTATCTTTTCCACAAGCTGAATGCTGAAGTCTTTTGTGGTGACTTCAGTGAATATGCTGTACTATTAAAGAAATAACAAGAATGATACTACAGCAGTCTTAAAAGAATTTTATTGTACTGCTGGTAACTTTATTTTAAGCATGTAGTTTACAGTGCTAGTGAATATTAATAAAGGAAAAAAAATGATGTGACCCTTTTAGCATTCTGTTGGTGCTAATAGCATGCATTGTACATTTAGACGTTAGAAAAAAAGAAAAAGTCATTTGAAAAATTCAGTTATCCTAACCAATGCTACCTAGAAAACCAAAATAAGATATTTACCAAAACTAAATTTTTATTTCTATAAAATGGGATGTAACCAAAGATAATTTTAGAAAATTACATCTCTAACCAAGACTGCTCACATGTTTCAGACATGAAAAGAAGTGTAACTGTTGGAAGTCTTGAGGTGGACTAGGGGCAATTTTTCTGAATTGAAACTTTTTTAAACAATTATGAATAAAATTGACATTTTTTGGCACCACAGTGGCAATGCGGTCAACACTGTTTCCACCTTGTCATCTTTTGTGTGAATTCTGCAGATTTTCCTCATGTGTTTGTAGGTTTTCTTGAGGTATGTATGTTTACTTATAAGCTTTGTGATAATGATGCCTGTAGCGTTTTTGGTAATCCTTTTTTTTTTTTTTTTTTTTTCACTTTTGTACACACTTTCAATGTAGTTTGAAAATTTGTAAAGTGTCAACATATCATTCTAACAGAAATGAGTAACTGGCTCTAAATGGTCCCTTTGTTTACATGTTCATTGAGTAAAAAAGGTGGTGGAGCTGCTGTCTTTTGAAAAACTGACACTTTTCAAGTAATTTCATTCTCTTACTGTCTTCACCTTCATTTTGCTTGAAATGGCAGGGAGGTTAGATCGTTTATTCCTTGTGGTCACTTGAGGGTAGATGGGGATTCCTTTGTGGAGTCCTCTACTGGTGATAAACTGGGTTGGTATATAAGGTTTGAGAAGTAGTTGCTGTTAATGACAATCCCAGCATGCTGATAGACACTCCCAAGACTGGAACAAATTGGGTATGGCACAGACAGTAAGACAAATAAGAGTTTACCGGTAACAGATGCACAGTTGATTTGGATGTTTCTTCATATACCCCATCTAGAAAGGAAATTAAGAGGATAGCTGGTACATTTCATGTTACGTGCATATCACAGGTGATCTAATAACATGAGAATACATGTATGACATATACACTTTAGATAAGATAAAAAGTCATAATATTTGCTGCTAGAGAACTGCAGGGACTGCAGGTTTTTGTTTTAAACTAACTGCTTAATTGGAAGCCAATTATTACTAACACTATTTCTGTGGTTTGTCTAGTTTGTTAAGATCTTTCAATATTAAACAGCTGGGTTCATGGTTTTAAACAGATTTTTGTCTTCTTAATCAGGTGCCAGTGAATTTTGGATCTATTTTAGACTGTCATATAAAGCCATTTTGATTACTTTTAATTGTCATTTGTAGCAATTGTTTCTTATTGGCTTGTGCATTTTTATTTTTGTTGTTTCATTACACAAGTTCTTTATGGTTTGCTTCATTTTCTTGAAGTCATGTGGTCTCTATTAGTGCTCAGTAGGAGCTGGTTCGCTTGGGCAGGCACAAATAGCTGATCATGTTTGGTCAAGTGAAAAACCCAAGCCCTCATTGGTTCCTCTTTAAGGCTTTCATATATTACCTTACTGTATTCCCTATGCTGCATAATAGGACTGTTAAGTGATTTTAGCACAATGCCAACTTTTTGGTCACTCAACAGTATATTTTGTGCTTTCTAAAATATTGTCTATAGCAGAATGTTATGATACATATTGATTACAGCTCAGTATATACATTAAAGTGACAAAGTGATAAATGTAAGGTTGTAGCAATAAAGAATTAAAGATAGTTATGAGGTTTTCTTAAAATAATGAATCTTTGCATCAGTAAATCAACAATGACTGTATAAACTCAGTTGATCGACACTTTGAATTCAGTGTCTCTAATTAGATATTTTTACAAGTTACTGTCAAATTTTGTCACATTTTAGAATGCAACCCTAGTCACAATATTTAATTTTTACAATGATATTGATCTCACATATTTTAAAAATCATCTCCTGTAGAATTGTGAACATTGTATGTCATTTACTATAAATGTGGATGTAACTGACCTTTACATTTATCATTTTTTACTTGCTATTGGAAAATTTCACTTTACAGTGAAGAATAGCATAACACATTGTGTTAATCACAGTTTTCTAAAGATATGTAATTTATTTTATTTTCAATCTTCCTCTCCCACCTGTCATGTCATTAAATATATCTGAAACTGGTTTTTATCATGATAATTACATAACTTTAAACCTAATTTCAAGAATTCACATATAATATTTATTTTAACAAAAGCCTTCCTTTGAACAGGAATTACTTTTTGGAGAATCTTCTGTCGATACGATTTGTCAGAATAGTAAACCAATAATATATTTTAGATGTGCAATCAAGAGCACATGAAGTAAAATTCATAATACCATTTTATTTAATTTTTAAAATTAGTTTCTTTTTCATTTTTTTTTTGTTTATTCATACTGATCTTCAATACAATCTCTCTCTGCAAAAAATCAAAAAAGCCCTA
Source organism: Erpetoichthys calabaricus (assembly GCF_900747795.2). Lineage (NCBI taxonomy): Eukaryota > Metazoa > Chordata > Cladistia > Polypteriformes > Polypteridae > Erpetoichthys > Erpetoichthys calabaricus. Next base: position 248,767,938 of record NC_041394.2, read on the forward strand.
CTGAAAGTGACCCTACACTTACGAGCATCTCTGAAACAATCAGATATTTTGTTAAAATAACATTTGAAGTACTCTTCTAAATTAAGCAAGTATACTTTATTCATGCTGTTTCAATGTAAATGGAATATGCAGTTTTACATACTTCAGGGAGTTTAAAAAATACTGAAATGAAATAAACCTAATTAAAATCATTAAACCCAATCTGACAACTTAGTGAGTGTCAAATAAATAGTGTTGCACAAATGGTAGTAGATGATGGGTCTATCATAATTTCAGCTTATCCATCCATCCATCCATTCATCCATCCATCCATCTTAACTAGTCTTTTTTAGCTTTTTGACTAAATTTACAAATTAAGATTAAAGCTGGCTACTGGTAAAAATCAGGCTGGCTATGCTTGAACTAAATTGTCTCTAAACCACAACATGTTTCATTCTGTGTACCCTGATTGGAGTAAAGGAGAGCCAGGGACATCTTTACTTTCATGTAAAGATGTAAAACACATTGACTCAAATAAGAATGAAAAATATATTTTCACATCTAATTTAAGTGCACTAAACTCCAGGGTAAGAAGCTGAACAAATAATGTATTGGCACTTAGATACTGTATACAGTAGCATATTCCCTTCTATAACAGCTTAAATTCAATTCAGTCCCTCTCAAGTATTCCTCATTCAAAGTATCAGTGAAAGTTAAATGTCTTTAACCTAATACAAAACTGAAAAACCACTGGACAATCCATATGGTAAGAGAGCAGAACTATGTTGATAAGCTACACAACCCTTCAGACTATATTCTCATTCAGATATCTAATGCATTCCATACATTAGTTGAGGGAAAGCACATTCATAAAACTTACTGTATGTTTACATGTCATATTACTGTGTTGGCAAACTCTTGTTACCCATGTGCCCCCTCATGAATATATAGAAAACCTATGTGTTTTTTTTTAACCATTTCAAAAAATTGATAAAATGCTATGTAATGTGAGTTATGAACAACATATATGAAAAACAAAAACAAAAAATTTACACATTACAAAGCAAACCTTTTAGTAGATGTTACTGCTTCACCAGAGATGGGTAAAGTCAACCAAATCTGTCCTCTGCTGTAGAGGAAGCGTTGTACAGTGGTAAAGTTCCACTGGCTGATTCATTAGATATTATCATAACATTGTTTTACTTTGATTTACCAAGAATTTTCTTGAAAGCTGTATTCTGAAATAAATTTTGTTCTTCTCAGGCCAAAATCCATTGGCGTTGATATTGTATACTTCAGATGAAAACAAAGACAGTTGTCATACAGATTGCCTGATATAAACAATCTATGGGTCATATGATGAAGAAGATCAGAGTACACCTGCCCTAAGACACTCTTTTAAACCACATACATAATTGTTCTTCGATGTCACTGAACAACCAGTCCAATTAATCTCAAATTATGCCTTCCAGAAATACAGGTAGCATCAACACTTCCAAGTGGGCATTTATCTGAAAGAAAAAGAAAACCAATTTCTGAAACGCTAGAAGAATGCCATATACTTTGTATCATTAATTGAATAATATAAAATAGATAATCTCTTTTAATTATGTAGTGGTATTTTGCACAATATTAATCTTAACATTAAAGAAAATGTATGTAACATGTATAAAAAAGTTAATGTTATTTTCAATGACAGATACTACCAGTTTATGTTTTACTCAATCACATTAAAATTAAATACATTTCAAAATATAAGTCAAATGAGCATTTATTTCTTTTGAAAGTCAGTAACAAGTAAAAGTTAGCTTTATTAGAAAACAGATGCCAAACAATTCAGTACACTGATGAATAATATAACTTCTGCATTCTACCCTAAAATATATAACACTACTAAACCGCACTCTCTGAGAAAGAAATTAATAAATATATAGAGTCTGCCTCATGTCAAATACAAGAAAGACAGAAGCTTCTAAATGAAATATGCAGAAGGAATCTCTTTTTCATAAGGAATACTGCCTCTTTTCTACATCTACTGTAATTTATTGGCGAAAAAATGCATATGCACAAACTAGACAAAAAAACTTTAAATGGCAGTTGTTTTGCTTTTATTTAGCAAACAAAGCTGCCAATGGGGTAAGCAAAATTTACTTGACAAAATAAAAAAAAAAAATTGAGTGTCGCATTTTTTTTAACGGGTATATAAGTTGGGCTCTGATCTTATGATTGATTTTTCAGGTTTCAAGTCCTGAGTATATACTGTATTATGTTTCTGGGGGAAAAAAAAGTACTCCGGTTACTCACCACTGAAAATAAAAGTGAAAGCATTATGAAAACTACTACCGTAGCAGAAAAGAAGTCTAAAAATTGGCGTTTGACTGAGTACTAGATAATTGTACTCACCTTGTTTAACACTAGAATTACCAGAGCCTACGAAAAAACTTGTAGATCCGGCCCACCTTAAATCACTTCTTAAATCCATTTGCATCTCTCCGCCAGCGTCTTTTGTCATCTAAATGTGCTGATAAACACAAGCTGCAAGCAGCCGTCTATTCCATCCCCCCACCGACTTAGAACGTGCATGAACTTCTTCCAGCTCATGCCTTGATTGATTATCTGGGAGTGAAGTGGAGTTTTAGAGTGGAAATAATAGATTGTTATTTGGAACACACGCATTTCATGTGTGTTCCGTTTCTACAGTAATCTGTGTAAACACATTGTTAAAACAGAAACTTTTTCATATTTTAATAATAAATGTTACAAAATGTAGGCATAAATTATAAAATGTGTAAAACCTGATTATATAAATTATATGGCTTTAAGAAGCGATTTAAGGTGGGCCGGATCTACAAGTTTTTTCGTAGGCTCTGGTAATTCTAGTGTTAATATGAGTAGCTTGGTCATAGCACAAATTAGATTCAGTATACTAGATACATTGGGATCATACAGTCTGCTTACTACTAACAAATGCAGACAGAAAACAATTTCTATAGCTTTCCATGCAGCACAGAGCAACATTTATTTCAGACTGCTGTTCTTTGTTACTTTAGTTCAGCACTCAGGATTATGTTTCCTCTGAATCCAGTGTGGAACCTTAGGACACTTAAACTAAATAATTTCTGTAACTGAGCCCAGGACTTCTGCCTGGTAGAAATCATACTGTCAGCTCCTGGCAATGTACATTCAATAGTCTAGCCTTAAACACCACAGGCACCCCAGGGCCATGTGCTCAGCTGAGTGCCATCTCTGTCTATTTACATTAATATTACAAAGCAGGACACATAACCAAACAATTAAAGTCCCCTAAATTGTGTGCACTTGCTCATTAATGTACTGTTATTTTTAAAAGAAACTTGTACACATTCATCAGGTTGTATAACTGACATTATTGTTTGACCCACATTACATTATAGCTTATGTTGGACTGTCAGTTCACATGGTGGGCAGCTTTGGCTGATCAGGAGAGTAACAAATTATTTGTAAAACATGAAATGCTTATATTTAACTTGCTGACTTTTCAGGGACGTAAGGTAACACCGCAGCCCTGTGCTGGTTTCCTTGTACACAGTTTGCTGTCTATTGTCTGTAATCTTTGAATTTTCTTCTGGGTCTCTGAAATATATTTTGCTCATATTGATTTTCTGTTTCCTGTAGGCTGTTTTGGTCTGCTAAATAAGCACTACTAATGTTGAATTGCTAGTTAACATATGAAAGTACTTTCAATTGCTTTGTTTGTGAAATACGTTACTCTTAGTTTATTAACTATTATGACTCACGTTATGTAAAACAGCCTCAGGCAGCAAAAATAAGAAGTGTAGTGGTGAGAAACAAAAATTGATTAAGGGAGAGTTGTTCATTTCATTGATGACAGTAAAAGTTCTCTCCCTTAAAAATATGGGTGGGTATTTTGGAAGTGATGCATAGATGCCAAGTCTAAAAAATTCTGCACTGTTACATAAAGTTTGAATAAACTTTAACCTTCATTGAATATGTTCAAAAATTTAGATTTCATTATACAATGTATACTATTGCATATACAGTATGTATATATTTCTCTGTGTGTGTGCTTCTGAATACTTTACAAGGCTATACCAGTGCACATTGTTCTCCTTCTCATTTATTTTATCTGTCTCAATTTATGCTAAGAAATAAATTCAGTATGTTTCAAGTCAGTTATTTTCACAATCATTGTATACATTAATATGTCAGTGGAAATTGTGTTATTAAGTGAATCATATTTTATACGTTTTAAAGAATATCATGCATGATTTTGTGCTTTAAAATGGCTTCTAAACAACATCACTCTAACTCTGAAAACAAAAGCTATAAAATTTTATCACAGATTCTTGGCACTAGTTGTTACATTTCAATTGATTGTTCACATTGACCACTGTGGGTGGGCGGCTTATCATTTCTGTGTATGGTTGTTCATGTAAATATGGAAGTAAAACACCACAAAGCCATGCACTATCTGAAACTGTTTAGTGCACTATTATCTTTTTGCATCCTCATAGTCCAACATATTATTACAAAATGATAGTGTATATGTCAGCTCTTCTCCCTGGTGCAGTTGCCACATAGTGCAATGGAATAAGACAAACCTAGTCTACATGTGCTTTATAGATTTGAAAAAAGCATATGACTGTGTCCCTGTCATAAGAGGAGTATGTTGCGTTGGGTATTTTACTGAAATAAATAAATAAAGGAGCACCAGGACTTACATGTGGTGCAGGAGTGTATGTGGTAGCATGACAGAGCAACCCCGGGGTGTGAATTGAGGTGATCAGCTGAGTGTACATTCACACACAGACACGCTCGTTTTTGCTGATTGCCTCTTTAGTGCTCTGGGGGTCCGTAATTAGCACCAGTACATCTACATTCCGAGAAGTATAATAGAAGCCTGAACAGAGAGAAAGAAGAGGACTCTAACAGAATGGAGGTAAATGTGACAGGAGAATAAAAGAAAGCAGAGGCAGGATCTTGGACAAGCTGGTGCCATAGAGGGAAGGCAGGTTGTCGGGAATGGAATTGCCCCGATAGGAGCACAAGTGATTGAGGGATAGGGTCAGCCCTGCTGATCAATGCAGGGGAGCGGGGGTGATCAGGCATCCGAGAGGTCCTGCGGACTCCTAGGGACAGCAACAGGAGAAGGGGAGCAGGGCTTGTGAGCTGCCTACAGATGCTGAGGGAAGCAGTGGGGCACAAGCCAGTAAAAGGTTGACTTTGCCGGTCTGCTGAGAAGACCTGAGAAGGGTAAGCAGAGGAGACTTCCATTTAGAAGGTGGCACCAGAGACTCACATTGGTTGTTTTTAGAAGACAAATCTCTGTCTGGGATTTAAACCTCATTTTGAAGGAATATTTATTGGTTTGATTATTTATTGAGACATTTTAACCTCCACATCACATGTTAGGTTGTGGATTATTTATTTATTCAGTAGATTGTACTGCACTTTTTGAACACTGTTTGGTTTGATGTGTTTAAAAGCACTAGCACTTTCACCTACTTCTTGACTGTGTGTCCTCATTTTCCCTGACTCATTTCAGTTATGATTACCGGTGGTTCTGGGTTTAACTGCTGCTGAAGGACATGGAGCCAACCGGGACTGTCACAGTCCCGTGGCATGTGTTGTGGAGGTTTTAAAGGACTATGGTGTAACAGGGCTACTTTTGTGTGCTATTCATCTCCTTTATGAAAGCAGTGAGAACTATGTCCAAATACCTATTCATTCACTGTGGATGTCAGACTCCATCAAGGTTGTGTCATGTCACCTCTCCTCTTGTGGTTTTCATGGACAGGATATCAAGGTGCAGCTAAGAATGTAAGGGTGTCGCACCATTGCTTTTATGTAGTGGATGTTGCCCTCTTTGCCTAATCCGATCATGACCTTTGGCATGCACTCAAGCGATTAGCTTGAGTGAAACAGGTGGGATGTGGATCGGCATCTCCAGTCTAAGGTCATATTTCTCTTTCAGAAAAGAGTGGACTTTCGTCTTTAGGTGAGAGGGAACAATTACCTTTAGAGGAGGATTTCAGGTATCTCAGGATCTTTTCCACAAGTGATTGAAAAAGGGAGCCCGAGGTCAACAAGCAGATTGGAGTGACACCAGGTGTTTTCCAGGCAATGTATTGGTCCATGGTGGCGGAGTGGGACCTGAACTTAAAGACATTTGTTCACTGGTTGATCTACATACCTGTCCTCACCTATGGTCATGAGCTGTGGGTAATGACCTGAAAGAATGAGAGTGTAAGTACAAGTGGCAGAAATTAAGTTTGTTCACAGGGTGGCTGGGCTGACACAGTGTGATAGAGTGAGAAGCTCAGCAATTCATTTACTGCTCCACTGGATTGAGAAGAGCCAGTTGAAGTGATTGGTGCATGTTGTCAGGATGCCCCCCAGTGGCTACTGTGGGCATATCCCGCTGATTATATCTCTCAGCTGGCTTGGTAACACCTGGGAATTCCCCAGGAGGACCTGGAATCTTGTAGCTGAGAACAGGAAAGTCAAGACTGGCCTGTTTGACCTCCACAGCCCTCCCCAGGAAAAGCGGTTGAGATGAGCTTATTTGTCTGAATCCTGAGAAAAATCTTACCTTAAGATCTTGAAAGAACAACCGCTGCATTCACAATACAAACTACAGGAAACCACAACCCTCATGAATGAAAAGTGGCCATGGTTAGGCAATGAGGTGTAGAGCACAGCTGGACCTCTTTTAAAATGGCAGAATTGTACAGAATTTTTTGAAAATGCCATAAATATACTTTTTAGCAATATGTGTACAATCTAAAGACTTGATTCAATACTCTAGAACAGGGGTCCTCAATCACAGTCCTGGAGGGCCGGAGTGGCTGCAGGTTTTTGTTCTAACCCGGCTGCTTAATTAGAAAGCAATTCTTTCCATTAATTTAATTTCATGGCTTGTTAGTGCTTTAACTCTGCCATGTCAGGTCGTTCTCATATCCTAGAGTTTCTTCCCCTTTCTAAGGATATCATCCAAATGAGTTGAAGGCTAAAATGGAGGAGTAATTCTCAGTCCTTTACTTTTTTCTCTACACTTTCCTTCCAAGTATTTAATGATAAATACACAGAGGTGTAAATGGTAACAAGCTAAACGGAGAAATGCTGGTCTCTTTTGTCATTTGCATGTTATTGCCAATTAGGAGCAATTCAAATCCGAGAATACAGCTGTTTAAGACTAAAATAAGCTATAAGATTCAACATCTTAATGAGTGAGACAACTAAAGTGAAGCAGAAGTGTTACTTGAACAATAAGGGCTTCTTATTAAGCCATTGGGTTGGAGCAAAAACCTGTAGCCACTGAGGCCCTCCAGGACCGTGATTGAGGACCCCTGCTCTAGAACATTCTTGGCTTAAACTTGAAAAATACCTAACTAATCCTTTAAGTGTGATCATAGGGAACTCTTAAGTTCTAACATCTAAATACAGTGTATATACAGTATCATTTTATTATCAAGCTTTTTTCAGTAAAAAGAAACCATTACACATAAATAAAAATTAATGCCAAAAATGTATTATAAATGAAAATGAGACTCCTTGGAATATTTCTTTTCTTGTTATTTCCTTAATACATAAAATACAATATCTCTTTGCCTTCATTACATACCTTTCATCCAATACAAAATAAATGTACACACACAAGTCAGTTCATTTAAGTAGCGAGCCAAAATGAAGTGTAAAACAATGGGCTGAAGATCAATAACAGGTTACATTAGATATGCTTATGTTCAAATTGACCTTATTCGCCTTTTCTCACGTACTAAGTAGTCAGCGATGCCAAGAATCAAAAAACTGACCTTAAGAGGCAGTACTGAATTGATGAGTCAAAGGAAAGGTTAATAACAAACTGAAGACATAGCCAAATACACAGAAAATGATAATACTTTTGCAGTTTTCTCTTTCTTCAGTAATCATACAGTAAGACAGAATACAGTAAGTTCTTATAAGTACAGGGAACAATAAACACAGCCAGGATTTCTTTCATTCATTTTGTCACCTAACAAATAATGTTAAGCTAAATACCACCTTGGTTCAGCAAAGGAAATAATGCAAAAAATAGAATGTTTTAGCAACACTGTTGATTTTATTGCAACATATAATATTTCATTTAGTTATTATACTGTATTTATTCAAAAGTTTAAATACAAAAAAAAATAATGTAATGGTCTGCATAGTGACATACAGTGATCCCCCCGCTATATCGCGGTTCAGCTATCGCGCCCCTGCTACATCGCAGATTTATTAATACTATTATTATTACTAGGGGGCTCCGCCCCCTGCTCACTTCTCTCGCCCACCCCCGGGTTTGGTTTACTGGATAAACAATTTAAAGAGATTGTTATTTTCATGTGAATTGTTACATATGCATTATTTTCATTTTTAATTTAAAACCTTTGTAAAAACAATAATTGTCCTTTATTTCCTGCCCCGGGCGTGGTTAAATCTCTTTCTCGCGGCACTTATAACGCTGCTTGTGTTGTGAAGGAGGGGTCTGAACGCTCGCTAAAGAGATGAGATCGGTTCAGCTGGTGTCTTGCTGCTGCTGCTGGCCAGCTATGTGTTGTGCTTGTCGCACTTTGCATCAATCACTTAAAAGCCTGTACAGCAGCTGTCCTTTTGCCACTTCGCATCTCTGCCGCTCGCTTTGTGAAGGGGGGTAGCTGAACACATGCTAAGCAGAAGTGGACTTTGTGCTTCTTCTGCCAAGATGCTTGTTCTGTTTGTCCCTCTGTGCGTTCTGAAGGGGGGGGGTGTGGGCTGAACGCACGCTAAGGAGAGGTGCTCGGATCATCTGCTGGGTTTCTGCAGCTGCTGCTGGAATGCTGCGTGTTCTGCTTGTCGTTGTTTTAAGAGCTGGGAGCACCTGAAGTTTGCCAAAAGCATTCCAACAACTGCTAGGTTAGATGTCAGTGAACTTGTTTTAAATTGTTTGTAAGCAGGGCGTATCATCAAAAGTGTCTGTCCGAGATGATCTGATCTCAATCGCTCCCCGGAGGGGCGCTACGCTCCTGCCACTTCGCGTTGTGAAGGTGGGGAGCTGAATGCATGCTAAGGAGAAGTGGACTTTGTGCTGCTTCTGCCAAGATGCTTGTTCTGCTTGTCGCTCAATCATTTAAAAGCCTGTACAGCAGCTCTTCTCACTGTTCTTGTCTTGCGTAACGTTAAAATAAAGAGATGTTACTCATATCCTTAGCCTGACATCACATATCATATGTGTTTACAAAGTGTGTTTTAATAAGTTTACATGTGTTTAAAGTGTGTGGGAGGAGTATTTTAAGGCTTAAACTATAAAAAAATGTTTATTTATATGGTCTTTCTATATCACGGATTTTCACCTATCGCTGATGGGTCTGGAACGTAACTTCCGCGATAGGCGGGGGATCACTGTATTTCATTATGTTAAGGAATGGGCCAAGTGTATTATTGAAAAAACTGACCTACATAACATTGTGAAACCTACTTAATCCAACACAGGGTCATAGACTGGAGCTTATGCCAATAGCACTGGGTGCAAGTAAGGAAATGGCCCTGGACAGGGCACTAGTCCATCACAAGGCCAATTCACACACTCCCCTGCACTCACTATCATGCTGGCAAGGTCGCCAATTAACTTAATATAAACGTCTTTGGGGATATAAGGAAAAATACAAGTACCTAGATGAAACCCACTCAGACATAACTCCACAGGGATCATATCTGGGCACAGGACTCAAACCCAGGACAGTGGATACATGAAGCAACAGATCTAACCAGTGTGATACACTGCCTTCCCATGGGACTTGCAGTATTGTCCATTTGAAAAATTCCCCTAGCAAATGAAAAAACCCTGTTGATTGGTTCTTTAGGACACACCCCCTTCTTTATTTTTTTACTACTTCAATCAGTAGAGGATATGTAATTGTGCAAATCAAATACTATAAATGCAGTTGAACAAAATAACATTTAATTAAGAGCATATATGGATGTGTAATGTGCACATCTACCTGGTCAGAACATGTTTTAATGTGAGGGGGTGCTCCAGAAGCAGCCCTTTAAGAATATGAGAACATTAGAAAAACTGTGATGAGAAAAGGCCATCCAGCCAAACAAGCGTGCCCATCCTTTAAAACTAGATTGTCCAAAATATCATCAAAATGTTTAACTCCTTCAATCTCTCCTCAGTACAGTGTAGTACAGTATAGCATTTTAATTAAAATTACTTTTAATTATTATTATAATTAAAATATTATAATAATAATTTTAAAATAGAAGCATGATCAATTAGTCAACAGCTAGCATTTGGGTTGCGTGTTATATGGCATGTACAGCAATTTACGGACTGCAGCATGTCAGTAACTGGAATAACTATCCAATTACTGTATTTACATGAATCAAAATATCCATTAGTTATTCATTGGGTTTGAATTTAGAATAGAAAACATCCATATAAACATCATAATTGGTTTAAACTACTTCAATTAAAAGGCTGGTTTTATAACTTTTATCATTTGTTTAGTCAGTAGAAAATTTGCAAGTAATACTATATGAAAATGTTGTCCATCTCATTCATCCCTTGGCCAGTAAACTGTATTGGCACAGAATTTTACGGGAATTTATTTAGGTTCAGTTCAGATCTGAGGGCTGTGATTCCCTGCTTTAATTCACTTGGCACCTTGATATGTTACCTGATTGGTAAAACAAATTGTTGCAAAAAAAAAAAGATGTTCACTTTTAACTATCATGTTTTAGCAGATGGCAACAACGATACTCCATGTCATTCCTTAATGTATATAATGCTCAAGTAATACATGTCATAAGCATGGTGCTTCTCCTCTATCCGCTTCAAAGCAGTTCAGAGGTTTACTTGTGTTATGGGTTGGTAGAGATAAGGTTTGGCATTCCTCTCTGCCTTTTTACAGTTTTTTTGTAATTTATACTTGCTGACACTGAAGTGGGACATGGCAGTGGTAGAGGAAAAAACATGAGAGTCAATAGGAATACAGCTTAAAAATGGGTAGCTGCTTAACTTCATTCTGTAATTCAGCATCAAAATTTTGAAAATTCAATAAGCAGCATCACAAACTGGCAACCACAAATTTACATCCTGTTTTAAAAATGATATGGCATCACTAAAGTCAAACTTACTGATCTTACTACAAAAGTGGTTTGCAGTGTGTTTCACATTTTTAAGCGTGTTTCTCTCACACAACAACACAAACCATGCAAGAAAGTGCATTTCTTTAGTGATTTTTCAGTACGTAGTGTGCTATTTGTAGCAGTAATGCTGTTTTTAAAGACTTTGATGCACATACACCCACTTTTCATTTCGTATTAACATTTTTCATAATGAATAGTACTGCAAATTACTCAATGACAAGTGTTGCCCTGTGGTGAACTGGCATCCAATATTGGGTTGGTTCCTGTATTGTGTAATGGACAGGTCATTTTTTTTCTCTGTACGTGTCTTTTTTGGTGTTTTCCTTCCCATTAGTATTGTTACTGAGGTTGAGAAAGACTGGAATTTACTGTACAATAACCACTGTTGGGTGGTTATTGGACACTTCATCTTTTTTGGGTTGTCTTTTGTTATATAAATAAATAAACAGGGATAGAGTTTTATCTGCTTTATATATATAAAATCCAAAGCCTAAAAGTGCAATGATTTTATGTGACTTTTTGTGTCTTTTTTGCGTTTTTTGTTACGCTTTAAATTGGGCTTATTTTAAAATCTACATATATATGTTTGGTATCATTCTTTTCAGAATTTATCGAACTTTAATGTGATGTTGTTAGATTTTCAGATTCTTATTCCATTTTTAAATTATAAACTAAAAAAATATCAAGAACTCGCGTCCTGCGAGACGAGACATTGTGCCAAGAGATTTAACCACGCCCGGGGCCGGAAATAAAAGACAGCTGCTGTACAGGCTTTTAAATGTTGTAAAAGTACTGTGCAAGATGCAGATCATGAGGCACGGCAGCAGCAGCAGCAAGCCAGCAACTGATTGAGCAAAGAGGAAGTAAAAAAAAACCTGTATTTGTTTTCCATTGTATCACCATTTAAGAGGGTGTTTCGGAGGAGTGACCTCGTCTCCTTGGGGTGCGTTCAGCCCCCCTCTTCACAACTCAAGCAGCAGAGACGCGAATTTGATGGCTGTGGTGTAGCAGGTCTACAGCTCTTGTCAAAAAGGCCAGTTTTAAAATAAATAATTGCCACACTCGCAGCTTAGTGAGGGGGCGTGGTGGTGTGTGGCTGAAGTGGTTCCTGGGATGATTTTTGATGCAGGCAGTCCATGCTTAATTGCACAGGTGAGGAGTCGTTCGCATCCGTAATTGTTCCCGGGAGCCGCTGATTGCCACAGGTGAATCACATCCCCGTTATAAAGAGAAGTGCGAGGCGGCTAGGGGAGAAGAAGAAAGAAAAAAAGAAAAGAGCTGGAGGTGGCAAGAAGCAGCGTGGAAAGAGAGCCGGTGCGAGCAAGCAAAGGCTCGCAGGCAGGCAGCTGGACAGTGAGCCCTAGCAGGAGTGTTTGGCCAACACCTAGGGCAGTTGGTAGTGGTCGCTCCCACTGAGCATTTAGTAGAGAGCGGGAGTGACCAGAAGAAGGACGGCTGGCCCCGTAAGGCCGAGAAGGCAGCAGGAGTCGGGAAGCTTGGAAGGAGAAGCCCCAACGTGAGCGTCCTGGCCGTTGGGTGAAAGCCAATGGAAAGCCAAGAGTGCTACACCGAAGCCAGGGATCGAGAAGCCTCCAGATCAGTCGTGTGGGAAGGTCAGCTGCTGGTTAGGGCGACTCTCCTGTTGCAGGGCCCAGATGGGAGAAGCAGGGGAGCCGCCAGGTAAAAGAAGACACCAGGCTTTGTGTTTTTAAAGGACTGCTTCCAGCATTGTTTTAACCTCGTTCTAAAGGATTTATTTATTGTTTTAACCTCCACTCCACAACTGTTTTATTGGGATTATTTATTTATTTGAAGACTTTTGTGATACACTGCACTTATTCAATTTGGACTTTTGTTTTGTTGTTCGTTGTTTATAATAAAAGCACTTTGCACTTTTACACCATCTCCTTGCTCCATTGTTATGCCTCAATGTCGAGCTCATCGGTAACATTACCGATGGTGTCGGGTTCAAGAGCTCCCTGAAGCTGCATGAGAGCGTGGGGAGAACCCACATTGTCACATTTGGTGGCAGCGGTGGGATGAGCTGACAGTGGGGTCAGAAGAGGAGACAGAGCAGCAAGCGGGATTGGTGCCAGCACAGGTCTGGGGGGTTGGCAAGCGAATCGAGCAGGGGGCGAACCCCCTAGTTCTGAAATTAAAAAATTACATAATAATGTGAATTTCCCCTTGGGATTAATAAAGTATCTATCTATCTATCTATCTATCTATCTATCTATCTATCTATCTATCTATCTATCTATCTATCTATCTATCTATCTATTCAATACTTATCTGGCATGACAATCTATCAGAAAAGCTTCAGACCTGCTCTCCAAAAATTTTACCTTTAAACTTCAACAGAGATTTTAACTGTCTATTGGATACTTTCAAAAATGTTATGTTTAACAAAATTAAACAACAGTTAGTCCCAGGCCCTCCATCATTAACATACATCAATCAAAGTTATCATTTGAATTGGAATCTGCTGTAAAATATTATTAAAAATCATATATTTAATGTAGTCTGCATTTGATTCTGTAAATGAGGAGTAATCAATTACACTATGAGTTTTATATGATACTTGTTTCTTTGAATGTTTGAATGTATAAGTTGGTAACTTGAACCCTTATTTTTTAAATTATTCTAATATATGTGATCAAATCCTTTCCCATGATTATATATTTACCTTAACTTTGTGTTTCTGGGCATGATATTGTTAAACCAGCTTTTTTAAATATTATTATTAATGAAAATAAATGAAACACAACAGAAGAGTAAAATTCCACCAGCCCCTGTGAGAAGCAATAATGAAACATAAATAGAGAAAGTGACTAAATAGAGCCAAGTCACTATTCAAAATGTGCAGAGGTCTACATCAGGAATGTAAAAGAAAGGCAACAAGGAGAACAAGTTCCCATCATCACTAGCCACAATTTTCAATCATCCACAAGCCTGTTCATACTTATGTTTGAGCAAGATGCTCCATTAATTCTCAAAGAGCTCAAGAAGAGTTAAGCTATAGAAAGAAGATTGCTGTGACAATCTGTGTTTGCATGAAGAAGGCAACCATTTCCAACACTGAATGTGAGTGGACTGTTTACACATCTATCAAGGTGTGCACTGTATTTATTTCATTTCTATCTCTTCATTATTATGTAACACAACATAACATGGGGCCCCGCTCATTAGAATCTCCCTGGATTTCAGCAAGCATATTTGAGAATGCAGTGTTGCAAATGATGATCATGGTGAATTATTATTTGTCATCCATCCATCTTCCAAACCTGGTACATCCTAGGGAAGCTGAAGCTCATCCCAGTAAACAAAGGGCACAAGGCACGAAGAATCCCTGGACCATCACAGGGTGAATATGACTCACAAGCACACACATATATACACTAGGGCCAATTTACCTTCATGCCTTTGGACTGTGGGAGATGTTCTTCACAATCATAAAATTACATAGGTACAACAAACTACCTTCATATCTCTGAAGTGCAGTCACAATGGGAAAGTTATACTGAAGCCAATCTCATTTTAAAACCTCTGAATAACTGTCTTTGTCCAAGACTGCATTAATTTCCTGCTTGGAGAAATACCCGCCAAGACGAAAATGAGAGCATGAGTTGTCACTAATAGTGTCAAATGAGAAAAACAGTATGTCATGTCAAGACTGAACACTGAAGTAGGACATGTAATTTATTGTGGAAAGAGTATGGGGTATTGTAGGAATGCAACATAGAAAATATAAGCTTCATTTAGAAATCCAGCCTTAACATTTTGTAATCCCAATCATCAGCAGCACAAATTGGCAAACAAAAATTTACTTCCTGTAGTATAAATGAAGGAATACTAAAGTCAAAATCCACCAGTCGCTATTCAAAATATTCAATATGACAGGGTAAATGTTATGAACCTGAACATTTTTAATATTCTTATTCTATCTCTAGGTTTTCTTTAACAAGGGACTGATAAATCTGGTTTTGTTCTGTATTCAGTGATCAAATAAAGCTTAAATTGAATTGTAATGTTATAAATAAAATTAAAACATACACAAAAAAAGTCACCTGATTGACTCCTCAGGTATTCAGAATCTAAATACCACTTTCTTGACCTGAGTAGCATCCAATAATCATTTTAAAAATCTAAATGTATTCTGTAATAATTAGGTTATTCTATAAAATGCACCAACAAAGTGGTAAGTAAACAGTACTTTTAATTCTTTATTTTCCACTGAAAAAAGTTTTCTCTGCTTCCTATAATACATAACTTTATCACTCACACAAAAATAGAACTGCGTAACAGTATGCACAAAATGAGCAAATTCTGATTAGAGCTTTCAAAAACTAGCAAAGAATCTTAAGGAGAAAAAGAATGAACAGCTGGCTGAAAGTCAACAGCAGGCCTGTAGCAAACCCCTGCACTGTACTTCAGCTGTCACCTGCTATGTTCGTTGTTTATTTCTTGTATTAGTTTTCTATTATGCTGAGTATAATGTTATCTGAAATGTTTAGCCTATGTAAATGCTGGAATCATATCAACAGTAATTGAATATTAAACTCTACCTGGTGTCTTTAGGCTTCTATCGCTGTAGTTTCAGCTGTGATACATATACAGTGTATCCGGAAAGTATTCACAGCGCATCACTGTTTCCACATTTTGTTATGTTACAACCTTATTCCAAAATGGATTCAATTCATTGTTTTCCTCAGAATTCTACACACAACACCCCATAATGACAACGTGAAAAAGTTTACTTGAGATTTTTGCAAATTTATTAAAAATAAAAAAATTGAGAAAGCACATGTACATAAGTATTCACAGCCTTTGCCATGAAGCTCAAAATTGAGCTCAGGTGCATCCTGTTCCCCCTGATCATCCTTGAGATGTTTCTGCAGCTTAATTGGAGTCCACCTGTGGTAAATTCAGTTGATTGGACATGATTTGGAAAGGCACACACCTGTCTATATAAGGTCCCACAGTTGACAGTTCATGTCAGAGCACAAACCAAGCATGAAGTCAAAGGAATTGTCTGTAGACCTCTGAGACAGGATTGTCTTGAGGCACAAATCTGGGGAAGGTTACAGAAAAATTTCTGCTGCTTTGAAGGTCCCAATGAGCACAGTGGCCTCCATCATCCGTAAGTGGAAAAAGTTCAAAACCACCAGGACTCTTCCTACAGCTGGCTGGCCATCTAAACTGAGCGATTGGGGGAGAAGGGCCTTAGTCAGGGAGGTGACCAAGAACCCGATGGTCATTCTGTCATAGCTCCAGAGGTCCTCTGTGGAGAGAGGAGAACCTTCCAGAAGGACAACCATCTCTGCAGCAACCCACCAATCAGGCCTGTATGGTGTATGACCAGACAGAAGCCACTCCTTAGTAAAAGGCACATGGCAGCCTGCCTGGAGTTTGCCAAAAGGCACCTGAAGGACTCTCAGACCATGAGAAAGAAAATTCTCTGGTCTGATGAGACAAAGATTGAACTCTTTGGTGTGAATGCCAGGTGTCATGTTTGGAGGAAACCAGGCACCGCTCATCACCAGGCCAATGCCATCCCTGAAGCATGGTGGTGGCAGCATCATGCTGTGGGGATGTTTTTCAGCGGCAGGGACTGGGAGACTAGTCAGGATAAAGGGAAAGATGACTGCAGCAATGTACAGAGACATCCTGGATGAAAACCTGCTCCAGAGCGCTCTTGACCTCAGACTGGGGTGACGGTTCATCTTTCAGCAGGACAATGACCCTAAGCACACAGCCAAGATATCAAAGGAGTGGCTTCAGGACAACTCTGTGAATGTCCTTGAGTGGCCCAGCCAGAGCCCAGACTTGAATCCGATTGAACATCTCTGGAGAGATCTTAAAATGGCTGTGCACCGACGCTTCCCATCCAACCTGATGGAGCTTGAGAGGTGCTGCAAAGAGGAATGGGCGAAACAGGCCAAGGATAGGTGTGCCAAGCTTGTGGCATCATATTCAAAAAGACTTGAGGCTGTAATTACTGCCAAAGGTTCATCGACAAAGTATTGAGCAAAGGCTGTGAATACTTATGTACATGTGATTTCTCAGTTTTTTTATTTTTAATAAATTTGCAAAAACCTCAAGTAAACTTTTTTCATGTTGTCATTATGGGGTGTTGTGTGTAGAATTCTGAGGAAAAAAATGAATTTAATCCATTTTGGAATAAGGCTGTAACATAACAAAATGTGGAAAAAGTGATGCGCTGTGAATACTTTCCGGATGTACTGTACATTTATAGATTTGTGTTTTGTCAGGTAGTACTGTCAGGATTTGATGATGTGTGAGCACATTTTTCTTCTGTTTTTGATAACTTAACCCACGTCTCAAACACCCAGCCATCCACTTTTTTCTTTACTGCTTGTTTGTTTCCTTTCTTTTTATTTCTTAATTTTGGTATTCATAACATCCTATGTTGCTGGTACTGTAACTGTGAACGTGTAGGTGTGTGCATGTGGCAGATCTTTGCATATGTAGAATATTTTGATTAAAAATATAATAGAAAATGACAAACAGTATGCAGCAATTTTGAAAAGGGGGCAGGATAATAAGATAATAAAAGAAATCTGTTTTGTTCCAGTTCCTATATCCTACAAAATAAGAACTTTTATTCCATGTTTCTATTTTATTATATTTTCCACATGTATTCCTTTTTTGATACTTGAATTCAAATAAGGTGTTCATTTGTTAAGTTTCCTTGATTTGGCTTTAAATTTCTGGCTTTTAACCTAGTCTTATTGCACAGACATGAAGCTTATTTAGTGGACAAGTAACCAAATCTCTGCCAATTGACTAATATTTAATGATCTCGGGACCATACATATTTTTAAAAATTATTTTTCCATCTGAATCATGAATATAATCAGACTACTAAAATGAATGCCCTGGAAGCTTGGTGCTTTCTTTTGTTGCTGAATCTCCCCACCACTCAAATAGGATGTAACTGAGCTAGTTTGAGCTTCAGAGAGTTGTGGAATCTCCAGCTCTCAGTGCTGTCAACTAAAGAGCCTAAGATTACTTTTCCTAAAAAGTTTAGTGGGAACCCATCTGCTTTTTGGAGAATTATAACACAATTCAATCTAATGTTCAAACTTGACTCCTTTCCTTCTGACAGGTGCCTTTATTATTTTGCTTTTTGGTGGGGGGGGGGGGGGGTGGGATCTCCAGCTTACCACTGCTGTTTGACAGGAGTAATGTTCAGGATTTCCTGATGTTTCAAAGAAGGAATTGCTGACCGTTATTTGGCTGCTGAAGCTGAAACAGAATAGTGTTGTCTCTTTATCATTTCAGTTTTAAGACCTTATCAGTATAGAATGGTTGGACTGAAATAGTCCCAGTTCGACATTGGCGATTGCCTATCAAAGGAGGTAAAGAAGGAGATTATATTACGTTTTCATTCTAAAACAGTAAAGCATAAACACTAGTGTAGAAATAAATTTAAAAAGTGTATCAAAGCAAAAAAACAAAACAAAACCAAAGCCAGAACATACTCTTACATGTTTCACAGGCTTTCATGCAAAATCTATTTGCATCCATTCCCAGTGTGAACACTCATAAAATTATAATGGCTGGGGACTTTAATTGTGTTTTAAATCCACTCTTAGATAGGACTCCTGTGACAGGGGGGACGACATCTAATACTGCAAAGATAATTACACAGTTTTTAAATGATCACAACTTATCAGACCCCTGGAGGTTTCTTAACCCAAACTCAAGAACATACTCGTTCTACTCACCAGTGCATTATAGCTACTCAAGAATTGATTATTTTTTTATAGATAATAATTTCCTGCCTACAATTAAATCATGCAAATATGACACAATTGTTATCTCTGACCATGCCCCTCTAGTCTTGGAGCTAAAATCAATAAGCCCCTCGTACTCACCTCGCAGATGGCGTCTTAACCCTCTTTTATTGGCAGACGAGAACTGCACAGAATTTATATCCAAACAAATCAGCTTCTTCCTAGAGACAAACACGTTTCTGCAGGAACACTCTGGGAAACTCTAAAGGCCTTCCTAAGAGGCCAGATTATTTCATATCTTTCCCATAGAAATAAATTAGAAACCAAGAAAGTGTCAGAGCTAAGAAATGAAATTACTAGAATAGATGAAGAACAAGCCAGGCGTCCAAGTGAAGCTCTTCACAGGAAAAGGCAGGCCTTGCATACAGAACTTAACATCTTAACAACTAAAGAAACTGAACAACTTATTTATAAGTCTAGACAGCATTACTATGAACACGGAGAAAAAGCTAATAAGCTTTTAGCTCAACAAATTCATAAACAAGAAGTTCACAATGCAATACCAGTAATCACCAACAAGAATGGAGAAGAAATCATCGACCATAATAAAATAATGCACACATTTAGAGATTACTATAAGTCTTTATATTCCACTGAGCCCAAAGAAGACAACACGCAATCTAATGCATTTCTGGATAATTCACAAATACCACAAATAGATGCTTTAAGTGCTGAGGAACTAGATAAACCTCTAACGCTAACAGAATTACTAGACGCTATAAAGTCACTACAAAGCGGGAAATCATCAGGCCCTGATGGTTACCCCGTAGAGTTTTATAAGAAATTCTCCACTCAGCTAGCTCCACTCTTATTGGTAACATTTACAGAAGCTAAAGACCACCAAATACTACCTCAAACATTTCGACAAGCATTAATCACCGTCTTTCCTAAACAAAATAAGGACTTGTTACAATGTGCATCATATAGACCAATTTCACTCCTGAATAATGATGTTAAGATACTCTCAAAAATCCTAGCTAGAAGGATGGAGAAAGTGCTGCCCTCGGTAATATCACAAGATCAAACTGGATTTATTAAAGGCCGACATCTATCTTCAATCTCCGACGCTTGTTTAATGTTATATATTCACCAGCAAAATCAAACACCCCAGAGATATTACTATCATTAGACGCAGAAAAGGCATTTGACATGATCGAATGGAATTACCTTTTCACTGCATTGGAGAAATTTGGGTTTGGCCCGAATATTTGTGCTTGGATTAAACTACTGTATACCAGTCCAGAAGCTTCAGTTTGTATTAATAAAATTTGCTCAGACTACTTTAAACTAGAACGTGGTACCAGACAAGGATGTCCCTTGTCGCCACTGTTGTTTGCAATCGCTATTGAACCACTGGCGGTTCACTGCCGAAATTCTCATCAGATAAAGGGGATTGTCAGAGAAGGACTGGAACAGAAAATTTCTCTATATGCAGATGATATGGTCTTATATATATCGGACCCAGAAAACACTGTCCCTGCTGTTTTAACAGCACTAACAGAATTTCAAAAGATATCTGGTCTTAGAATTAATCTGAATAAAAGTATACTCTTTCCAGTGAACTCACAAGCATATAATATTAAATTAGACACCCTACCTTTTACCATAGCAGATCAGTTTAAATACCTAGGGGTAAATATCACAAGTAAACATAAAGCTCTTTATCAACAAAATTTTGGCGTCTGTATGGAAAAAATTAAGCAAGACTTGCATAGATGGTCAACCCTTCATCTCACTCTAGCCGGAAGAATTAACAGTGTTAAGATGAATATCCTTCCTAAACTTCTCTTTTTATTTCAAAACATTTCAATATATATCAATAAATCGTTTTTTAAACAGTTAGATTCAATAATAACCTCATTCATTTGGAACTCAAAACACCCACGTATCCGAAGAGCGACCCTACAAAGACCTCAGGCAGAAAGGTGGCATGGCTTTACCTAATTTTCAGTTTTATTACTGGGCAGCAAACATACAAGCCATAAAAACCTGGACACAAATAAATGCACATACACAGGCTTGGTCTGCAATAGAAGTAAAATCCTGTAGTACTTCTTTATATTCCCTGCTTTGCTCTCCAATAAATGAAAGTTATCGCAAATATACTAATAACCCAATTGTGCTTTACTCACTCAGAATATGGAACCAAATTAGGAAGCATTTTAAGATGGAAAATCTTTTATCAGTGGCACCTTTGCAAGGGAACCACCTCTTTCAACCTTCGCAAGTATATCCAGTTTTTAATACCTGGAAAAGTTTTGGGATTAAAATGCTCAGAGATCTTTATATAGACAACATATTTACATCTTTTGAACAATTACGTTCAAAATTTAACCTCCCAGCTACACATTTTTTTTACTATCTTCAAATTAGAAATTTTGTTAAACAGAAATTGCCCGATTTCCCCCACCTTGCACCCTCCACAATGCTGGAAAAAATACTGCTCAATTCCGAGGAAACAAACACTATTTCCGCAATATATAAAATCTTATTAGAGTCCCTACCTTTCAAAGATCCAAGAGGACATTGGGAAGAAGATCTCTTAATCAATATATCAGAAAAGGAGTGGAAGGTAGCAAAGCAGAGAATTCACTCGAGTTCTATATGCGCAAAGCATAGAATTATTCAACTAAAAATTATATATCGAGCTCATCTGTCTCGCTTAAAACTGTCCAAAATGTTTCCAGGCCAGGATCCAACCTGCGAGCGCTGCAACCAAGCTCCTGCCTCACTGGGTCACATGTTCTGGGCCTGCACCAAACTAACATCATTTTGGACAAAAATTTTTAAGTGCCTCTCAGACAGCCTTAGTATCACAATCCCTCCTAACCCACTAACAGCTGTGTTTGGTGTCCTTCCAGATGGACTTGAATTGGAGAAGGACAAACAAACGGTGATTGCATTCACTACACTCTTGGCACGCAGACTTATTTTGTTAAATTGGAAGAATCCTAATTCTCCTCTTATAAGTCAGTGGGAAACTGATGTTTTATATTATTTGAAATTGGAAAAAATCAAATTTTCAGTTAGAGGATCTGTACAAAATTTTTTCAAAACTTGGCAGGATTTAATCAATATTATTTTAGAATAAGAGAATTAACTATTATTGTATTTAACTCCCTTCTCCATCTCTTATTTATATAGATATTTACTTCTCCCCTTCTTTTGTCTAATGTTGCCTTATTAAAAAGCTTGAAGAAATTTTCCTTTAGCTAAGCTCTCCTTCTCAGGGATGGGGTTTGATTTGTTTTCAAATTTGTTGGGTTATAAATGGATCTGTTTGTATGGAATGATTACAATGAAAATTAATAAAATAAAAATATAAATAAAAGAAATAAATTTAAAAAGTGTATCAAAGCAAAAAAACAAAACAAAACCAAAGCCAGAACATACTCTTACATGTTTCACAGGCTTTAACATATACTGTATGTAACCTGATGGCAAGGCAACAAACATGTGTAACAATAAAGTTCTTGCTATGTGTTATGCTCCAGTGACCTGTGACTAAATGAGCCATGAGCCCAAGACATCTGCTGTGTCTGACTTGTAATCTGGAGGAAGCTCATTGAACAGGGTGGTAATTTCCACCTGTACTGGATCTACCACAACAGGTGCAGTGAATACAGAAGCATTTCTGCAAAATCACTATATCAGTTCCTATATCATCATTTGGCATTATATTTTAAATATTTAGCTCTGATGTGGGGAAAATAAATAAGCATGTCACATCCATCCAGCCATTTTCATCTACAGTATATAAAACCAGGACTAATTAACTATATCATCCAGGAATCTGTCATCTTTACAAGCTGGTATTTTTTTTTTTTTTTTTTCTTGTTTCCTTTAAAATGTTTGCTTTGCGTTCGGCTGCCTTGTTTAAATAGTTATAGTTAATACCAACAGATGGTTACTTAAACTCAGATTATACTGAAAGCATCTTGTGGTCACAGGTAGCGCAGTGGTAGTGCTGCTGCTTTGCAGTAAGGAGACTGTGGAAGATTGTGGGTTCGATTCCCAGTTCCTCCCTGTGTGGATAGCGCTTTGAGTACTGAGAAAAGCGCTATATAAATGTAATGAATTATTATTCCCTTTCCCTTATGAGTTTATGATGACACAGTCACCTTGAATACCTTAAGAGAACTGAAAGCCCACCAGAAGACATAACCACTAAGGAGAAACAAACAAAAAGATGCTAAAAATAACAAAAACATGGAAAGAAATTTAAACAGCCTGACATGTCTCTGACTATCCATCACTGTCTTAAATGGCTCCTGTGACACTGGTATGGGACCCAAGGATATCCTATCCCCCTGTTTTACAGGTCATTCCTTTTTGCATACTGCACAATCCTTGACCCAGTCGGCCACATCCCTTGTCCACCCCGGCCAATAAAAGTATGTGGATAACCTAGTCATTGTCCTCATCTGGGGTACATGGACACATTTGAAGCACCTACTGTCTTGGCAGCACCAACCTCATCCTGCACTCAACCCAGTGGTATAACTTTTGTTTTACAACCATAAAGTCCTCTCCTAACTTAGCCAGGAGTCCCTAGGCTGCTTTGTCAAAGCAGGCACTGAGGCTCGAGTCACCATGTTGAGAAAAAGCCACATATCTCAGAAGTTCATTAGTTTACCCTGTACAGACAGACAGACAGAGGCCAACACCTTCAACCTGGGGTGAGTTCCATAGCCTCTTCTGTCTTTGGAACTTAAGGAATGAGCCTTGACATTCTTTCTGTCACCTCAAGGATGCATCATTACAACGCTGTCAGAGCTACAGTTGCTGCTAGTGTCTCTGCTTCTAGCTTTGTACTAACAGTGCTGGAACTGGCATTCTGCCAACCACACCCAACAGATAGTTCTCCACTCTGTCCTCCGACCTCTGTGCTTACCCTGGCCCAAGGATAGGTGACCTCATTAACATGGTTACCCTGCACCTTCACACCTGACTTCAATTCAGCTATCCGAGAACATTGGACCTTATTCTGGCCACAGAACATTGAACTCTCTGTCTTCCAGCACTTTCTATGTTGCCTTCTACCTGCTGCTGCCACCCCTGTTACCTTGACCATCCTGCATTCAGACAACTCCATTCCAGGTCAAACTCTAATCCTTACTGACTTTACTTCTTTCTTGACTTTGCAGCTTCCTCCTCCACTGATCCTTCAAGAATCACTCTGTCAGGTCCACTGCTTCCTGGGCTGACACCAGCCGACTTGCCTGCACCCATTGCTGCAGCTTGCTGTCAAAACTATGCGACAACTGATCTAAAATAATAAAGTGAGTATTTTGTCTTTGGTTTCAACCATCTCTCACAGAGGTCTTCTAAGTATGTCAAAAACTGTCCCTTGCTCCTCCTGGCAGCTTGGAACTCTAGCATGCTATCCTTGGTGCCATCCTCTTCTTGCACCCAAACCATCTCCAGGACAACTGAAGGCTTTCTTGTAGGTTCAACAGAGGTTAGGGACCTCATCTGCTTTCACTGGTTTATCTCTCCTTCCAACTGGGCAAACTGCTGCTGTAGACTCTCAAACTGCTGCTTCATCTGCAATTGCTTAGCCTTTTGGCTGGTGATGCACTGCCTCAGTAGTTCCTCCAATGCATGCATCTCCCTTGCGCTGGTGTTCTTCCCTATTTGTACAGTACCTGGAGATACTCTATCCAGTTGGGCTGGACCTATCCACACAGGCTGTTCCTTACAAGACATGTTGTATCCATCAAAACAAAATGTCTTCGTCTGTGCTTTGCTCAAAAAACAAAACTTGTCTCTCACCATTGACAGATCCCACCATTTGTGAGACCATGTGTAGTGGGCACCAAGCTAGATGCTGGGCTCTTGTAGTTCATGTACCGAGTGTATCGATGGTGTGATCAGAGGAACAAAGACACAAAAGTATGAAGGTGAAGAAAAACAACCACTCTTTATTAACAGGTGCTACAGACAAAAATGATAAAAAACAACAAATATCCAAATCAAAATGATGCGGTGTTATTAAGTAAAACACTAGTCCTAATGACACACCCACAGCAAAAATGATGAAATCAAAACAAAAAACAATTATTTACAAAAATACTGTTCTTTCCTCTTCTACCACTCAAAAATCAGGAAAGGAAAAGAAAACAAGAGTTTAAGCTTTTTCAAAAATAAAAAGAAATGTATCTTTTTCCTCATACCAACACACAATAATCTAGAAGAAAGAAAAACTTTATACAAAAACAGATGTCCTTCCTCCGTTGAACAATCAGGAAAAAGAAATCATATACTATTTACATTAAAGAATGAAAAAATAAAGATGAACACTGTTAAAGTACCCCTATCTGTATGCACATGCTTTAACTGAAGCTCACCACTACTCCCTCTAAACTCTATTTGATGTTCTGAAGGTTTCTCAGACCACCAACCCCACCAAAAGATGACCTCTAGTGTCCATTTTATAGGTTGAAAGGGGATTGTGGAACTCAGTTCCCACTGACATTCTCTTGTTCCCCAATCAATAGGCACGCAGTGACGCTGCACACACTGTGCTCACCCCTCCTCTAGGAACTCTCCACTTTCCTGAGGCAATTATTCGTGTGCGCTCCTTAAGGAGCTGCCTCTCTCTTCCACTCTCCCACATGCCATTGCACTCTCTCCACTAAATATTGCTCTCTTTCATTTTAAACGTTTGCCTGGGACTTTGCTAAACCTGCATGATCGGCTTCTTTTTAACAAGGCAATGCACTGCTCATATTCCTCCTTTACTTTTTCCAGCAGCGGCAGAGCACAACAGGTGGCAGACCTTGCCTGATCAGATGCTGTCCAATTCCTACCCACAACGCCACATAAATCAGGTTTGTGTGCCACGAACATGCAAGACCCAAACCATTGGGAAGCTGTGTCTCCTTTGGAGATATGACATACCTCCCCCTTCCTCAAGGTAAGTGTGACCATGATCTCGATTGCTATTTAAAAAAAACAGATAAGGCTATAATAAATAGCTATACTGCTCTAGTGAGACAAGGGCTGCATTCACTTTCAGTGGTGCATTCACTAAACACCTGTATTTGAAAGGAACATTGAGGAAATTTGTTCTAAATGATATCAGTCCCTATAACTTAATGCAAATGGGATATGTAACATACCATCTGGCATTATCCACTAGTTTAAAATTCAACTTCTCCTTCCATGACTTTTTCTTTAAAACAATGGAAACATTATATTTTTGCACCAAGGACTTTTGTACCATTTTCAGTCATGGTGAATGATGAAAACTGATCCAGAAAAAGCTTGATTCTTGTTGGACAGAAGGTTAAAGATAACTACTACCTGGTACACTGGCAACGACAGAAAAAAACATTATGAGTCCCTGATGGATAATAATAACAATAATTCTTTGCATTTATATAGCGCTTTTCACACTACTCAAAGCGCTCAGCAATTACAATGGATATTAATGTCCTGTTATTTTTGAAGCTGTTTGTGCTCAGCCATCCATTCAAATCAGATGGTTGTATTCAGAGGTATCCCCTTAGAAATGCAGCCAAGTAATTACATTTTCCAACAGTTTTGTGTGTTTTTATTTATTTAGTTTTGTTTCTGATGATCTCGTTCATTGGATCCAGCATGGCCTTAATATTCTACTTGATTGTTATCTTCATTTTCACTTGTGTATTACTGAACTAGCATTACACTCTTTCAGGCATTACAAATAGCCACCATGTCATAATTCACAGAGACATGTTTTAATTGTGCAACAGGTGTGGTAACATTGTCTTGTAACCCATATTTCCTCAGTTATTAAAGTAGCCTTGGAAGGATGATAAGATTTGTCAGTTCTTCTAATATTTTTTTCATGAGTGTCTCTGTTTTGCACATTCATTTCTTTAGTATTTTGAGCACATATTCCCTTTTGTTTATGGCCATAGAAGTTAAATTTTTTCACCACAACATTATTATTATTTTTATTTTCAAGGGTATTTAATGTTCATTTATGATCTACTTTTGATTATGGATAGAAGATTACAAATGGAGACTGATGGACAAAACATTGTAGGAACTGGTACAACACATATATCTATAATGTAGTTTGCACATTTATTTTGACAAATGGCTCATTATGGCTTCTGTGCTACTGGGGAGAAAAGCCGAGTCTTGTGATAAACCAAGATGAAATTTTTCAGGGGTACTTTTTTAATTTGGTATTTTTGTCAGGCTTAAAAAAATGGTTGGATTTTTTAGTGGGGCCTCACTTCTCACTAAATTCTCTTTGGACAAGCTTGGGAAGACACAACCATGAAAAGCAGCAGACTATTTTTGATTGGCAGCAACACAACAGTCCAGTTGGTGTGGAATTCTGCACTTTTTGCCCAGTGCTGCTGATGTAGAGAAAAAAGGCAAAGACTTGTAAAAATCAGTGTGCAAAATCATAATTGTCAGTCTTGCTTTAATGTGGAAGGCTTTGAAACCATGTACTGTATTTGTGGACATGCACCAACATCGCCACTATTACTTCTTTATGTAAATTACATTAAAAGCAGAGCTATAGGACAGATCTTTCAGAATAGAAGAGAGGATTCTGGTTTTTTTCTTATAAAAAAGAAGGAAAGCTACAGCTCTTTATAAACAACAACAGAGTATAACATATATAGTGAATTAAAGTGGTTAATGTGGCTTGCCTGTTTGTGATCACAAGTTTCTTATGGTAATTATAGACTTTAGCTGAACGCACTTTAGTAACATGGTAATAGTGTTACACTAATAAACTGTGATAAGGTTAATTTTTGCTGCTATTTGTTGTTTAATATACGTCTTGTTGTTGTATATTGTTATTTAAGATACCTCTGCTCTGGTGACAGTAAGGAGCACCATGAAATAAATTCATGAAATATATATGTACAAGGATTAGCAAAGTGATGTGGAATACAAAGTTTGGTTTCAGGCTGCTCAGGCTTTATCTTAACGTTTAGTAGACCCTATGATCATAAGAAGTAAGTTAAATCACTGTGTTATTCTCAAAGTGTCCTAATTTCTTAATTGTCATGAGTTTATGTGATAAAGAAGTACACTGTTTTTATGCTTTGTATTAGCTTTTTCAGCCAAACCGAGCCCTGCAGTTCCTTTCTTGACTCAGATTAGTTGATTATCATCCTTGAACAGATACTCAAGTGGATTTATTCCTGATTGAGTGAGTTGACTGATCAGGGCCTGGTGCTCCAGTGTGTTACTTATCATGTTCACAAACGGTTCTTGAGCTCTGTGGGTTTCTTCCTGATTATTTAGTATTGATCTACTCAGTTAAATGACTAGGTATTTATATATTGTTGTTTTGTTATTTGTAGTTTTGATAACATTTGAGAATGCAAGCAAATGTTGCATTTATTTGACTACTGCAGTATATTTAGTAAGTGTATATGCTTATGTATATGGCTGTTGCATAGTTTTGTACTTTTGTTACTGTTCTTTATGTACGTATGTTTGCAAGCGCAGTACAAAATTTCTACCGAGAAAAGAGCTACATAAAATAAATGGAATGCGAATTCATTTACTGTCTCTGTGAGCTTTTAAATATACTATTACATATATTATATCATTGATTTATACTAGGTGTAGAGACATTTACATTCAACAATTCTACTGGCTTAAATTAAATGATTTTATGGGCCAATATACAGCATACATAGAAATTTTAGTTCCAACCATAAGGAGAACTGATATCATTTTCTCCATGGTGATATAGGATTTTTAGTTCATTTATATGAGTTATTAAAAAAACAGGTTTGTTTGTTCGGGTAATGCAAATTAGCAGTATAAGATGCCACCAAATAAACATACTGTGAGTTATTAGGCATAGAAACCTATTATTAGGTTTTTGTGCTATCATTAAATATGTGTTTTACTTACCATATATGTTTGTTTATTTGAAAGTAAAGTCTTTATTTTCTTTTAATTTTCTGTTGTTTATGTACCATAGGCAGAGTGCAACAGTGAAAACTCAATGAGATGGTTCTGGATTGTACCATTAACTTTATTGGTTATGAAATTAATTATTGTTGTATTTCCACAAGGCTTTATTCACATCAAATATTTGTATTTATAATGCTAGAATCTTTGCCTCTGATTGTAGAATTAAAAAGTTAATGACCTAGCTAGTGGATTTATATGTATTTTTTTCACACTCTCCCAAGATTTTCCAAGTTACTGTATTCGATGCAAAACTGTTGGTGCACACATACTCCACATGATGCATTAGACCATTATAAGTGTGTAGTTTTAAAGAATAATAAAAAAAGATTTATCAACATATATCTAACATAATTAGACCACATTTCTGAAAAACTGAATTGGAGAAAATAGTTTTGTGTTTACAGTATGTTTGACATTTTCTTAAGTATGTCAGTTAACTTCAAAAGATAATCTTGATATACTGGCATGATGAAAATGCTGCCAGTATACCTAAAACATCTAAGCTATACACTAAAGTATACAAGTATAATCTGTCTTTTTATTTGTATTCTGTTTGTTAGATTTGTGAAATGTGTTACTATACTCTACTCTTCAGAATTCTATATATAATAAAAATATCATTTATAAATACCTGAAACTACAAAGTAAGTACAGAAACTGTACAATTTTACTTTACAATGAGGTTAAACACAGTATCTTTCTTTTTTTTAGTAAATGCCTAATTTTATGTTGTATTGTCTATGTGACTTTACAGAATTAACTAAACTGATTTTTATGACTTTATGTTTTCTTTTTGCTACAGTTTATAGTTGGTCACTGACATCTGTAATCATAATTAGCATTTCCTATCATGGTCTTTTGTTGATCATTTATAAGTGCATCACATTTTATTAACACTATTTTCTAAGAGTATCCTTGCTTTGTTCATGAGGAAGGAGGATTTAAAATTAGATACTGTGAGAGAATAATTTTAGGGTAACAGCATTCATCTTAAAGAAATGGCAATAAAGGCTAATAAATGTCAGCAACCTGTTCAGGCATATCAGGAAACCACATAAAGGTCAAGTGAACAACAAAGACAAAGATGTAATACACAAAATGCACTAAAAGATGACTGAGAGATCATTAGATGTCCAGTACGTAAGATTGGACAGTTGTCACATACAACAGAAATTTCAAGGATCACAGCTAAACCTAAAGATACAGAAAAAATAAGAATATAATAAAATAGACATTTAATTTATATGTCATTTGGGTGTAAACCAACAAACAAACCAGAGTAAGTGTATGCATTGATTGACACTGTATGTAAATTTATTAAGTTCTAAAATGAACCTCTACCCTCTTTTTCTTTGATCATTCTAAATATGCTGTAACAGACTGCTGTGATGGATGCTCCCTTTTCAGCATGTTGCTGCAAGTGTAATAAAAGCCACAGATGGGCAAGCTTTTTTCCTGCCTTATTACTGACTCAAAAGGTTTTATCAGACTTGTCCTTGTAGAGGATACGTTTCTTTCTTTAATTAATATATATGTTTGATTTTTACCACAATACAGACTTCATTTGTTAAATTAATAAAGGAAAGTGTTGGGCGGTCTGATTTTTATTTATTATCTTACTTTAACAGAAAGGTCAACAAGCTGATGCTTTATACATCACACACTCTGTATGAATACATAGTTAAAATAATATAATAGCTTCAGCTTTAGAGTGACCATGTTTTCAGTGATGTCTCTTTGTCATCTTTGTATAAAGAAACTGAATTGTGTTCCTTTTTTATTAACCTTTTTAGTGTAGAGCCAGCCACTATCAGACATACTCTTTCTGCTTCAATAGCTTTCTGAATTGTCCATTTCCTTTCCTCTCAGATAATTTTCTCCAAGGTCCTCAGGCTGTTTCGTTAAGGGTATCAGTACTTTGAGTAAAATGTCAGACACCAGTGTCCTTCATCTTTAAACCTCAGTGAATCAACATATCCCATTACGGTTAAAAGAACTGCTCACAGAAAAATAAAGGTAGTGAAAAGGAAAGAAGAAATAACATTTTTATTTAAAGTCTGACTTCTTAGATTGTTAGATGTCATTAGATTGTTTAATGTAATTTTTTTGTGTCACTGTGCACAGGTCACATGAAAAGCTAATTCATATCCAGTGTAAAATTAATTTTAAAGTAAAATTCCCCATATAAAATTAAGTCATGGCTTATTAACAGTAAATGTTAAGTTTTAGTATTTAGTTATGGTATTTCCTGCATTTATGTCTTATTGCTATAGTTGCAACTGTAAAGTTATTTGAAGTTGGACATCCCAATCCTAGCAGAATCTTCCCTGTTTCCACAGAGTCTGTCATCGACTAAAATGTCGGCTGTCCAGTATTTCTTCAGTAAAGTAAACCTCACTTAGCTGAACAGAAAAATATAAAAGGTACTTTTAGAAAGTAAAAAAAACCTGCTGCTGAGTTGTCTTTAGAAGACTCAGAGAAAATAACAATTCTCAAATGACCATGACAGTAATATCAGAGAAGCCACTCAGAAAACCTCTTATGAAGAGCCTTTAATGGCTTGCTTGTCTTGTTTTCATAAAAAAAAACACTTAGTTCCTTAACATCCTAAAACCCAAGGATCCTAAAAATATATTACAATCAAATTAGGTCATTGATACACAATAGGATGTGAACCATAAACCAAAACAGAAAAATGACGGTTCAAAAATAAATGTGAACTAAAATAGACAAAAAAACACAAAAATTAATTGCACAAACAATGGTGAAAATGACACGAAAAAATGCTTACATTAAATCAGTCTCCATTAATTAGCATTGACCAGTGCATGATTGCTGAAAATATGAAACAGCCTACAGACTCTGAGAATCACAATTTTCTCTCTCAGGAATCAGAACCAGTTCACTACATTCTTCTTTAATATGGTTACACTGAGGATGGGCTGTCGCAGTAAGCAAACAGGAAGGGAACAAAAGGACTTCTGTGAAACATTGCAAAGAACCTAATTTTTCCTTCTTTTACCAGTAATAAGACACAAGAGAAATAAAAAAAATTAGCAAACAAAGACGTCAGAGGTAAGATGGCAGCTATGTTAACTTTTCTTCTTTCACTGTTTATTAGGAGGTAGACTGGAAACAAAACTTGAAGACAAGTCAGTTTGCAATGGTATTGTTGTAGAAATAAATCCAATCTGCTCAAACATTATACTAAATGGTATTATTATACTAGACATTTCATTCTACAAATATAAGCAGCCTATTTTAATGTCTTTTTATTTAAATACTAATTTTTTTGAAAAAGTGAAGGGAAGCCATGCTATGTGAAGTTTATTAAAATGGAATTTGAAAATATATCATGCAGTCGCATACGTCAGATATTCCACTTACTCTCACTTTGGCCCACTCTTATAATCTCTGGTAAAGAAAAATCAAACTCTAACCATTGGTTAGATGCTATCTGTCAATCAAGTAACAGTATACCCCAATTAGTTTTAATAAACCCCTACTTATAACCAATAGAAAACTGTAAGTTACATCAACTTTCACAAAATTTTATAGTCCAATCCTGGCACGTATATGTTACAGTTTTGGTTATTGATTTATTCATTTTAATATCACTAAGAAAGATCCCTCAGAATTAACTATAGAGTACAGAGAAGGTGAAAATAACTGCAATAGTACTGTTAGCCACAACAACTCATGGCAGCCATTGTAGAGCAAAAGAAAAGACTGGCTAGGCCCATGCACTCAACTAAACTAAACAGTAAGCAGAAACAAATTCTATTTACAAAATATATATTAATGACTTACTTCTATACGTTGTACTTACATGAAAATCTTATATAACAAAACTCCCACCTTCAATTGACAACATGCATAACGTGAAAAATATTATTTACTCCATCAAACCTATAGAAAATCATTTTTTGTTGAACATTTACATTGCATGGCTAAAGTGACTCAAATCCAATTTTGTTCACTTAATGTGACACAAACCTGATGTTTTCAGGGTTGTGTGAACACAGAAGTCTGATCTTTTTAAATCCGACTTGACTCACTTTCATGTGTCATTCAAGATCAGATACATACCCAATCCGTGACCATGTGATTTATTAGTAAGTGACACCAGAAACTCTATGCATCTGTTCCAGTTAACGTGCACACTTACTCTATAAAAGCTGTTTACAATTTTTGTTTTTTTAACTTTGGTTGGATATAATTAAATCACCACAGCGTCTCTTGAATGCTGTCTCCATGAAGGGGTCTCAGTCCACTTACTAGCAATAATAATTTTCCAGCAGTGCTTTCACAACATCAAATGTGCCTCTAAAACCATGTAAGTATAATAAAGGTTGTTGCCCTGCCTCAAGTTTATTTGTTTACTTAGTTTTTCTCTTGTTGTTTGTACATTTTATTTAGTTCTTAAATTATGTTTTTGGTTTTGTTGTGTCATTATAGATTTTTTAAATTATAGTTTTTTTGCTTTTGTGTTTCCATGTAGTATATATGACCAGCCCTGACTCCTTAGGTTCCACATACATGCCTAATTATGCAGCAGTATTTAAACTGAAGTTTTATAGTAATTCAACAGCTCTGACATAGTAATGTTTGTGGTTTGTTCTTAATTGTTGCTTTGTGTTTTGTAATTGTTTTGATCCCTGGCTCTTGGATAAGGTAGAGTTGCATGATTTTGTATAAGATTTGTTTACCTTAGGCCCATATTCAGTTTCCTTCTGCCTTGTCTTCTTTTGTGATCCTGTGAAATCCCCAATATAAATCTGTAATTGTAAATCACCATTTCCCTCCCTCTTGTTGGGCTGCACAGCCTGGGAAACCTACCTTTTTTAGTTTGGGGTCAGATTGCCAGGGTAAACCAAATTCAGTGTGCACCATTTAGGGTAGATCTCG
Organism: Erpetoichthys calabaricus; assembly: GCF_900747795.2. Classification (NCBI taxonomy): domain Eukaryota; kingdom Metazoa; phylum Chordata; class Cladistia; order Polypteriformes; family Polypteridae; genus Erpetoichthys; species Erpetoichthys calabaricus. Next base: position 248,801,744 of record NC_041394.2, read on the forward strand.
ACTTCTGTGTGAATTTTTGGAGGCTTGCTCTCCTTTTTGCACTTCACAGTGAAAGGATTTCACAACAGTAAGCACTTTCACAGATAAAACCCTCAGACTCTTTCACATAAATTAGTTCACACCTTTTATTTATTTGCACTTTTAAGTACTTATTTTTAGACACTGCACATTTCATTTCACAGTACCCAGAACAGAGCAATTACAACAAAGAGCCAGCAATTGACTGAGCTCTGTTATTAAATATTCAGTGATCGATAATTCATACTGTAGATCTAACACTATGTGACTATGTTCAAACTCTTTTAACAAGAAAGAGTTAAATAATCAAGGAATTTTCCAAAAGGATACACTTCAGCTATTAGAGATTTGGGCACCTGAAAATACTAGCTCCTCAGCTTTGGGTCTTGGCTTGCAGCTTTCTCAAGCTTCTGAAGGCTGTGAGCTGTTATCTGATCATACCTGAAGGAAAATCTGTCTTTCTCTCTTTCACTCTCTCTCTCTCTCACTATCTATGTAGCAAAGTCTCTGCAATCGGGTGTCCAATCAGCCCCTTAATATCCTTAGTAATGCTAAAATGTTCTTGTTTACATCAATTCTAATAGGTTACAATACATCAATCAATAGTCTAATTGATAAGTACACCTTTTTCTCCAAATATTTTTGCTTACATTAGTTCTTCATCTGGTCTTTTTCCTGACAAATGGTGGCAGAGGGTAATAGTTCATCAGATAAACAGAGGTGCCCTTTGTTGTCTCGTTGTCCTGTATGACCTTTCTGCATCTTTGTTAATTTCCTTCATGAATTCAAGCAACTAGTACAGCAGCAAGGTCAGCATGCATTTCCTTGGAATTTCACATCTGTACAACACTCAAAATTAAATTTCAGTTCTAAAACCAGTGTGAAAGGTGGATAAGATGACATTTTTGTGCTATATGAAAGGATGTTGCTATTAAATCACCATATACACTCCACCATTGAAAGCTCACAAGATTAAGATATTAGTTTTATTAACTTTATTTGCAATATTCTTAAAGTTACTATGTACCATTGTGATTCAAGCCATTAGGTTTTTCATGAAGAATTTGTGTATGAACATTAAAATTCAACACATGCAATAATCAAACTAAGCCAATTGTTTGCAAGTCCTAGTGTGTATTATCCATTCAATTAAAGTTTACTCAGTATTCTACCTTTGTCTTTGCCTGAAAAGGAAATATAGAATGTGCATACATTTTTAATTAAAGATACCATTTTGGTTTTTATGATAGATAAAAAACAGTTTCTTTATTGTTTAAATTTCTTGTTGAATATAAGTATGAGGTATGGATGCTTTTGCGCAAAAACAATATACTATACACATACTTGCCCATCAGAACTTTGCACTGAGAATTTGGTTAAAATGTAGGAGGAAAAATAAAGACAAAAATGGGATTTCAGGGGGAAAAGGAGTACTAATGAGCTTGGAGAGTTAAGTAGGAAAGAAGAAAGAAAATGAAATATTTATTGGGAAAAGAACAAAGAAAAAACCTGGAGCTTTTTTTTTTTTTTGTTAAGAAGACCAGTTTAAAAAATCTGTGGTGGGTGAAATAGGAAAAAGAGAAGACTGTAGTCTATTGGTTAAAACAAGCAAAAGAGTAAGTTTAGAAAAGTATTGGAAATTCTGGAGCTCTGGGGTGAATCTCATGCATTTTATTCACAGAACCATGATAAAAACCTGACTGTTTCAAGCATAAAGAGTTGATGGCCTATTCAGACCTTCAAGGCAAATTTGGTATTTCTCAGTGCTCCAAATCTTCTTAACATTTTGAAAGCAAGGTGAGCTGGAAAAGCCTGGTATTTTGAGTTTAAAAAAATTTGCTAAACAATTTTTGTTCTCTGAACGGAAGATTAGATTTAATGAGAGAGAAATCCATGATATCTTGCTGGCTGCTATGCTGAAAAAGCAAAAGAGAAGAGCTTAATATCTTGTTTTTAACTGCATACATGGATTTTCTCCATTTAGGGAGATTTGATTCTACTTTAATTTTATTTTTTATTTCAGTAGAATTTACTTGCTATTAACCTTTTCAAAGGAGGATTACTTGAAGATTTTTTTACATGCACGACAATTTCACCTGTCATAAAGAAAATAAAATCAGAAATACAGCATTGCAAAGTGCAAAAAGTACATGCCCAGATGGAAAAAGTGTTTAAAAATCTTTAAGTAGCCAACAGTTAAACGGTCTAATTCTGACATCTCCACATCTGTCCTTATTGTGCACCAAAATGGCCACAATGAACATGTGATGAGCACAACCCCTTTGAGGTCATGATCTTCCACCCATGTTGGGTCCTTGGAAATGATAATCTCCAGAAAAAAACAAACTGATGACTACAAAAATGTATAAAAATTGAAAAAAGTTAAAATAAAGTTCTCAATTGGCTGGCAGCAAGAATGTACTTTACAACTATAGCAATAAAGCAATAATTATAAACAAACATTGATCAAGACAGTTTACAAAAACTATCTGTTCATAATGTACAGGTTAGTTTGAGTGTATTGGGTAATTTTTATCAAGTGAAGAGACTTTCCACTAACTACATTCAGCATAATTTTTAACATTTTTAAATCAACATTTAAATTCACTTTGTATAAAAGAAAATTTTAATTGTAAAATCTATTGTATTTGGTTTCATTTTTCCTTTCAGGTTGGCATGGTGGCACAGTGGTATCGCTGCTGCCTTACAGTAAATGGTGCTCCCTGGAGTTTGCATGTCCCAGGTTTCTTCCCACAATCCAAAGACATGCAGGTTAGGTGAACTGACAATGCTAATTTGGCCCTGATGTGTGTGTGCTTGTGTGTGTTCACCATGTGACATCCTAGCAATCTGTCCAGGGAATGTTCTTGCATTGTGTCTGATATTTGGTGGAGTTGCCACCAGCTGCCCTGCGACCCTGCTGTGGATTTATGGGTTTCACCTTTTATTCAAGACTCAGTAGAACCCTTTTAATCTGAATATGACTTTACTGCACTCGGTGTGGATGACAGAAAATCCGCATTAGCGAAAGTCCAGATTAACCAGAAATGTTGTCTTTAATTTACCACATTTTTATTTAAAGTTTTCAGTGCTTTTCTATATTTTTTCGACAACGTTGTTTTGTCACACATCCTTTTTTCCCCCTTATCAATGTAAAAAAACACATTCAGTTTTTGTTTTGTTCTATCAGCCCTGTAATACCTTCTTGTTGTTCCCATCTTCTTTTAATTACAATCACAAAATAATGAAAAAATCAATAAAACACAAGTAAAAACAAAATTATACACCATATAAAGAACAACTAAGGGTAAGGTGTATGCGTGGACAATGCTAGAATGGATGAGTCGTCACCCTCCCCATCATTGATCATGTGGTATAGCACACCACCACAACCGTGTCTCTTCACGTTGGGCATTTATGAACCTCCGTTTACTGGATATGCTAGCCCTTGTGTCCCCCTTTCTTTGTGCTTCTTGTGCCTTTATTCAGGGGACATTCTGTCCCTCTTGTGAACACCGGATGACATTTTGCCCAGGCATAGATGCTGGACATTTTGCCATTTTATTTAAATAGATAATCTGGTAATTATTTGGTCTATATGGATGCTTGTTTATTTCTTATATTACAAAATATAATTGTATTTAAAAATGAATACATTTATATGATTTTGATATCTATATATTGCCATTTTTATTTTTAAATAAGCTTGCACTGATGACATTTTGCATTTATGAGTTTTACTTCTTTCTTTTTGATACAGTCCAAATGAAATCTACTATTGGGTGTAATGTTCAGAGTGCATTTGTTCAATCCTTGACTAGCATGTTGTATGATTGTATGGACCAGAAAACGTGAAATGTTGATGTTTAGTATGTTGCAATGATTCTTTTTAGTGTATCATGTACATTTCATTTTCAATAGTGTGAATGTAGTAGTCTTAAATTATAAGACCTTTAATTATTATTTTTACATTTCAGACTACATATGCCTGACAAGAAAATATACCATTGAAGTATATTTATTACCTTCAAATAAATATAGTTACTGTATCTTTAACAAAGAACACATACAATCTTTATTAAAAGTTAACTTTGACTTTTGCTCCAGTAGTAACATAGGAACAACCTTAACTCATATTAGAAATGAAATTTTATTATTTCATTATTATTTGGCTGCGGTGGGTTGGCACCCTGCCCAGGATTGGTTCCCTGCCTTGTGCCCTGTGTTGGCTGGGATTGGCTCCAGCAGACCCCCGTGACCCTGTGTTCAGATTCAGCGGGTTGGAAAATGGATGGATGGATGGATGATTTATTTAGTGCAGGCTCAATGTTTGCATGAGGTTGCAAATATAATGCAATAACAGAAATAGTTACATCATACATTTGCATAAATGAGCACAAACATTGGGTTGAACTGTCAGTAAAGAAAAAAAAAATGGATTAACGTAAAGCATCAAATTTATTAATGTTATATTTGAGATATGGGCAGTTGACAGCTAAGGTGCTCAAGACAAACATTTTAGTTAAAAGCATTTCCTTAAGAAAAAAAAACACTAGGCCATCTACAGTTGATTTAACAAAGTGACAATCGTGGTGACCTAGTCCAAATGGTTATCCATCCCCTCCTGAACAATCTACAATATTATAAGTATGCACTGAACTGTGTTAAAAAGAGGTTAAATCCTTTCATTTTCGATTCCAAATGTGCAAGAGCAGTATTTTGACAATATAGCAGTAGACTTAGGTGCTGCAACAGAATACCAAGAATTGAAATGGAATAGAGAAGGGTCAGTAAGTAATATTTTTCTACAAATGACTAACAAAGAGAACTGCAATATACATCTAATCAGCCCCCTCATCAGACTAATACAGTGAATCTACATCTTGCACGTAAGAGATGCAGCTGAGGGGATTATCATAGTTTTATAATAGTTTATAATAATAGTTTTCCCTTATTCTTGTCTGGAGTTAAATGTCATTTCCTGGGGACAGTTCTTTTTATCTGTTTAAAATTTGCCAATATGAGTTAGAATTCAGAAACACTTTAGCCTCTTCAAATTTGTATTCTGATACTGTAAGTCTGCATTTGTTCCTAAAACCAAATCAGTCTTTCTTGATTATAAATGGTTTACTGTGTTATGACTAATTCTCAGGATGGTAAGGCCAAAGAACAGAAAATCCTCTCCAACTAAAAAAAAACCCTAATTTGGTAATACATTTTAATTGCATCATATAATGCAAGTTATCAATAATTAGCCTTGCAAAAAGTGAAGAACCCACAACAGCAACAAATAATAAACATTCGTACATGAAGAAATAATAAATTCAGAAGAACAAATGCAAAGAAATTGAAAAGTAGCTGAGGCTACACTCCAAAACCATAAGTAACGAAATACATAAATATACAATAGATAAGACAAAAAAGAGAACACAGCAGCTAAAGCTCTTCAACCACAGCAACAAGAAAGTCTTTTATAGACACCTCAGGTGATTACTGCATCTGGGATGATAGTACTTACAGTCTCCTTTTAAGGCTGAATGTTAGGTTGATCAAATCCATAAGTAATTTAGTTTTCATCTTTGTCAGTGGTTTAATGCTTCATCATCACATTTTTCATCAAACTTGAAAATATCCCAAAACTACTGTAGGTTTGTAATATTCAAGAAAAGTCAAAAGTGTATATCAATTGAAATATAAGAAAAAACAAATTTAACAGTGCAATGTTTTATAAAAGTTGATTTTGGATAGTTATAGCTACAGAATGCAATTAGCTAAAACAAATTAAAATGCTAGTCGTAGTAAGCATTTCAGTGAATGTGAATATTAACATAGCTTTACACATTGATTTACAGGGGGAATTCCAAATTCTGTATCAGTACTGACTGAAAGTTACACAATGAATCTTTGGAATAGTTAGGAGTTTGGCTTTAGAGGACCTTAGTTGTCTGGCAGGTTTGTGTGAGCAAAGTATTTTATTGATTATCTGCAATCTGAAGCATCAAATTTAGCAGATAAATTAAGTGAATTGTGAAGAGAATTGTGAACATAATACTGTTTTATATAGAAAGTCAGTATTGTGATGTATTCACTGCGGAGTTCATCAAGAATGTAACTGTAACTATGATGCACATTGTAACTCCAATTCTTTCAGTCCTCACATTTAGATGCTAGACAGTTGTTTTTAGGTAACAAGCAATTCATCAAAATCAGTAGATCTTTCTTAAATCATTTATAATAAGGGGAACAAGTACAATCGAGACCAGACTCTAAAATTGGAATACTGTATTCATTAAAATCACAGTGTTTTAACATAACTGTAATGCTAGAATGGCAATCATGAATTTTCTAAGTTCAAATTTGACGACAGTTGCTAACATCCATATCATATATCTTCGGGCACCAGGACTGAAACACTGTCCTAGGTGAGCAGTCAAACAAAAACCAAAGGGTTCCCATATAGTCTGGCTTAGTATGATTGGATGACTGTTGGAGGGTCATGAGAAAAGTCCTAGAGAAACTAGAGAAGCGCTACTAGAGAGTCAGTGCTTCCAACAAGAGCCTCAAAATAAAACAGAACTTAGATTTCCATAATAGATATTTTCATGAACATGTTTGCAAGTGAGCATATAAAAATTACCTTATTCTGACATTTATTCACAATGACCTGCCTGGCAAAATCAATAATTACAAAACATAAAGTAAATAAAAGACCAGGAATAAACAAAGCCTCAAATAAAAATGGTTTTGCTTTTCTTATATGTTCACCTTGAAGACAATATGCTACAATCCAGCAACCCCAATAAATGTCCTATCTTTACTTTTTGGTTTTTTGAAGGTCAACTAAATCAGAACGTTTTTCTAAACTCAATTTGTACTAGAGTTCCACTTGTTCCTCAGTGGTGCAGAATGCCAAAAAGTGGAGACTGTTGATAAAAGGTTCTCTAAAAATGCAGAGAATAATAAGTCATCAAGTCACTGATTCAGCTAGAAACCTTAAAACTGCACTGTGGGAAATGGGCAGTAGGCAGAGGGCATAGATTGTTCTACTTCTAAACACAGTAATAACAGCCATGTCTAAAACAGGGGCAGACCAGCAGCTAACAGTTAAAGATGAGGACATTATAACTGATGACAATATATTGACAAAGCGTAGTGGGCTGGCTACTATCTCCATAGGACATAATCTGGTGTAGGACACTGAAAAAGAGCTTAGACCTAAGAACTTTTCAGCCATAACGGTTAGGTGTGTACACTTCTGCAAGCTGAAGCTAATAAACATACCGTAGATACTCGCGTATTAGTCAATCTCGCAGATAAGTCGAGTATATTGTTTAAGCCAAAAATTACGAAATTTGTTATGACCCACGTATAAGTCGAGGGTAAAACTTGACAGCTATCAGAGACAGAGGGCGACAATCAGCTGTTAATGGTAACAAAACTCACTGTCATGTCACAGGCATTCCCCTCTGTGCTTGAAGAAATGCTAGACTCGTTGACTCTGCAACTACCGGTAATCCTTGTGTGTGCGTGAGTTGCGAAATGTAAACAAACTCAAGATGGCGTCGATATGTAACAAGGGAGCGAAACGAGTGCAGAAAAGAAAACACTCGGCAGACAATGTTTTGCACATTATTGCTGAGTCGGACTCTGATTTTTCAGAATCGGATTTTATTGACAGTGATCAGGAATCAAGCAAGAGAGTGAGAATCCGGAATCAGCTGATCGGACACCAGCCAATGCCGCCCCAGCTGATCGGCTGCCAGCTGAACGCATTTGCGCAGCCGATGCAGCTACGGCAAGGTTTGCGTGGGAGGAATACCCAGACATTGATCCGAACTGGCTACCGGAGTTCACAAGACAGCATGGCTTGCTGTAGGACACGACAGATCACCCGCTGCTGGACTACTTCAGGCTGCTCTCTCCTGATGCTGCTTTTCAGCTACTGTCAGACGAGACAAACAGGTAGGCAGAGAAATTTTTTGAATCGCGGGCTGCGCTTGCATCGCATTGATAGCGTGCGTTGCCTTGGTTCTTTTGATTCCTAATCTGGTTGCACGTGGCAGCTAATGGTATGTTTGTTATCCAAAACCTGCAAAATATAATGCTCAAATTCAAGTATTTCACAGTTTAAAGAATTGTTTAATGAATTTAGAAAAAAACTAGCTAATTAGCAATAGTATTGCTGGCTTATAATTATTTCAAAGACCATGGGAAACGGCAGATGACCGGTGACTTTAACACCGTGAAGCGTTGAGTGTACAATGTCATTACCCAAATTCTATGGACAATTGTGTTGCCCCGCGGATAAGTCAATTCTGTTTTTTTGAATGAATTTTAAGGCATAAATTTTTCGACTTATACGCAAGTATCTACGGTAATATCAGTCACTAATTAAGTAGCTCATTTTTACTTAGTTACAAAGAATGATTGTTAAAGTAGAAACAATAACTAAAAATATCTGGCCCTAATTGCAATAGTTCAGTGGGAAGATTGTGTTTTATCTAAAGCTTTGATGTCTGTTTACCACACCATTACCTTTTATGCAGATCCCATGATTTTGTTACACATCACTATGGCGACAATTATGTGGGCGGCAGAATGCTTTGTTGATTTAAATGGCACCCACAATAAAATTTTGTTACAAAGTGGTTCTATGATGACATCAATGTCATAAAAATAACAATAAATAACAACATAAAATTATGAAATTAACAAAAATATGTATAAAAAAGAATGTCAGATGGCCAAAGCCCAAAATTATGAAACGTACAACTCCTGCTTTACTGTATAAGATGGTAACTTAAAGCTGATTGGTTTAGGGTGAATGACCAGGAACAACAGAAACTACGCTGTCAAAAGTTTATTCTGGCCTAATGCAGAGTTTGTCACAAGACTCCAGTAAATAAGGAGAGTATGGAAACTGACTGAATACATACATTAGTAAGGTTTTGTGAACTTATAAATGGAGATGAAGGATGTGCAAAATAATTTGAATTCAATTGGATTCAACTGAAGAAGCTGAAGATAAACTTGCTTCTTATTTCTGCCCATTACACTACATAGTGACTAGTGCTTTAATCTTACTTGTCATCTTTTCAGGCAGCTAACTTGTCATTCACTCAGACCTTTCTTTCTTTTTTATCTCTTTTTTCCCCCTAACTTTGTTTCTTCTTGTTCACCTAATATTTATATCACATTGTGCTCCATTCTTAATGTGTGTGAGTGTGTGGATATGTTAAAATTTAAAGCATAATTAGGCTGGCTTGGTAATCAATGATATTATCTTTTTTCTTTCCTTCTCTTCAGTTAAGGATGTTAAAGCATCCTTAAAGAAATTATCCAAGAAATCATGGTTTGCTTCAGTCTTCTGTTCAAGAAACATTCTTCTGGCCAATTGGTTGGTTGGCAAGGAAATTTAAAGAGAACCATATTTTTCCCTTCACATATATATATATACAGGGTATATATATATATATATATATATATATATATATATATATATATATATTCACACAGATAATGGAGTTTCTTTTTGTTTTCCACCAGTGTACTGTACTTGAGGAAAAATATAATTTACTTTTTACCAGAATCAAAGGTCAGAAAACTGCTATCATAACACAAACAACTGTTACTATAATAATCATTTGCAATTAAGAAATAAAACAATTGACACTGCAAAAAGAATAAATTATATTTTCAGTCACACTCAGAACTTAATGTATTCGTGTCTATAACTTGCATTTTATTGCTTTGAATTAATTGGCTTGGCACAAAGAGAATCATATTTATTGGCATCCTTCAAAGAATGCTCAATGGCTTCTTCAGAGGCTGAATTTTAACTTATTTGAAAGCTGCTTTTTAAATAGACGTACCAACAAAAACATTAATGATTTTTTTCATATGGACTATTTTAAAATAATTGGACAGCTTTTCATTGCATAATACGTTGTTTCTTTTTTAAAATAATGATTCATGCAATCAGCATGAACCTTAATGAGGAAAATGAATAACTTTTTGATATTTTATTAGTCTTTATAGCTTCCATATGAGAGAGCTTATATTACACATACAGCTTAACCTGACGACTACATTAGAATCTCTGCCTTTGTAATAAGGCCATCAAGGAGGTCTCGGAACATCTGCTTTAAAAACGACATTACCTGGCAGTATAAATGTTACATTTCTATTCCTCTCACTTATTGGCTCTTTGTAATATTTTAACAAAGTGATATTTAAACCTTAGAGCCTTTTGCTAACTACATCTGTCACTCAAATTTTACTGTTTAATTTCTTTTTATGGCAGCAAATTACACCTCTCCCACATGAAAACTGAACTTTAAATGTCTAATTTAGTGAAATGTCCTATTATGGTAATTTTACTGATTTACAATGTGACATTAAGCATGGCTCAGTTTAACTGCAGCCCTTCAACATATTACCTCTATTATCTTACATTATAGCAAAATCCATTTGGAATATCAGTGAAAAGCATTTGGAGGTTTCTTCAGCCAATCTATCGTTAATCAGCTCATTCAACACTACCTACATCCTAGTCAGGTTGGAAAAGTAGGATACTAGAATGTTGTTCTACTGAAGATAAGACACTGTGAACTAAAAGGTCTGAAGCCATCTCATAAATGATGTCTTAAAAGTATGCAGAACATTTAGTATGGTTCTCAGACTTCAGATTTTTGCATATACCACAGAATACTATAATATTTCTCTTACTGTGAAGCTGAAAGAATCCAAAAATAACTGATGAGGAGTCCATTGATCCATTTCTTTTATTTACTGAAAGGCTGGCAAGAGTCATAGCCTATACTGACAGCTTAGGGTTCAATGACAGGCAATTAATCATGGAGAAGACACCAGTACATTTTAGGACATAATTATGCGAATTACCACATATTAGGCCAGTTTAAACGTTCTAGTAAACCTTTGGATTGTGGGAAAAACAGCAGTACGTTTAAGAAACCCTAATGAAAGTGCTGACTGAATGAAACCACTACTGAACAACTGAATATATATGCAGTGGAACCTCGGTTCACGAACGTCTCGGTACACGTACAAATCGGTTAACGACCAAAAACTTCGCCAAACTTTTGCCTCGGTTCACAACCACACACTTGGTATACGAACAAGTCAGTTTCCCTTTCGGTTTGTACATGTTCAGTCTCTCCCTGTGCAGCGAGCGAGAGAGCGCACACACACAGGCAGCGCGAGAGAGAGAGAGAGAGACGTGCACACACACAGGCAGCGTGAGAGAGAGAGACGCGCACACACACAGGCAGCGTGAGAAAATGACTAAAAAGATTACAATATGCAAACTTTCGGGGAAATTCAGGCCCCTTCTTCAGACATTTTACATCTTGCCTGAAGAAGGGGCCTGAGTAGACTTGAAAGCTTGCATATTGTAACCTTTTTAGTTAGCCAATAAAAGGTGTCATTTTGTTTGACTTCTCACTACATTCATAATGGCTAACATGGTACAACACCCTAGTACTACATACTACAGGTAAAAAAAAAGAAAAGTCTCAGTTTTTTCAACTATTAATTTGTAAACATTTCTTAATAATCTTGCTGCATTTGTGTTATTTTCCATGTATGCTATTTTATTTTTGTGCTCCTATTTTTTTATGTTATAAGCCTCTTGCTATCCCCTGTATGCTGTGTTATTTTTGGTTTTGCTATTCAAGTCAGAAGCTAGTGTAATAATATTAGGCAGGTGCTCATGTCTGTCGATGTAAGGAAAAATGAAATATGCAAATCCTTGCACATTCAACCATAAGACCTTCAGAAATTTAGCTCTTTTTCTCAGAATAATGATAGAGCCTGTCAAAGTTTTTAACATGTTATGTTTTCTTTGTTTGTCTCCCTGTCACTGCTTAAAATTCTTAGTGACTCAGTAGCACATATTGTGCAAATTGATTTTTTTTTTTTATTTGCCTGGCGGTTGTAACCCATGCAATAAATGAACTGAAGGGGACTCCTCTCATCAAAGAATGTTCAGAAAACTATGAACCTTTTCTGGAAAAGTACCAAAACCGCTAAATGTATCCAGTTACTGCAAAGACTGCTTACACTAATAAGCCCTGTTTACTATCAGGTCAAGTTTGGGGAGCATGCACTGATATAGCATGTTGCCGCACCCACCACACAATGTAACAGCTCAGGATCCTGGTTGGCAACTCCCCAGGCAGACACATGGTCTAGTCCCATCTTCTGGAACTGACCACCTATCTGCCATAGCATGTTGTTACATAGGCATTCCCTTGCCCTAGTCCAGTTGCTCCAGTCCTCAACAATGAGGATCCTGTAAGCTGGACCACCCTCGGGGAATCACGCCACATGGTTGTAGTGCCCTCACAATGCAGGTAATGTGCCTCACTTGGAACTCCATGACCAACTGTTCATTTGACATAAAGTCAAACCTGAGGTACCCAAGGATTCTCCAAAAACACACAGTACAGATGGAGTCCAGTTTTTGTCCCAGGTCACCCCATAGCATTCATGTGTCACAGCCAAATAGCAAAACCAGTGTTTTGTTGTTTACTATACTGTTTACGATACTCATACATAATTCCCCGAATAGGTCTGTCGAGCCCAGGCCCAGTGGTCCTGCCCTGTCCTCATTAAAATTAACCAAATGAATCTCAGAAGCTGAACCTAGTTATGGTTGTAAGGATTTTGTGCACCCTGAAAGATAGTTTTTGGGTAAGACAAAAGACTCTGTAAGGCTGGACAACTGATTTAGTAATTTAGTAATTATTTTATATTTCTTCTCTTGCTCAATTTTCCATTGTGATCAGTATTGGCCTGTATTGGTTGGTTAAGTTAGGATATTAAACAGAGATAATGTTGATGGCTATAACATTGTTGCTTGTAGCTCTACAGAACTGATCAGACACAATTTTTTGCAGCCAGCAGTGTTGGATGTTTAGGCTGCATATTGTGAGTGTTAGCTACAGTGCTGTGCATGGTGTGTCAGCAAAATCCAGCTCTATACACAAATTGGGAGGTTGATGCAAAACAATTCAAAGATAAGGGTTGAATAAACAGATTTGCTGAGATTATTTGCACCAATCTGTTAAAATGGAAGTACAAATGGAGCCAAAGATAGAAAAAAAATCAGAAAACTAAACAACCGCAAAGACAGACATAATACACCATCATTTACAAACTTCAAACTCACAGTTTCTCTTACTCTACATTTAGTATTTGAATCTGTTGGTGAGCAGTTGTCACAGCTCGTTGCAATCTTGTCATTTAATGTCATTTTCTAACTTGGTTAATCCAGGCTAGTTAAAATAGGGTGCAGGGCAAGAACAAAACCTGGAAAGTGTGCCCCTCCATCATTGGGTAAACACACACACTCACACCAAACATACACAAGGGTCAATTTAGGGATAGTTCACCAAACCTGTATGTCTTTGCACATTGGGAGGAAACTGGAGCACCTGGAGGAAACCCATGCAGACTCGGGGAGGCCATGCAGAGAGGACTCGGAATGTGAGCTGTGGTATTTTTACTATGAGACAGCAGTGCCAACCAACTTATAATATTTAAATTTTCAAATGTATAGTCCTGGAACCCAAAGTACCAATAAGCATTTCCCCATGGGAATTCAATTGTAAAGACGAAATAAGTAGCTGAGAATGAGTTCCCTTTTCCATTGTTTTTCACTTCAATATGGAAAAGAATTACAGAAAGGAAATCAGAAAGTGAATGATAAATAAAATAATTAAAAACTGATTATAAGAATTGTTTCAGTCTGATCATGGCCTTACAGAGGAACAGACAGAGGTTTAATCCCAAATGTTGCTACTAAATGTTGGATTGGTATTTGAGATCAGCTATCGGTTCAATTTCTTAGAGCAGTAGCTGAAATTGCCATTTGACACCTGTTGATTAGTTGGTACCATCTTATTTCATAATTGTGGGTGTTGAGAGTGGCAATCTTCCTGATTTGTAATTGCATTTCAGAACGGCGTCTTGGTCATTGTTTTATTTTTGCTTTTCATTTCTGTCCCTTTTGTCTTCCTACCTCCTTGAAGGAACAGGTCTATGTATTCTTGTTTGGCAGGAATGGCAGAAGTTATGCATATTTTACCAATAGTGGCTCCTAAGAACAGAGTCAAATTTTGATATTTCCAGCTTGTGATAGGAACAAATGCCTTAGACTAGCCATACTGAACTTGAACAGAGCATTTCCAAGAAATTATGATTATGCCCTTCTTGATAAGGAACTGTCCTGTAATGTTAAAATTAAAAAATGAGTTTCAAAACCAAGAGACGTAAAATTGGAAGCCAATTAAAATATAACTGTAGCTGCTGGAAATTATATTCTAGGAGATGATTGTGAATCTGTAAAATTAGAAATAATGCTGTAATTCTTGCAGAGCCACCCAACTTTCTTTCAGACTGCGTAGTTACTGAATGTGTCTATTTGTATTACAGACAAAAGATGCAGGAAGGTATAATGTGAAATTAGAGTGAACATGAGGGGAAGGAAGTGTAAGGTGTTCTTTAAGGGAGAAGCGTCCTGGTAATTACAAACCAATAAATCTTACCTCTGTACCATGCAGAATTATGGAAACTATAATAAGAACTAAATTATAAAAGTACCTAAATTAAAATAATATACTAAATAACAGCCACCACAACTTTATGATTGGAGGATACTGCTTTTAGGTTTTTTTTTTGAAGAACCAACCAGAATAGTTGACAAAAACAAAGCATACAACATAATTTACTTAGACTTTCAAAAAGTCTTTGATACAGTCCCACACCAAAGATTAATTCTGAAACTAGAAGCTGTAGGCATCAGAGGTAATCTACAAAACTGGATCTCTAGTTGGTTAACCGGAAGGAGACAAAGAGTGCAGATAAGAGAATGCTTCACGTGGGGCAAGGTCATCAGTGTAATCCCTCAGGAGTATGTCCATGAACCATTACTGTTTCTGATTTAGATTAATGACATTGATTCTGGAATAGTTGGTAAACTTTTGAAAATCACACATGATGCTAAAGGGAGGAATGGCAGACACTGAGGATACAGCAAATTAATTCAAAAAGACCTGGACAAGCTTTAGAACTGGGTGAACACTTGGAGAATGCAGTTTATTGTAGAAAAGAGCAAAGTGCTATATTTGGGAAACAAGAACATCAATTATAAACACAAGATGGAAGACACTATCATACAGGAAGCAACCTCTGAAAAGAATTTAGGGGTATATGTTGAAACAACATTTTCATCAACTAAACAATGTATCGAAGCAATTAAAAAGACAAATAAAACGATAGGTTATACCATCAAAAATGTTGACCACACTCGTAGAAATAAATAGCAGCACTTGAAGCTCTGCAGAGAAGAGCAACCAAGTGCATCCCAGAACTGAAGGACATATGTTACTATGACAGACTCAGAGAATTAAACCTGTTTAGTCTCGAGAAGAGGAGTCTGTGTCGGGACATACTTCAGGTATTTAATATCCTCAAAGGCATTAATATAGTAGATCCAGCAACATTCTTTCAGCTTAAAGGTGAATCACATACTCAAAGACATCAAGGGGAAGTGCATATAAAATTTGAAGCACTTCTTTACAAAAAAAGTTGTGGGAATCTGGAACAAACTACCAAGACATGTAGTTGAAGCAGAAACCTTGACAACCTTTAAGAAGAATCTGGATGAGATATTAACTACATAAATGGGCATGATGGACAGAATGGTCTCCTGTCATGTATCACATTTCTTATGCTCTTAAGAAGAATAAATTCAGGCTGTGTTACAGGTTCTTGTTTCCTGTTTGATTGAGTTTCAATTTATTATCAGTGATGGTTGTGAACTCATACCTTTTATAATGATTCTTGGTGACTTATCTATTTTTTGAAAAATATTTTCAGATTACTTATCAAAAATATATTGGAAAGCACAATGTGCCCACCTTTTATTTACAGCCTTGGAGAGAAGGGGCAAATATTATTTTATGCACTATTGCAGAAGGATAACAGCTATGAAGTAACTCTTAATTGAAATTTTTAATGTTGCTGACATAAGGTTCTATCAACAATTGCACAATAGAGAATCAGTGGTCATCATGGTAATAGACGAAAACAGCTCATATTATGTTTGCGACTCAGGTTGCCTCTTAAATTAGTGCATATAATTGGAATTGCTAATATGTTTAAGTAAAAATGATAGAGTATAGTGCTACAAGTTTAGCCCAAGTGTGCATATGAATGTGAGGAAAATGTGTGATGTCTTGAAAAACATGACATCTCAAGACAGATTACTTTTTTGCAAAATTCTTTGTAGAAATTCCTAAAGACTAGAGGCTAGAAAATATTATGCAATTGTATAAAAAGGTTAATTGGGCTAATCCAAATAACTATAGGCCAGTAAGCTTAGCATGTATCACAGGTAAATTAATGGAAGCAATTACTTAGGAAAAAATTGGGTAGTGACAGAGATAGACCTCAAGTGTATCTAACTGATCCCATGCATCACAGGCTCTGTGGAAGTTAGTTAGTTATAGTGATAGGTGCTCGAGAAATGCAGAGTGATAAAGGACTCAAAGCATAAGGGAGGCATGATGGCACTGTGGTTAGCACTGTTGCCTCACAGCTCAAGTGGCATTTTTGGCCACTGTAATTGGTCCAGCATAGTTTGCAGACACTTTCCTAGCCTTTAGGGGCACTTAAAAGACCAATACCATATTCTGATCCCCTCAAAACTAGTTCAATTTCTCATTCTCCATTGACTTCAATGCATTTAGCTGAGTTTGCTGAAATTCCCAAACATTTTTGTGTTTTTTCCGAAGTTGAGACCAAACGAGCTCAAATTGTTCATTAATACTTTTTTGTTTAAGCAAATGAAAATTAAGAGGTAACATGATTGTAATTTTTAAAATTTTAAAATAGTACATTAGATCCTGACTCAACTTCAAATAAATTCTTCAACAAGGACACAGCAAAATGGGTGGAAACTTGTTAGGGGTGAATTTTACTCAAATGTTAAAAAGTTTTCTTCACACAGAGAACCAAAGATATATGGAATAAGTTACCAGGTAGTCTGTCAGATAGTAACATTTTGGGGCCCTCAATACTAATATGATTGACATGTTTTTTGACGATAGCCTGTCTTTATCCAAATTATTCTAATGTAATTCTAGTGTACTGTAGCAGACACACCAAAAACTGCTTAATGACCTAATAGCTAAAAGTAGCAGGGATTTTACTTTTTACAATTCTGAAACAATAGAAAATAAATGTGTGTTTCTGGTACTTCACAAAAGAATAATTCTTGACTCAAGGATTACTAAATTTTGAAGGCTGGCACTTATTGGAAACATCTGTGGAAATTACTCTACCTTATAATTGTTTTAACAAATTGTAAAATAAAATCCACAGCTTAGATCTACAGAAGAGTAGTCAGTATTCAAAGATGGGATTGTTGCTAGGAAATCTTTACTTGGCAGATATTAATTAAGCAGCACTTTCATTGATATACTTCTATGCAATCTTTATGCATTTGTCAGTCTTAAGTGGAATAATCATTCAGCAGCATCACCACATCCACAAGCATTTTAGGGTGCAATTAGAAACAATTATTGAATAAAAGAGATTGTTAAGCTTACCATGGCCCCCAATTAAAGCACAAAACAAAGAAGTAAAATCAGGCCATGTTCTCTAGAAAGGAACAGAAGACTAATTAGTTTTACAGAATAATGCATAATTCAAAGGCTGTTTCATGTCCAGTGTAAGAGTTACGTAAATGAAACTCAAATGACCATTGAACACAAAATGACTGTGCAAGGACTGCACCAGGAACTAAAATGTAGCTGCATTTTAGTACTTTCCAGTCTCCATAATTTCTTCCATCAGGAAAATGTACAATTAAATACTACCTCAGCTTTCAATCTGGTCTCTCCATACACTTACTGGAGTACAGTAATTTTTTTTCTATGTAGTGCACCTTGATCCTGAACTGGATTTTGTAAATAGGTTTACAAAATAAATGGATTGATGGATGGACTTTCAGTTCTACTCTCCATTCTAAATCGTGTATGGAACTAAACTGCTACAAGATTCATTATGTTAAAAAATACTATATTAAGAGACCTCTTCAATACTGTATGAGCTAGTATTCCTGACAATCTATGCCTACAAAGAAACACCTCACCGTTTTCTGCTTTAATGTCATCTAGTTTAATATGAATGGTAAATTCAATATTGATGGAGATAATGGTAGGCTTATATGCTGCAAGATTTAAGTCTGTGATGGGGTGTACACATTTATCCGTATTCTTAAGCATCATGTGTTAGCCATGAAACATACCATCAAAACATGAAGCAAGTAAAATTTTTTGAATGTGATGGCAAATGCGTACACCCCATGAATCTTTAAAAATATCAACACATTTTTTTATAATCAAAACTCAGTAGCCACTTTTCTCAATTAAGAAGGCATAACAAATTAATGTGCCATGCCAGTGGCAAAAAATGTTCATTTAAAAGATATTGAATGTTTATTATTTATTTTCTTCAAACTAATTAGGTCGTATGAAATATTTACTATTTATTATTATTATTTCTATGAAAATAAAATTATTTCATAATCATGGTATAGTATATCAAGGCTCCTTCCAACTCTAAATTAGATTAGTTTATAAGATGGAAAGATGATTTAAAAATAGTCTTAATATATGTTGTAAAATAAGATAGTAGCATGGTGCACAATCATTCTTTGGTTTGATTGTGAGAGAGGTAAAGAAAAAAACTGACACCGAACATCACCCAGCAGGGCAGAGAAGAAAGTTTTCTTTGATGGAAAATTGTTACATTTTGTCAAGAAAGGTTTGACAAGTTAATATATCTTTACAAAATTTTACATGTATTAATTAACATTCAAGTTTTCCAGACGAGCAGGCCTGCCACCAGTGCATCAGGTTATGCCCTCCCAGCAAGCATCCTGGCCATCGTGGTCCCAGGCCGAGGTCCAGAAAGGGAGCCTTTCTGTAGCCATGGGACGGCAGGGACCCGGGCCTGAGGAAGGTCAGCTGTGTCTGCTGTTAGGGCAACTCCTTTGCTGCAAGGCCTGCACGGGATAAGCAGAGGAGCCGCCAGTTAGAAGATCAAGGCACCAGGTTTTTAAATAGGATAGTTTCGCCTCAGTTGGTTTAAACCTTGTTTTAATGGATGTGTTTTCTATTTTGATTTTAACCCCCACTTCATCTTTGTTTTTAATTGGATTATTTATTTATTTAACTTTTTTTTTTTGAGCACTGAACTTTTGGAAAAATTTGATTTGTTTTTAATAAAAGCGCTGAGCACATTGCACTTTCCCCTTGCTTTATGTGTGTTTTGTCCTTATCAGCCATGCTTATCCTGTTCCATTATCGACAGTGTCAGGTTCAAGAAGCACCCTAAAGAAAATGAAGAGGGAGCAAGGAGTTGACCCGCACACCGTCACACCTCATACAGTCCATCTAAATGTTAATTCCAGATACTAAAACATTTAACAAACAAATCTGACTATTCCGTACACATAGATAACATTAAATGTTTACACAAGCAGTCTATCACAGATGACAGTATCCTGGTTTTCTTTGATACAGTGTTCTTGTTTACATCCATACCATCGAGAGAGACGTGGAGAGAGCAAACCAGATGAACAACTTCTTTAACCCACTCTCACTTCGGAGTACTGCACCCTCCACCCAACCTTCTGCTGCTACCAGCATAGGAGAGAGTTTCCCCCACCCACAATTACAGTAGCCCAGTCCCAAAGGTATCACGTCCTAGTGAGCTGAATGACTTCCGGCCTGTTGCTCTGAGGTCACATGTGATGAAGACCATGGAGCGGCTGCTGCCTCACCACCCGAGGCCACAGGTCCACCACGCCCTCGACCCTCTGCAGTTCGCATACCAGGAGAAGGTGGGAGCGGAGGATGCCATCATCTATATGCTACACTGATCCCTCTCCCACTTGCACAGAGGCAATGGTGCTCTAAGAATTGTGTTTCTGGACTTCTCTAGTGCCTTCAATACCATCCAACCTCTGCTCCTTAGGGACAAGCTGACAGAGATGGGAGTAGATTCATATGTGTTAGCATGGATTGTGGACTATCTTACAGACAGACCTCAGTATGTGCGTCTCGGGATCTGCAGATTTGACATTGTGGTCAGCAACACAGGAGCGCCGCAGGGGACTGTACTTTCTCCGGTCCTGTTCAGCCTATATACATCGGACTTCCAATACAACTCAGAGTCCTGCCACGTGCAAAAGTTTGCTGATGACACTGCTATCGTGGGCTGCATCAGGAGTGGGCAGGAGGAGTATAGGAACCTAATCAAGGACTTTGTTAAATGGTGCAACTCAAACCACCTACAACTGAACACCAGCAAAACCAAAGAGCTGGTGGTGGATTTTAGGAGGACCAGGCCCCTCATAGACTCCATGATCATCAGAGGTGACTGTGTGCAGAGGGTGCAGACCTATAAATACCTGCGAGTGCAGCTGGATGATAAATTGGACTGGACTGCCAATATTAATACTCTGTACAAGAGAGGACAGAGCCAACTATACTTCCTTAGAAGGCTGGCATCTTTCAACATCTGCAATAAGATGCTGCAGATGTTCAATCAGATGGTTGTGGTAAGCGCCCTCCTCTATGCGGAGGTGTGCTGGGGAGGCAGCATAAAGAAGAGGGACGTCTCACGCCTGGACAAACTGGTGAGGAAGGCTGGCTCTATTGTAGGCATGGAGCTGGACAGTTTAACATCTGTGGCAGAGCGACGGGCGCTGAGCAGGCTCCTATCAATCATGGAGAATCCACTGCATCCACTAAACAGTATCATCTCCAGACACAGGAGCAGCTTCATCGAAAGACTGCTGTCACTGTCCTGCTCCACTGACAGACTGAGGAAATCGTTCCTCCCCCACACTATGCGACTCTTCAATTCCACTCGGGGGGGGGTAAACATTAACATTATACAAAGTTATTGTCTGTTATACCTGCATTTTTATCACTCTTTAATTTAATATTGTTTTTTATCAGTATGCTGCTGCTGGAGTATGTGAATTTCCCCTTGGGATTAATAAAGTATCTATCTATCTATCTATCTATCTATCTATCTATCTATCTATCTATCTATCTATCTATCTATCTATCTATCTATCTATCTATCTATCTATCTATCTATCTATCTATCTATCTATCTATCTATCTATCTATCTATCTATCTATCTATCTACAATAGGCACATCAATAGGATCTCCACTATCTCAACTGCTACTCTTGCAACATTTTGAAAATAAAATGCTAGAACAGATCAAACCAAAATCTGGATTGACACTTTTGTCACACTTAAACAGCATCGCGTAGATTAATTCCACCACGACATTAGCTCAATATTCCTTTCTATTTAGTACGTCGTGGAAAGGGAACAAAATAAAAGCACAGGTTTCAGACATTCATATAATGAGAGGTGAGAATACGTCTTTAATAACCAGTATATTTCAGAAGGATTGCTATGCCAATATGGTAGTGGATTTTAACAGCAATTAACCTCTTGGAGCAGTGTTTTGTATCGAATTGGCATTTCAAGTTTGCCATCACTACATTCTACAAATTGTTATAGCCATCTAAGACTGTGGATTACTTCCAAAACAGATTAGAGGTGTTATTGGTGTTTATTTGTGTGAATTCCAGGCTTTTTGACTAGTGATAGGATTTAAGATTATTTAAGCAAATTTTGGTTAGTCCTTTGAAGCAGTTTCTTTAGTTATTTTGAATTTCATCACTTTAGACATCAGCTTATTTTCTGACTTTTTTTTCTTTTTAATTTTCTGTTCCACTCCCTTCACTTAAATTCTGATGCATTATTTTTGGCAGAACATATATAAGTGTTATGCTACTCATTAAATTGGTATATAGCTAAACCTTTAAGTATTTAAACACTCTGAGAAAATTAATTAGCTAGCATTCAATGGTAGTAGTTCTTATTTTAGCAGTGGTGTGTAAAAAGAAGCTGACAGAATAGGGTGTATTCCATGTGCTCAAAGAGGCAACGATCTAATCACATCTTTTTTGAGCTTCACCTAATTTTTCTTCATTTACTTCACATCTCATTTTCTACACAGCTCACCACCCTGTCTCTTTTTCCTGTGCAGAGCAGAACAATTAAACATGAAACGTAGTAACAAAATCCTGCAAGTGTCCAGGGCGAGAACGCAACCGAGTGGGACGTGGAGATGGCTCCTGGGACTGAATAACAGGCTCGGCTTCATTTTGTGCTACATCAGTCTGGATAACAGAGTCACCCAGCCATGCGTTTGGAATGGACGAAGAATTTGCATTGTTTTTGTCAGCAGGATGAAATTCTACAGTAGATGATGGTGGTGACACCTTTCGAAGACATGCGGCATGCCACCAAGAACCATCAGCAAGACCAAATGTGGCTGGGCCAAGCTGTTGGGTGACTTGTACTGGAGAGGACCAGAAAGAGGCCATTTTGATATTGCGATGAAGCTTCCGAACTCTTACCCAATCCGAGACTTCTATGCTGATCTCCTTGACCCATTTTGATTGATCAAACTTTTGTTTCATTCTGTGTTGCTGTCTGGTGACAGACTGCTTAACATGAGGAATTGAATGGAGGGCACAGGGCATACTCTGACCGAAAAAAGGACGAAGTCTGTCTAGAGGTAGGGAAAGCAGGCGAGTCTGTCTAGCATGAGGAAAGCAGGCGAGACTCCAGTTGTGCTATGCTGGGATGATCTGTAGTGCAAGAGGGTATTAAGCAGAGCCTGATCAAAAGAACACCCTTGTGCCTGGTGTGCCCTATGGCCATTTTTGTTGTTGTGGTGAGGTTACCTGTAAGATTTGCATGCCACTTTTATCTAAGACAGAAAATCCCAGGGCAAGAAACAGATCTAACCCCATCAGATTTGCCCCTTTTTTGTAACATGAAAGCAAACATTACGCAGAACATCTTTGCCATACTGACCAGTGAGGTAGGCTGAACCTATCGGGGAGATCTGAGAGTCCCCATAACCATTGGCAGTAGTGGTAGGTGGAGACAAGGCTATAGAACTGAAAAGCTGTTTAAAAGTGCATATATTTAAGAGGGACATGGTACCACCAGTGTCCAACAAGAGGGAAATGTTCACACCATTTAAACTGACTGTGCATGACTTGAAAGATGCTGGTCCTGAAATCACATTGTGAATTATAGTTGCAGTCTGTCTGTGCACACTGACTGGAGAAGAACGACATACCTCAGCAAAGTGGTTCAGTTTACCACAGCTGCAACAGGTCTGACTGCGTGCTAGGCAGCTTTGAGCTCTGGTTGTGTGTGATTGTGTTCCACAGTTTCCACAGTGCTGCTGAAGTTGTTCTGAACACCTGCGTCGCACAAACTGCACTGTCTGTTCTCGGTCTGTTGCGCTGACTTCGGATGCTGTGCATAACTGTCTGATGCAGAGACAGAAGCAAAGCATTTCAAAAGCTCCGCAGCATAAACAGCCGCAAATTCCACACTGAATGCTATTGCAACTGCATTTGCAACTGCAAGCAAAGCCTTTTGCGAACTGTATCAATGCTAGTGCATTCGATTAGCTGGTTGTGGATCATTTCCTCTTGTAATGCCCCGAACATGCATGAGCCAGCTAGTCCTCTTAAGTTTGCGACATACTGATGTCACACAGTCTCCCCAGGAAGCTGACGGCGCTGTCTGAAAATACATCTCCGTAGAAGAGCACTTTGTGGGGCAGAGAAGTGGGCATTCAAAAGTGTAACTGCAGAATCGTATGTGTCAGCGGGTCCCAATGTTCCAAGCGCTCGCTGACCTTCTGCTCCCAAGCATTGAACAAGCAGAGCCCTTTTGCATGCAGCCGAAACATCCTCAAGCCCCATGGCAGTGAGATAGACTTCAAAGGATTGCAGCCAATGAGTCCACGAAATCGGAGGCTCGCCAAGTAAAAGTAGGAAGGGAGGCGGAGGTGAAAAGGAAAACTCAGCCATTCTCGTCACCAAATTTAATGTCTAAGAGAGAGACGCTGACAGCTGGTAAATCCATCCATCCATCCATTGTCCAACCCGCTGAATCCGAACACAGGGTCACGGGGGTCTGCTGGAGCCAATCCCAGCCAACACAGGGCACAAGGCAGGAAACAATCCTGGGCAGGCAGCTGGTAAATGCAACACCCATAAAAACTTTTTTATTTTTCCTTTTCTTTTACACCTGTCAGACCAAAGCAATCAAGCTCATCTCACAAAAAGCAAACCAACAGCACATGGCTGCATAATCGAACCCTGTAATTAATAACACAGTGCACATATATAACAACCCTCACCTATAGTCATGAGTAATGACTGAAAGAACAAGATTGCAGGTACAAGTGCTTGAGATCAACTTTTTCCACAGGGTGGCTGGTCTATCACTTAAAGGATGAGAAGTACAGACATCCAGGAAGGTAGAATGGTTCAGAATATAGCCATTGACCCTCTGTATCAAGAGGAGCCAATTGAGGTGGTTCGAGCAAGTGATATGAATGCCTCCCAGACAACTCCCTACGGAGGTTTTACAGGCACAACCAGCTGGCATGAGACCTCAGGGAAGACCCAGGGTTCCCTGGGAGGATTGTATCTTCCATATGGCCTTGGAATGCTTTGGGCTTGGGGTTGAGTTGTCAAGTTTGGCTGGGGAATGGGACCTATGGACTTCACTGCTAAGATTGCTGACCTTGCAACCCAGTCTTGGAGAAGCAGTAGAAAATGAATGAATGAATTTTCAATTATTTGTGAGCTGGCAAAGCATTTAAAACACTTTACAGGTGACAAAGACCTCCACAGTCGCTTGTGTATTTTTAGCTTGTAATTGTTATAGGCATTGTGAAGCATTTAAGGAGGAAATGAGGCCTAATGGTTACACTAATCTGCTTTTATTCACTGATAAATGAGCAGCTCTTTTCCTGTTGACCCAGTTTAAAATGTTCTGCAAATGTTCTCCTATGCTAATCTGATCCAATAGTTTATTTGCAAATTTCCATGACTAGAAAAAGGTAAAGAATTTTCCTTTTGGATCATAAGACTACACATGGGACATTATAGGCACCATTTTTAATATAATCTAAATAAAGCCATAAGCCAAGGGTTTTATTATGTTGTCACATTCATTTTCATACAAAATATAGGTCGACAGAATTCACCTATAAGTGGATATGTAAGTGCTTTAAGCATTTTCTTTACAATTCAATTGTAAAGAGCCCATGTATGTTTGATGAATGTGAAATTAGGGGTTGGCAGTCACCGCATAAAATGCTTATGTAAGCAATTTGGTGTGCAGGTATTGTGAGATGATGAATGAAAACACTTTAAATTATAACCTATGGATATTTTTCACTCCATATTCCATATCCAAAAATGTGCATTATTTTCAATTTACATAATGGAATATGATAACATTGTGGAAGAAGCCTATATGTTTGTTCCGGTTAGCAGAGGTTTCCATATATTCTTTGATGCTGTGCGCTAAACCGTTTAATGAACTTACCATGTATCATCAGCATGTAAGTTGACTGTTCCAGTTCAGTGTTAGAGAACAGGACATGTTAGGAATAAAATGTAATAAGCATATTGGAACTAGTGTGAGTAACATTTGAAGAACAGTGAGTTTAAATAAACCTCAGTCAAGCTTAACCATATTACAAGTTAGAGCTGTAATCAGTTTGTCTTCCATATTGACTCTGGCACATTTGCAATTTTGAGCAAAAATGTGTTTACTGTACAGACTGTTTTTGTAGGTTGCTGGGGTAACTTTTGATGATTTGTCTTTGAAAACATACTGTAGGCATTAACTGACGATGCATCATTACGACATGTGCAAATGTGGAGGTGGTATTCACAAGTAGATCCTTAATTTCAGAGGCTTTATGCCAAATGAACTGCAGTGCTGCTGTTAACACTAGAATTACCAAAGCCTGCGAAAAAACTCGTAAATCCGGCCCACCTTAAATCTCTTTGCACCTCTCCGTCAGCATCTTTTGTCTTGTAAATGTGTCAGTAAGCACAAGCAGCAAGCAGCCTGCTATACCATCCAGTGCTGGAGTTTTAGAGGGGAAATAATAGATTGTTATTTGGAACACATACATTTCATGAATAAAAAAAAAATCAAGTGACAGTGAGATACGAAGAAGGCAGATTCACCAGCATTTGTGCGTCAGCTTTTATCCCCCCAGGCCAGAGAATTTCCAGTTCCATTGTCTCAAAACGCCACTCACATCTATAATTTTTCCCAGTTTCAAATACAAACTAACAGCGTCAGATCTTTGAATCGTGATAGTGAAAAAAACGGTAACTTTTACAAGTACTATACATTTACACTGGCTGTTACAGACGCAAATCAAATGTGTGTTTTTATTATATAATATTAACAATAAGAGCAGCTCACTACTCAAAACGGTAAATTTGCGAGACACCCAAGATCAAACATGCTGCCTTTTGATTACAGGTCAGCGGTTCTTACCGCTGCACCACGGAAGCTCTCGTATTGCATTGCCACCTTTTGTGAAATTGATTATTAGATATTCGGACTTCAGCCTTCACACATTATGCAGTTTATGTCTACATTGTGTTATTTATTACTAAAACATGAAAAACGTTTCTGTTTCAACGATGTGTTTACATAGATTGTTGTAGACATGGAACACACATGAAATGTATGTATTCCAAATAACGATCTATTATGTCCTCTCTAAAATTCCAGCACTTCACTTTAAGATGATCAAGGCTTGAGCTGGGAGAACTTCTTGCCTGTTCTGCAGCAGGGTGCTTGCTGCTTGTGCTTATCGACACATTTACAAGACAAAAGACGCTGACGGAGAAGTCCAAAGGGATTTAAGGTTTACCGGATTCATGAGTTTTTTCGTAGGCTTTGGTAATTCTAGTGTTAAGGTGTTGCAGAGCAACAGACTTATTTATCATTCTTCAGCAGTTGGCAGAAAATAAAATCATGAAAATTATTTGAGGACAAGGAACATTCAAGGAAAAAAATCTCAGTTGTGCCCTATACTACATACAGTATACAGTAATTCTTCACAATGTATAGGACTCTCTGTATTCCTTGCAATGAATGGCATGCAAGGACTGGCGTTCCTGTCATGATAGATTCCATTCTCTTACCTGACTGGAAAGCACATGTGGCAAATGGACAGAAAGAGTGGCAGAGTGTTCCCTGTTTTAGCTAGGAGGGTGACAGAAGATGCCAGTGCAAAAAATTGGCATACTGCTAATCTGGTAGGGATGGACTGAGGAACAATAGCCAGCTGGGATGCTAGCAGTTTAGAAGGACAGAGGGAGACAACCTGGTAGGGCTACATGCTCCCCCAACACATTAGGTGGCAGTATCCCTGGGTGGTACTAGGAGTATGGACAGACACAAGGCATGCTGGAATCTATAGTCCCATGGGCAGCCTTATTGGGTTCCAGGGGTGTCACCAGAGGGTGCTGTGAAGAGTTTGTGATCTGTGCTTTTGGGGATTTGTGCTCAATCCAGAAGTGCTTGTAATGGGTTATACTCAGCTCTAAGATAAAAGAAGCCACTCAACCTCATCCAGGCGAGTTGGAGTTGGGTAGAAGAGGGACAAGGCTCACCTGGAGGAGTGGAAGAAGAGGGAAAAAATAAGAAGAATACTTAGGTTTATGCCACTTTTGAAGCCTTTTTGTAAGGTATTTGTGCAAATAAACTTTTTATTGTGTCAGCAAGGTTGTATTTAGAGTTTGGGGTGCTCCAAATCCCCTTACTGGTCACACCTTCTTGTTGCAGCTCCTTCAACACTTTCTTTATCTGCATAAGATGCACAAGCTCATAGTTTTTCTTTGTTGTGGTTACCAAAAAAATTGAATTTTAGGAAATAATACAACCTGCTTTCCTTACCACATATTCAATTCTTCAGTTTCTTGTCAAACAGTGACTTAAAGAAGTTTCTCTTGGTTTTCAAAGTTAGGAGAACAGCGACATCTTTTTTTTTCTTCTCAGAGTCAGATTTCAGACTGTGGTGCCGACTCACCATTTCACATTCTGACACCACTGTAGCTCAGTTTAAAATGGCAAAAGCTGAATACAGGGTTTAAAATGAAGAAATAAAATTGTTAGCTTTGGACTAATATTCACTGTTCTCCATTGACTGTTGAATTGGCAGCAGGCTCAATGCCTGCCAATGTTAGCAGGTGCAATGGAATTGTGAGCCATTTTATTTCAAATTTGCACAAACCAGGCACATAAGGAAATGATATGAAACAGTCCTAGAGTTAATGTATACAAGATTAAAATGCAGAGGAAACCAAAAGATACTAATTTTCTGCACAACCCCACATGCGGCAGTTACCCAGACCTAAATTGAGATGACAAAAACCCACTGTGGTTACAATAAATTATGATTGTATTATCGGCACACAATCTTGTGGGTTTTCTTCCACCCTCAAAGCTCCATCTGTTTGCGTATTTGTTCCTTGACTTGTGTAGGTTTTCTACTGCTGCAGTTGTCTTCCCACTATATAATTTCTGGATGCATTGACTGAATTTAACTGGCCTTTCTAAACTCCATCCTAACATTGCGGGTTGCTATGTAAAGAACTGTTATACATCAAGGGAATTATTTCATATTGTATTTAGCTTGCTATGGAGAGGTTATTTGATTTTAAATGTATTTGTGGAAATTTACATAAAAATGTGAATAAAGTTATTTGTTTAATTTTATATAATTTTGTATTTTTGGTAATGCCAGACCTCACTTGCTTGAACTGAGACCAGTTAATCATGATGTCCTAATGATTCCTTTTCTAATTTATAGTATTCCTGTTTGCCAAATATACTTAGTAAATATTAATCTTGACTGGCAGGCGTGGGAAATTCAATTCCTGATTTAATAATTTCAGATATTTACCAACCTGCTTGGTAAATGTCAAAATTTACAAATAAATCTTAATATATAGCAATATTCCAGTATTTACCATAGAATATTTAAGCCTTTGATATAGTCAGTGGTGATTAACAGAAACTGAGACTGCTCCACTAAAATGTATTTTAAGATTTACAGTGATCTTTATATTGCCATAACGCCCCCTATGAGCATAGCCCAGGATTCTAAAATAGACCGACACACATTCATATAGCAAGAGTTTTGCGTTATGTGAGCATACTGAAAAGAAAGGTCAAAAGAGTAAAACACCCATCATTGCAAGTCATTTTCTTTCTTTCAGCCTATTGAACAGACTTTTTTCTAGAATTATGTTGGGGCAACCTCTCTTTTTCATCACATACAATCCCCTACCTTTTTTCTTTCTATTGTCTTTCTGCCCTGTGATTTAAAAAATTCAAATTTTAGAGTTGAATTTTCTAAGTAATATGATGAAAGATAAATGACTAAAGTTTTTGGATTTCCCTGGCACTTGTAATGGGCAGCCAGGACTCTTACCTGGCAGGTATGCCTTCGTAAGGGAAGGACCGGAGGATGGAGCTTGCACAGGGCAGTACCTACCCAGGGACGATACAGGGCAGTCCCCCTGGCTTACTATGGAGCATTGAAACTCAACCCTTCTGGGGCCCGTGACCACTGCCAAAGGGGCACATGGAGAATGGCTGAGCCCTTCTCTGAAGGAGATTATAGAATACCTGAAGCACTTTCGGTTGCTCTATAATTGGGGCCACCTCAGTCCATTCAGACAAGCCTTTGTCTGGAGGTGGAAGACAAAGCTTGTGAGAGGAGTAGTGGAGGCAGACAAGAGACATGAGAGAGAGAGAAAGGAAGAAAGTCAGTGTGCTTATTGTACTGTGCTGCATAGATGGGAAACAAGAGAAAAGCGTTTCCCACAGCTAAATTAACGTGTGTTCTGCTGAACTTGTGTTTTGGTGTCTGTTGTGTCGGGTATTTGGGGAGCTGCATGCCCCCTGGTATCCACACACTCATTATCTCTTCTCTGAACCATAACCATCTCAATGTATCAGATAAATCACCCAACCACCTATGCTGCAAAAAATATACCTTGATTATTCATGACAAATGTGGTCAAAAATAAGATGCAAGTAATGTTAGGTGGAGCTGAAGGAGCAGTAAACCCAGACTGAACTGGATGCTTTTTTTTTCCTGCAGCCACTCTAAAAATGAATACTCGTATTAAAGTGTACTCATGGTCTAACATTCTGGAAAAAAAATATCCCCTCATTTGTTGACTTTGTTGGTCCATTTGATTCAGTATGCTAACCCTAGGATATAGTTTAACTTCTACACCCAGCCCTGAATAAAAAGCTTCCCAAACTTGGGTCTTCTTTCATTCTGAGAAGCCATCTATTTGTAATATGTTAGCCACAAATACATGAGGCATTTTTTTAAGATAACAAAAGTGAATCACTTTAGTAAACTTTTCCAGAATGGCAGCTATACCCTCCAGACTTTGTAAGAATGATTACAAAGTCCACAGAAATATCTGTTCAGGATATTTGAACCAACTATTCAGGTACACAGGTTTTAGACTAAAAGTCTCTAACAAAATGATCAGCTCTGTTTAGTTGTTGTTGTTATAAATGCAATCAATGGAAATGATTGGGAAATCTTATATTTTTTTTGCATCTGTTTCCAAAGATGTGCAGTATGTGTACCAATTAATTTCAAATTGCCCATGACCTGGATCCATAATTAGTCCTGCTTGGATATTTTGTATGCTAAAAAGCAATTGTGAAATTCCCTTATCTAAAATTTTAAATAAATAAATCATTTGCCCTTTATCATCATGATATCTTTTATAGATGTCCTACTGCAATGCTACAATCAGTTGGGGAATCATTGGTGTTTTTGACATGAAAATTCTGATACAGTCATGGGATATGGAAGAAAGAAAATAATGCTATAAGAAGTTGCGTGTGTGTGTCAGAGAAAGAGAGAAAGAGATCAATCAAACACTTAAAGAAAAGAACTTACAAGACCCATTACTCTGCTTAAATCCATTGACTTTGTTGAGTAACTGCTGACAGTCTTAGAAAGGATCCTAGCTTGGATTGGCTCAATTCAAAGTACTAGGTAAAGAGAGCGCTGATGATGTTGTTTCTAACACCAAAAGAGCAGTATGAGGCAGAGCCAGCAACAGATGATGTGATGAATAAACGATCATTGGAGCCACATGGAAGGAGCCATAAAAGATTGGTTATATGAAGCAGTAAAGGAGAGAATCCATGTTTCATAATGTATTAGGCTACCAGCATTAGTGATGTTAAAATGTGAGCTAAATAATTCCATAAATAAAACATAAAAAAATAAGATCTCTCAACATACTATTTTATCATACACTGCAACTACCAGATGACAATTTTAAAATATATCTAAACATTAACATCAAATACTTAATATCAAAGGCAGAAACACAAATGAATATTCATAAATTTCCAATTTGTATTCAGTGAGCAAATAGCTAAATTGTATTGTACATAAGTAATTGATGTGACTCATTATAATTACATATTACATAATATATATTTGATTAGGACAGACAATGAATATGTGGGCAAAAGAGTATTGTGAATGGAAGTACAGGAGAAGCGAAAGCAAGGGAGGCCAAAGCAAAGGTGTATGGATAAAGTAAAAGAAAATCTGAAGGAAAAGGGCTTGACTGGCTAGGAAGTGCAGGACCAAGCTGTTTGCAGGAGATTGACTAAGCACATAATCCCCACATAGAAGTGGGAAAAGATGAAGAGGAAGAAGAAGATTACTACTCTAAAATAGCCTGATGTACAATTTCAAACGTTCCATAAATTGTACCGCAAATCAACCAATGGGCCGCTTAAAGAGATCTACTGTTCAAGATCCAAGATGGAACAGAAAAGTTCAGGCTACACACAAGCACATTTATGCCTAAAATACTGCAGGGTCGAAAGACCTGCCTGAACACCAGGCACAAACAAAATTATGTATATTCCAACAGCATATATTTATCCACACTAGAATATGCATTGAACAATTAGAAGAATTTATTATGATGACTAAGTTGAATTGCTATAAACATACTTAAAACTATATTCAATTATCAAGACAAGCTCAATGCTTGTTTAATTTTTGCACAGCATCACCATCTACCCTAAATGCAAAAATGCCACGAATAAAAAAGTGGCTAAAATAAAGCAGGTAAAGTTGTCAACCATCAAACATAGCTTGGTGTTCCCAGTAAACAGTAGGTATATTACATGACCTTTACTATAACATTCATTCACTGCTCTGATGACAGTATATGCATTCCTAAGAATTTTGTAAATTTGGTGGATTGCTAATTAAAAGAGTATTTTTTACAGTCATTTTATTACGATCTCTGAAATCAACACAAGAATGATGGCCATCTTTCTTTACACATAAAGAACAATCTTGCTCCTTCATAGAACAACTGGATGGTGTTATAAAACAGAATATTTTCTACACTTTTCTTTATATAATCCTCCATTCCTTTCGTCTCACAGCAGGACAATAAATATAACTGTCCCTTAAGCATTGGGGTCTCAGGTAATAAATCCATAGAACAGTTACATGGCCTAGAGGGAGGTTAAACCAGTGCTTTCTGTTTACTAAAAACATCCTGAAAATCTGCATATTTATGAGGCAGATTCTTCAAAGAGCAATTATTGCGGTAAACTGGTTTGTTTTGAATCAATTCTCTAAGCTGGGCTGCATTTCTCAGCCTCACCAATTAATTTGAGAATTATGCAAAATAAAGCCAGAAATCAGAGATCTATAGAGTAAATGGGATAAACACCCAATAAAAGAGTACCCTTCTGACTATGTAAAATAGGCATAACTAAAGCAAGATGTGTTATGCAATGTTCAATGAAATTGAAGCAATAAGTTCCATATTAATTGCTAATAAGCAAACTTACTAAGGTCCCTTAGATGCCTATAGGCTCGGTTCAGTTACTAATTTTGCACTAATGATGCATTCAACTGCACCTAAACCAGTTAAAAGCAATCTATTATTAATAATCAATGAAGCAGATAAGATAAGCTTGGGCACTTTAGGATGATGTTCCACACAACCTATTTCTAAAAACCCACCCTGGAAATGACTACATGAGCCAGTAATTTAGAACTAGGGTCACGTAGTGTCATGGGGTCAGACGTGATTCTCAAACGAGAATACATGTCTGGGGACAACCCGTTAAAAAGTGTACAATGTACAGTGGCGAAATTCTGTGCGGCAAAGGCTACACCCAGTTGTTAAAACACATGCCCTTAATTTCTTGTGTTTTAAACCAGGGTTTTTTTGAGAGAGCAAAATATATTGAAAAAAAAAATGATACTGTGAGAAAATAAAAAGCTAAAATAATTTGCATGTTGTAATGAGTGCTGCAACAGTGGAGACATCCATTCATCCATCCATTATCCAACCCACTATATCCTAACTACAGGGTCACGGGGGTCTGCTGGAGCCAATCCCAGCCAACACAGGGCACAAGGCAGGAAACAAACCCCGGGCAGGGCGCCAGCCCACCGCAGGGACAGTGGAGACAGACAGACACATATACACACACACAAGTAGACCACCTCAGCTACTGGGCTCCAGACGTTTGAGAAGTGCCTCTGTATGCTATGATATCTTTCGGTCATTTTACTATATAACATCACTATATGACATAAAAACAGCAGAGTTTAGTTAAGCATCATGGTCATCAACATGTTAAAATGCTGCAGCTATTTTGTTGTGCCATTTTTGCCTTTCCTATTAGACAGTAATGTTACATTTCTTTTTCATTTAGATGTGTAGTAAGAAGGTGGATGTTGTACACTTTCATCTATGCATCTACTGGTGTTGTTAGGCAGATTTCTTGATTCGGGTGAAATCTGCAAATCCTGTGGCTTTTGTTATCAGCTCTCTTAATGACAGTCCTTTTGACGGTGTGTGACACACAGTTTACTTTAAATTCATGTTTGGCAGTTTGTATTTTCATGAATATGAACTGGCATTTCTTCCAAGGTTACATCGACTCCTACACTATCATGAACAACAGAAAGCACACACAGTATCTACGACAACATATTGTTCTCATTTACTATTCCTCTTATGATGCCGTCAAATGCCGTTGTATAATCTGATGACACAGAAAGGTTTTTCCCTTGGATCAGGTTCTGTTTCATTTTAAAACAGATTGTGTTTATTTTTAAGACATCCAATGAGTTCTCTGCACATGTGACCCACATTTATATGTCTGATATGATTTTTTTAGAACACGTCTTGACTTTCTACATGGGTCATCGTAAACAGAAGCTTGTCGCACCAGTTTAATGAGAGCACCTCTGATCTTTTCAGTTCAAAATCACCACCCCTATTTTGAGTGCAGCCTTCATGAGGTGTATGATTGATTTAGAAATGTGACACTCAATGAGCTGTCTAATTTATCCAACCCAGTTTTAGGCAAAATTCACTCATAGTTGTACTCAGATATACTGTATATTTTATATGTCTGGCTTCAGCAAGACTAAGGGTCATGCTTTTCAATCCCAGTTAAACGTGTGTCCTTTTTTTAGCCTTTATTATTTGGATACAAACGTTTTAATGTGTTACTCACTAGGCTACCTCTTTGTGCTAAATAAGTTCCATAATCAGAAAGGAGGTATCAATCAAAATAAAAAAAAAAAGTAATCAAAGACTTGTTAACATGTTGGAATATATTAAAACAATGTCTATCATTTTGCTAAACCATTTAAACTATTGGAATCAGCACACTTAAAACAATTCATTAACTGCACCTAAGGTTTATCTTGAAATAATTATATGCAACATGCAAACAATCGTCTATCAACTAACAGTTTAAATCATTGAAAGGTAGAAGATTGATTAATGAAAACTTGTAATGTATAATAACGTGCAAATATGGATGTTGCAGTTATTTATGCTGTTCTTAATTATTTTGTCTTGTGTATTTTCATTTTGACTCTATTCACACAAATGACTGCTTGATATATTTTATATATAATTTTAGAATAAAATTCAATTTTCAATTTGAGTTGAGTCTGAAATTCAGCACTTTAATCATGCTGTTAAAACTTGAGGGAAATATTAATTAAGTGGGATAGAGATGAGCAGACCCCTTACCTTCATAGTGCATTCTGAGGCACTCTCTTGCTGTGTTAAACACTTGAGCTGACCAAAGGTTTAATTACAATGGTAATTTTGGTCTTTATGGGACATTTACTAGTGAAGGAAAGTTCATAGACCTTTACTTTTCTAAAGCATTCCTGCTACTGGCTTTTTCATGCGCTGAATTTCAAGTTGAAGTCAGTATTATTTCAGGATTTATTGTTTTCTCAGACATTATGATGGTTGTAAATGGGTTCTGTTGATACCATATTTCTGGAGAACAGGCATGCTGAGTGACCTGTGTTAGAAAAACCCCCTGCGGTGCAGCAGAGGTCTGCATAGTCATTGTGTAATCATAAATGTATTTTAATCACCAGCTGTCAGCACTCTAATAGCCAATCACTTCTCCTCTTTTCTCTCAGACTCAAAAAATAGCTTCTTTGGCATGACAGTGAAATGTGTTGCCAAAGCGTTACCTATACAATAAACAATAATAACTAAAAAGAATAAGGGATAGTTTTAAAACAAGCAAGAGCACCACACATGGTAACAATATGTTTTTCCTAAGAAACTAAAGGTATTTTCTTATGCCATCTTTCCATTTTGGCGTTGCCAACATTTAAACATTACACATACCCCACATCCCACATACATCAAAATCCTAATCCAACATATGTAATTTTCACTGATTTTATTCTAGTGGTTTTATTTAGATTTGATCAAGTTAGTACAACCTTCTCAAATGATGATCCCAATGTTGTTGGCTTGCTTTATTCATAGCCTACTGCCTAATCTTTCTCAGTTTCTAGAGCCTTACACCAATTTATGTTTCTCAAGCATTTAGGACTGTAAACTGTGAAAAAAAAATTTTAAAAATGAAAAAAAAATTAAAGGGCGGCACGGTGGCGCAGTGGTAGTGCTGCTGCCTCGCAGTAAGGAGACCTGGGTTCGCTTCCCAGGTCCTCCCTGCGTGGAGTTTGCATGTTCTCCCCGTGTCCTTGTGGGTTTCCTCCGGGCGCTCCGGTTTCCTCCCACAGTCCAAAGACATGCAGGTTAGGTGGATTGGCAATTCTAAATTGTCCCTACTGTGTGCTTAGTGTGTTTGTGTGTGTCGTGCGGTGGGTTGACACCCTGCCCAGGATTGGTTCCTGCCTTCTGCCCTGTGTTGGCTGGGATTGGCTCCAGCAGACCCCCATGACCCTGTGTTCGGATTCAGCGGGTTGGAAAATGAATGGATGGATGAAAAAAAATTAAAATATGGCAGCCTATCTAAGGTCCAGCAGTTCAATTTTACTCTCAGCAGCAGTTAGCTCAGTGGGAAAGTTATTAATACAAAAAGGAGGTAAGGTAAAGACAATGAATACCAAAAAAGATTAATAATCTTGGTAATGTACTGTATAATCTATGAATATACTGGTGTAAAAATCAATTAAAACATTTTAACAGACTTGGCAATCTTTTAATGCTGTAATGAAAATTAGGATGAAGGTAGCAATGCACTGCATTTTACGAATGAGCCTGTGAGTAATTTTTTTCTCCTTTATGTTCAAAACAGTTTCATGGTCACCATAACTTCATTGTCTAGGCCAGTGGTTCTCAAACTGTGGGGCGGGACCCCCTAAGGGGGCGCGAAGTAACAAAAAGGGGGGGCGCGAAGATGTGAAAAAAAGAAAACAAGAATCGAAAATATGAAAAATACATCTATTGAAACCAAAACAAATTAACTTAAACTACATTCTGATACTAGAAATATAAATATAGAGTTAGATAAATGTCAATAAAAGTTAAGTAGGTATAATAAAAAATGCATCTATGATATACAGTGGTGTGAAAAACTATTTGCCCCCTTCCTGATTTCTTATTCTTTTGCATGTTTGTCACACAAAATGTTTCTGATCATCAAACACATTTAACCATTAGTCAAATATAACACAAGTAAACACAAAATGCAGTTTGTAAATGGTGGTTTTTATTATTTAGGGAGAAAAAAAAATCCAAACCTACATGGCCCTGTGTGAAAAAGTAATTGCCCCCTGAACCTAATAACTGGTTGGGCCACCCTTAGCAGCAATAACTGCAATCAAGCATTTGCGATAACTTGCAATGAGTCTTTTACAGCGCTCTGGAGGAATTTTGGCCCACTCATCTTTGCAAAATTGTTGTAATTCAGCTTTATTTGAGGGTTTTCTAGCATGAACCGCCTTTTTAAGGTCATGCCATAGCATCTCAATTGGATTCAGGTCAGGACTTTGACTAGGCCACTCCAAAGTCTTCATTTTGTTTTTCTTCAGCCATTTAGAGGTGGATTTGCTGGTGTGTTTTGGGTCATTGTCCTATTGCAGCACCCAAGATCGCTTCAGCTTGAGTTGACGAACAGATGGCCGGACATTCTCCTTCAGGATTTTTTGGTAGACAGTAGAATTCATGGTTCCATCTATCACAGCAAGCCTTCCAGGTCCTGAAGCAGCAAAACAACCCCAGACCATCACACTACCACCACCATATTTTACTGTTGGTATGATGTTCTTTTTCTGAAATGCTGTGTTCCTTTTACGCCAGATGTAACGGGACATTTGCCTTCCAAAAAGTTCAACTTTTGACTCATCAGTCCACAAGGTATTTTCCCAAAAGTCTTGGCAATCATTGAGATGTTTCTTAGCAAAATTGAGACGAGCCCTAATGTTCTTTTTGCTTAACAGTGGTTTGCGTCTTGGAAATCTGCCATGCAGGCCATTTTTGCCCAGTCTCTTTCTTATGGTGGAGTCATGAACACTGACCTTAATTGAGGCAAGTGAGGCCTGCAGTTCTTTAGACGTTGTCCTGAGGTCTTTTGTGACCTCTCGGATGAGTCGTCTCTGCGCTCTTGGGGTAATTTTGGTCGGCCGGCCACTCCTGGGAAGGTTCACCACTGTTCCATGTTTTTGCCATTTGTGGATAATGGCTCTCACTGTGGTTCGCTGGAGTCCCAAAGCTTTAGAAATGGCTTTATAACCTTTACCAGACTGATAGATCTCAATTACTTCTGTTCTCATTTGTTCCTGAATTTCTTTGGATCTTGGCATGATGTCTAGCTTTTGAGGTGCTTTTGGTCTACTTCTCTGTGTCAGGCAGCTCCTATTTAAGTGATTTCTTGATTGAAACAGGTGTGGCAGTAATCAGGCCTGGGGGTGGCTACGGAAATTGAACTCAGGTGTGATACACCACAGTTAGGTTATTTTTTAACAAGGGGGCAATTACTTTTTCACACAGGGCCATGTAGGTTTGGATTTTTTTTCTCCCTAAATAATAAAAACCATCATTTAAAAACTGCATTTTGTGTTTACTTGTGTTATATTTGACTAATGGTTAAATGTGTTTGATGATCAGAAACATTTTGTGTGACAAACATGCAAAAGAATAAGAAATCAGGAAGGGGGCAAACAGTTTTTCACACCACTGTATCATTAATTAAAAAAGAACAAATTGGTATTAGTGGGCTCCTTTCAAAAAAACCTTAGGGGGGGCGTGATTAAAACTGTTAAGTCGCAAATACTTAAAGGTTGAGAAACGCTGGTCTAGGCCTTGAGACACCTCACCTGTGATCTGATCTTGCCATACATGACGGTTCTCTGCTCTGCTGTCGCTCTCCTTCTCTCTGCACTAGCCGTTTTCTATCTCCACTCTAGTTATTTTGGAGTTTTGCCCACGGACACAGACAGATGGACTCAGAATGTCCCCAAAACACACACTTTTTATTTTCTTTTTCCTGCAACATACAATGCAAACACAAATCTTCTCAATAACTCAGTCCTTATCTTTTTGTCTTTCTTTTCTTTTCTTCACCGCCTCCACTCCTCTCCTGCAAGCTCCATTCTCTTCCACCCGACTCCGGCTCCCCGAGTGGAGTGAGGCGGCCCTTTTTATACCTCACGCGGAAGTACTCCAAATGTTCCCAGTTAAGTTCCAGCAGCACTTCTGGGTGTGGCGGAAGTGCTGCGTTTTAAATCCGGCTCCTCTTCTGGTAGCACTTCTAGTTAAGGTGGAAGTGCTGCAGACCATTGCTCTGGAATTATCCCAGCATCCCCTGGTGGTGGCCACGTAACCCAACAGGCTTGAGCTTTACAGCCCTATGCTCGTGGCCCAGATGTAACCCAGGGTGGCTGTCCTTTCACGTCCCGGGGAATGGCTTGCCCTTTTCTTGGTCCAGTGCTCTCCAAGGCTTCCCGACAGGGCACGATCCCCAGCCGTCCATCACACTATTTACACAATCCTCTTTTTTCAGTCCTACTATGCAATACTGCAGACTATGTGCAAAGCAGCCATTTTTATTAATCCACTGACATCATCCTTGACAACAGGGTAGTGTAGGAATTTTTGATGATTAATAATCAATAATATGGCCACCCAAAAGAATGCCTTAGTAATGTGGTATTTGAAAAAGAAATTTTAAGCTTGGTTAATTAATTATTATTAATAATGATCATTAATTAATTATTAGTTTTGCCTTCAGCAATACTGGTAATTAATCGAATAATTCAGCAAGGCTCATACTTTATTTACCTTACCCGTCTCTATTGTAGGAGGTAGGTCGCCAGCTTTAAACTTATATTAAGGTAACTGGGACACACTTATTTTAAGAAACAGAATCATACAATTTATTGATAAACACAAGGATTATTGAAGTATGATAACTGCATATAAGTATTATAAGTATGATAACTGTATTGACATATAAGACTGGACACAGCTAGACTAGACAGTGAAAGGGCCAGCCCTGACACAGACAGATGTAGGACACAGGTTCAAAGCACACAGGTTATATTTTTATTTTCTTTTTCTCCCTTGTGGAAACATCTTCCCTGTTCCCACAAGCACAACAACACAGTCCCAAACACCAAAACACAATTCTTTCTTTCTCCTCCAGCACTCCTCCTGGCAAGCTTCGTCTCCCTCCTCCCGACTCTGGCTCCCGGAGTAGTGGCTTCTGGCTCCTTTTATAAGGCACCCGGAAGTGCTCCAGGTGCTTGATGGCTCGTTTCCAGCTGCACTTCTGGGTGTGGCGGAATGAACCGCCCACACAGGGTCAGGAGCTACTGCAGCGCCCCCTTGTGTCACCCCCGGACCCCAAAAGGGCCAAAGAGAACTCCATCTCCCATGGAGCCCTGCAGGTATCGGAGGCCCCACTGCCATCAAGGGGGTTGCCATCTAGCGTCCCGGGGGAGGTATTGTGCAGCCCATGCCTGTTCCCCTGGATCATATGCAGAAGTGGCGTCCCGGTCAGGCATGGGCCCCAGCCATCCACCACAACAGACAAACATATTTGACACATATTTTTAGGAAGTCATTGTGCACTGGAGAGATTCCGAAGGACTGGCAAATGGCAAATATCATCCCATTATATAAAAAGGGTGACTGGGCAGATCCAAGCAACTATAGGCCAGTAAGCTTAACATGCATCACAGGAAAATTAATGGAAGGAATTATTAAGGATAAGATTGAGCAACACCTGGTAAGGACAGGAGTTATTCTGAACAGTCAGCATGGGTTCAGAAGAGGGAGGTCGTGTTTTACTAACATGCTGGAATTCTATGAGGAAGCAACAAAAGGATACGATCAAAGTGGAGCATATGATATTATTTATCTGGACTTTCAGAAAGCATTTGATAAGGTGCCACATGAGATGTTGGGCATTAAATTAAAAGAAGTGGGAGTTCAGGGTGATGCTTTTAGATGGGTGCAGAATTGGCTCAGACACAGGAAGCAGAGGGTGATGGTACAAGGAACCTCATCAGAACTGGCCGATGTTAAGAGTAATGTTCCACAGGGGTCAGTGCTAGGGCCACGGCTATTTTTAATATATATAAATGATTTAGATAGGAATATAAGTAACAAGCTGGTTAAGTTTGCAGATGATACCAAGATAGGTGGATTAGCAGATAATTTGGAATCCGTTATATCATTACAGAAGGACTTGGATAGCATAACAGGCTTGGGCAGATTTGTGGCAGATGAAATTTAATGTCAGTAAATGTAAAGTATTACACATAGGAAGTAAAAATGTTAGGTTTGAATGCACAATGGGTGGTTGGAAAATCGAGAGTACACCTTAAATCAAGAGTACACCTTATGAGAAGGATTTAGGAGTCATAGTGGACTCTAAGCTATCGACTTCCAGACAGTGTTTAGAAGCCATTAAGAAGGTGTTGTGATGTGAGATTTTACATATTATTTGATGAATATTTTTGTATGTCTTTATTTGATTTTTAGGCAAAGCAATGTAATTTAGTGTTACTTTGGTGAGAGGCATTCGTGTTTGCCCCCCTTTTACGGCTGAGCCTCTTTAGACATTTAAGTAACCAGAAGATTGTGTGCCGCCTGAACTACATATCACCATTTAATCAGGTTGTATGGTTGCCAATATTCAAATGTACTTTGCATTTTGTTATTATTTATGAATATTATCAATAATACTAATACATTGTTTAAACTGTAACTTAACTTCTGCTTGTCTTTTACATCTAATTGCCTAAGGTTATATAGATATAGAAGGGAAGGTGGGGATAAGTTATATACAATAATACCTTATAAACAGTGGTAAGTCTGTGAGATTAGGCATTCTAAAGCTACATATTAATAATACAATAGGGGAAAGTAGAGCAATATATATTACTCTACCAAGACAAAACAGAAGGCAAACAGAATGTTAAGTTATATAACACGATGTGTGGAGTACAAGTCCAAGGAGGTTATGCTCAACCTTTATAATGCACTGGTGAGGCCTCATCTTGAGTACTATGTGCAGTTTTGGTCTCCAGGCTACAAAAAGGACATAGCAGCAGTAGAAAAGGTCCAGAGAAGAGCAACTAGGCAGATTTCAGGGCTACAGGGGTTGAATTATGAGGAAAGATTAAAAGAGCTGAGCTTATACAGTTTAAGCAGAAGAAGATTAAGAGGTGACATGATTGAAGTGTTTAAAATTATAAAGGGAATCAGTACAGTGGACCGAGACTGTTATTTTAAAATGAGTTTTTCAAGAACACGAGGACACAGTTGGAAATTTGTTAAGGGTAAATTTTGCACAAACATACAAAGAACGATAGACACTTGGAATAAGCTACCAAGTAGTGTGGTAGACAGTAAGACGTTAGGGACTTTCAAAACTCGACTTGATGTTTTTTTGGAAGAAATAAGTGGATAGGACTGGCAAGCTTTGTTGGGCTGAATGGCCTGTTCTCGTCTAGAGTGTTCTAATGTTTACACATAATATATAGGCATGCTGTTTCCTGGTGTTTAGAGTTGTACTTTACTTTATCTTGGCACAGATAAATAGTTGACAATATCAAGTCTTTACAGATGATGTCTGATGTTGTGTGGAGGTGTTGGTTTCTTGTTGCTCTTGGTTCAAGTGGAGGATTCTTCATGAGTTGGAATGCTCTCTTTCTTTTTGCTGTGTTATCCTTGTCAGTGTTGTCTTTTGCCACTTCATAGGGAAAAGGCATTATTCATCCTGGCCCCAGTGTTTAAATGTTGAAATTCCCTTTTTGAATTCATAGCTTCTTAGATTTGTCAGACTACTGACACACAGATTTGGCTTGACAGGCTCAGCCTCTGGTCCACAAAGATAAAGAGTTTCTTAAATTTGGTTCTCCAAGCAAGAGGGTTATAGCATTTAGGTTCAGAGATCAGGATCATATGTTTTCAGTCATTTTGAAGAGTTCCCCCTCCCTGAAATGCCCCAAGTGAATCCCCCAGAGAATTTAGTGAGTGTCCATTCTCTCCTACTTTTTGAAAACTTTTGGTGGATGTGGGTTTAAAGGAAGGTTGAACCTTCTACTGATTGGATTAAAGTCACTTCCAGTTACAAAATCATGGTGTTTTAAAGGGTGGGTTCTTCTGTACATCTGTCACCCCTTGAATTATAGGTCTTTGTCCTTGCTTCAGTCCATTTTGTGCATTCTGGCTCAAAAGGTCTGCAGAGGGGTCTCTGGAGAGATGTCAGTCCAACTCTGATTTAATGTACACCTTTGTTATTAGATAAAATTCAGATATATCCTGGTACAAGCTGGAGTTGGTCACTTAGTTTAGAATGCAAGTAGGGGTTTTGTGCAGCTGGATGCCTTCATTCCTGTTAAATCTGCTTTCTTAACAGGCCTAGTGTACCATGAAAGCCTAGTAGAATGGGCAATGCCTACAGTAGGACTGTCTGTACTGATGTTCAGGTTCCCTACTGTTGGTTTGTTGGTATACTGTGTATCTGCTCCTTGACTAAAAAGATAGGCTTATTGCTACACAAATTCAATTTAATAGGAAGGAATATTCTTTTTCTACCCTTCTTACTAATTTGTTCACCTTTTAGCTCAATGATCATCCTATTATCAATGAATTAGCTGTGCTACTTGTCTTAGATGGTGTGAAATCTAGGTAATCAACATAGAATTCATTGTATTCATTATTAACGGTTGCAATGCATCATCCATTAGATTAAATTAGATTAGATTATACTTTATTTGTCTCCAAGGGAAAATTTAAAAAATGGAATATGTTTTGTAATGAATACAGTAATTAAATGCTTTGTATTTTTCATTGCAACAAATGCCATATCACAAACACAAAGACACACATACAGAAACTTGTCTTTTTATAAAGCTGGATGTGCTTAAATATTTGTAAAGCTCCACCACCTCCATAGTCTGACATGTCCTTATTATTGAGAGAGTGGAAGCAAGGGAATATCAAAGTCCTTTGTTTTAAAGATAATTAGTTGTAAAAAGAAACAGTCAAATCAATTAAAATCGTTTGCAATAGGTCCATGGCTGTCCTCAATCTGACATAAAAGTCGTCTGAAAATGTAAGATATACAATATCTGTTCTTAGGTAAATTCTGGCAGTCATGTTTATACAAATAAAATAACCAAAAGGCAGACAGTAACTTTGAGTTAACCCAATGGATTATTGGAGCTGTTCAAAAAAACAGCCATTTATGCAGACTATTTACATTCTATTAGTTAAAAAATCCAGGAGCAAGCCAACCAAGCTAAACTACAAATAGATTAGATATGCAGATTAAAATATTAGTCAGCTTGGTTATAAAAGAACATCATGTACAGTAGTGCTGAAAAGTTTGGAGTTGCCCAGAAATATTCATGTTTCTTATAGAAAATTATACTTTTTTTTATCAAGGTACCATTACATTGATATAAAAAATAGACATTACTATTGTTGCAAATGGCTGAGAGCGATTTATAATTTGTATTTCACATATTACTGCAAAATCATATTTTTAGCAGCCATTGCTCCAAAAACAACATTTATTTATATAGCATATTTTCATACAATCAATTTAGCTCAAAGTGCTTTACAAGAGAAAGTTACAAGAAAAGAAAAAACAAATAAGATTAGGTAAGAATATTAATGAATAAGTAACAAAGAAAAAATCTATACTACCTTATAAAACATAGATATGTAATTAGA
This sequence comes from Erpetoichthys calabaricus, assembly GCF_900747795.2. Taxonomy (NCBI): domain Eukaryota; kingdom Metazoa; phylum Chordata; class Cladistia; order Polypteriformes; family Polypteridae; genus Erpetoichthys; species Erpetoichthys calabaricus. The sequence continues at coordinate 248,846,326 of NC_041394.2, forward strand.
AGAAGAGTAGCACCTTTATAAACAGTACAATATCATAATATGTCTCTGAGGATGAGTCTGGTGTTAAGGTCAGATGGCCCGGAGGACAAAAAAGCGGCAGTTAAGCTGGAGAAAAAAAAAAAAAAACAAAATCTGCAGGGGTTCCAAGGCCAACAGACTGCTTAGCCCCCACTGGACATTCCACCTAACATAAATGATCTTAAGTCATTCATCATTGTTTCCAAGTTTCGTCTGAGAGGAATCAATGAAGTAATCTCGCGGACAGCTGGGGCACCCGCCTTCATTCCAGCATCACAGGTTGCTGCATAGGGCCTTGATCAGGTTGTGGTGATGGTGCAAAACGTCACCACAGAAGAACCAGAAAAGACTGCAAAGAAAAGAAGAGATTACTAGTTTGCAAATCCCTAAACAGTATGATAATTCTATACCTATATAGTCTATTAGCAGTTCAACTGAATGAGAGCTACGAAAAAGCCGTTTTTTTAAATGTTCCACAGTATTAGCCTGGTGAATCTCTATTGGTAAAGTTTTTCAGATTTTAGGCACATACAGTAACAGCTGGAAAGCAATAGGCTGTCCTAATGGCTGTGTAGTTGTGCATTTGGGCCTTCCACATTTTTTCTATCCTGAATGGATCCAGTTTAACCTCTTCTCTCAAGGCAGCAGTTGTCTTTGTATGAAATCTTCACTTTCATTTTAATCTGCAGTTAGGAATATCATTCATTTTGTAAAACAACAATGGATTGACATGTTTCTGAAGAAAGCTGTCCTGTTTTTAACCAGTTTTGAACCCAGAATTAAGCTTTAGGAACCGAAGGCAAACAATTTGCTTGCTTTATTAAGCAGAACAACAGGTTTCATCTGTATGAACCCACAAACACAATTTCAACATTTTCTCTAATAACCAGTTAGCATTTAAACATGAATAATTAACAAGAGAGCACTAATAGACATTTGCAAATTTAACAATGTGTTTTCTATATTTTTAAATCAATTTACTGGTATTTTGCTGACAAATCAGGCAGTAGATACACATATTGCAGTAAATGCCAATGAAACAGGTGCTGCATATAATCTGTAGTATGAATAGGAAAGGCAGGTTAGAGGCTTCAGGCTTGCTGATTTGTTCTTCACATTGTTAGAATTCACATAAATCTGCAGATAGATTAACACAGAATAGACAGTCCTGCAAATCAGTGCTGTAATGCTTGTGGTTGATGAAGATTAGTTTGTTAGTTTATTTATTTGTTTACTTTTTATTGCATTTTTTTCAATTGATGTTCATTTTAGTTACTGAAGTATAGGTCCCAGCCTGGCGCTGTACTGAAAAAAGCAGGCTCAGGACATGAATCAGTAGATCAAGGGATGGATGCTGTCTCTGCCCACCTCCAAACACCTGTGTCTTTTGTTACTCTGTATCATCAAGTTTACTAAAAGATACCTGTACAACACCAAACTTGTCTAAGCCAATAACATAGAGAGGGAAATAAGTTAGACTGTTATCAGCATGTGCACTACTCAGTTGGGAGCTGATAACAGAATGTATAATCTTCCATGGTAGGTGAGTGTCTGCATGTATGTACTGTATTCCCCTGAGATGTTATCATTCTCCAGTTCTACAATTCTGAAAATGTATTTTTTTTGTGCTAATCCTAAAAATATAACATATTACATGTTAACAGCATGATATTTTTAATATGACAACCTACACATTGATGCTAAATTATATGATATTAAACTAGAATTAATAACCATTATTAATATTCTGATGCTCAGTCTCAAAGCGCTGAAGCAGGACAAACCAAAAATACGTGGTTACACTGATATGCCCCTTATCAACCCAGGAGACAATTTAGGACCTCAGCTTCTTATTGCACTGCTTTAAGCAAATATTCATTCATATCTGTAGAACCCACTCTATGGAACAACAAAGAATGAAAAAAAACATTGTGAACAAGAACCTGAAGCACTGCTGAATTTGTTAGTGACTAAAGAGTAGCTGTGGTGTACTAGAATATGTGAATTATTTTTTTTAGCATTTGTAATTTATAGTGATTGTTTCTAATTTCTAGAGAATAATACACATATGCTACAGTTGAAGTGAAGGTCTGTGATACCCCATGCCACCCCCAATGCACCCCACACCCTCATTTGCTATATATTGCCTTTGATTCCTGTATGTCTAATCATTTTCCTCTGATGATGACACCAAGTAGGTTGTTGAAAATTTAGGAATGAAAAACTATTTTAAGGAACAAGATTCAATTTCTCCCTTTGGACTACTAGCTACAAATATGCTACATTCTAAACTTTACAATAAAGTTCTGTTGTTGCCGTATGGTACAGGGGAGCCAAGATCTGACTGACTTTAGACATTGACGATAGAAGAAAATATTGCCACCATGAAATGAATCACAAGAGAGAATCAAAGAATGACAGTATATGAAATAGACAACACTAAAGGGATTGCTTATGGGTCTGTTGAATCCACTCTTCATGAACAATTAAAAATTACCAAGATCTATGTATGTTAGGTACCTAGAATGTTGACTCATGAAATGAAAATTCATCGTGTCTGACACTCCAGGGAGAATCAGAAGCTAATAAATTAAACTGGAAGACACTGAAAAAACATTTAATAACTGGATATGAAACCTTGATACATCACTATGACTCAGAGTTCCAACAACATTTAAAACAGTGGAAGTATGATCATTCTCCAACACCAAAGAAATTTACGGTTCAAGCCAGTGCTGGCAAGATCAACAGCCCAATTATTTATGATGTTACGTGTGCGGCCCATATTAATTACATGCCTCAAAAAGCCCTAATAATTAATTGATATTACACTGCTTTGTTTTGCAATCTTCAGCAGTGAGTTAGGGAAAAGTGTCAAGGAAAGATGTCAGCCATCTACTTCACAACAATGCCCTTTAGATTCAAGAATAAACCATACTCACCCTATTATCTAGACCAGGCCCCAAGTGACTACAAAATGTTCTCTAATCTGAAGGGCTACGTCCATGGCATGATTGACATAAATGATGAAGACATCAGATAAGCTACAGAAGTATGATTGCAAAAGCAAGGCAAAACATTTTATTGCAATGGCATAGAAAAGCTGTGTAAATATTATAACAAGTGTGTTACTGTTCACTTGGATTTTATGTTGAAAAATAAAAGCTGGATATACTGATATTTCTTTTAATGAATCAGTGCCAAAACTTTATATCACCTCTTCATGTATAATATATCCATCCATCCATACATACTCTTCCGCTTATCCGAGGTCGGGTCGCGGGGGCAGAAGCTTGAGCAGAGATGCCCAGACTTCCCTCTCCCCGGTCATTTCTACTAGCTCTTCCACGGGAATCCCGAGGCGTTCCCAGGCCAGCCGAGAGACATAGTCCCTCCAGCGTGTCCTGGGTCTTCCCTGGGGCCTCCTCCCGGTTAGACGTGCCTCACCAGGGAGGCGTCCAAGAAGCATCCTGATCACATGCCTGAGCCACCTCATCTGACTCCTCCCGATGCGGAGGAGCAGTGGCTCTACTCTGAGCTCCTCCCGGATGACTGAGCTTCTCACCCTATCTTTAAGGGAGAGCCCAGACACCCTGCGGAGGAAACTCATTTCAGCCGCTTGTATTCGCGATCTCGTTCTTTCGGTCACTACCCATAGCTCATGACCATAGGTGAGGGTAGGAACACAGATCAACTGGTAAATTGAGAGCTTTGCCTTACGGCTGAGCTCCTTTTTCACCACGACAGACCGATGCAGAGCCCGCATCACTGCGGATGCCGCACCAATCCGCCTGTCGATCTCACGCTCCATTCTTCCCTCACTCGTGAACAAGACCCCAAGATACTTGAACTCCTCCACTTGAGGCAGGATCTCACTCCCAACCTCATTTTAGCCGCTTGTGTTTTGTCTTGGTAGAGTAATATATTGCTCTACTTTCCTCTATTGAATTATTAATATGTAGCCTTTGTCAGAATGCCTCAGATATCACAGACTTATAAGGTATTATAGTATATTGTATAACTTATCCCCACCTTCCCTCCTACATCTATAACCTCAGGCAATTAGGTGTAGCAAAAGACAAGCAGAAGTTAAGTTACAACTTAAACAATGTGTTATTGATAATATTCATAAGTAATAATAATATGCAAAGTACATTTGAATATTGGCAACCATACAACCTGATTAAATGGTGATGTGTAGTTTCAGGCGGCACACAGACTTGTTACTTAAAAATGTCTCTAGTTAAAGCATCATTCAGCTTTCTTCAGAACAGGCTGCATTGCCTGCCTCAATATGGCTACCGAGTTGTGCTCTCCATTGTGTTGTCTTCTTCAGTTCATGGTGTGATGGTCTTCATCAGTTTGGTAAAAGAGATACTTATTCATCATCAGAGGTTGGTAAGAGAGAGAGAATGTGGTTGAAAAAGTAGATTTATAGATTCTCTGTCCAACTCCTACAGCCAATAGGACATCATGGTACTTAAAAGCTTCTGATAGAAGCTAATTCCAAACAGCCATGCTTCAAACCAATTGGGCAAAGACAATCCCCCAAACCAATTGGGCAAAGACAATACCTGCCATCCCCCAAAACCATATGTTAAAGTGCAGTTTGGTTTCCTTGCAGAGGTTGAAAGACTTTAGCAGAGAAACAATTGCCAAACTGGTTTAAGGCACATCCCCCCATCTCTGTCATAAAATTCAAAGAGACCCATTCCTAAAGGGGGGGTAAACACTAAATGACATTGCTTTGCCTAAATTACAAATTAAGACATACAAAACATTTATCAAGTTATATGCAAAATCTTACATCACAACAGCTTGTATTTGCAATCTCGTTCTCTCGATCACTACCCACAGCTCATGACCATAGGTGAGGGTAGGAACGTAGATTGACCGGTAAATTGAGAGCTTTGCCTTACGGCTCAGCTCCTTTTTCACCATGACAGACCGATGCAGAGCCCACATCACTGTGGATGCCGCACAGATCCGCCTGTGGATCTCCTGCTCCATTTTTCCCTCACTTGTGAACAAGACCCCGAGATACTTGAACTCTTCCACTTGGGGCAGGATCTCATTCCCAACCCTGAGAGGGCACTCCACCCTTTTCCAGCTGAGGACCATGGTCTCGGATTTGGCTGCAAACAGATCCAGAGAGAGCTGAAGATCACTACCTGATGAAGCAAACAGGAGAACATCATCTGAAAAAAGCAGTGACCCAATCCTGAGACCACCAAACCGGACCCCCTCAATGCCCTGGCTGCGCCTAGAAATTCTATCCATAAATGTTATGAACAGAATCCGTGACAAAGGGCAGCCCTGGTGGAGTCCAACTCTCACCGGAAACAGGTTCGACTTACTGCCGGCAATGCAGACCAAGCTCTGACAACGGTTGTACAGGGACCGAACATCCCTTATCAGGGGGTCCAGTAACCCATACTCCCCGAGCACCCCCCACAGGATTCCTCTAGGGACACGGTCGAATGCCTTTTCCAAGTCCACAAAACACATGTAGACTGGTTGGGCAAACTCCCATGTGCCTTGAATAATATAATGCTCAAAAAATTAAAAGAACACTTTTTAATCAGAGTATAGCATCAAGTCAAGGAAACTTCTGGGATATTGATCTGGTCAGTTAAGTAGCAGAGGGGGTTGTTGAAATTAACAACAGGTGCACTAGAGGGGCAACAATGAGACGACCCCCAAAACAGGAATGGTTTAACAGGTGGAGGCTACTGACATTTTTCCCTCCTCATCTTTTCTGACAGTTTCTTTGCTAGTTTTGCATTTGGCTACAGTCAGTGTCACTACTGGTAGCATGAAGCGATACCTGGACCCTACAGAGGTTGTAAAGGTAGTCCAACTTCTCCAGGATGGCACATCAATATGTGCCATTGCCATCAAGTTTGCTGTGTCTCCCAGCACAGTCTCAATGGCATGTATGAGATTCCAGGAGACAAGCAGTTACTCTAGGAGAGCTGGACAGGGCCATAGAAGGTCCTTACCCCATCAGCAGGACCTGTTATCTTCTCCTTTGGGCAAGGAGAAACAAGATAAGCACTGCCAACCCCTACAAAATAACCTCCAGCAGGTCAGTGGTTTGAATGTCTCTGACCAAACAATCAGAAACAGACTTCCATGAGGGTGGCCTGAGGGCCTGACATCGTCTAGTGGGCCCTGTGCTAGATTGGGATTTGCCATAGAATACCAGAATTGGCAGGTCCACCACTGGCACCCTGTCACAGACATTAAAGGGTCTGAAGAAGTCGTGGAGAACGTTATGCTGCCTGTAACATCGTTCAGCATGACTGGTTTGGTGGTGTGTCAGTGATGTCTGGGGAGGGACGCGCAGACCTCTACAGGCTAGACAATGGCACCTTGACTGCCATTAGGTATTGGGATGAAATCCTTGGACCCATTGTCAGACCCTATGCTGATGCAGTGGGTCCTGGGTTCCTCTGGGTGCATGACAATGCTTGGCCTCATATGGCGAGAGTATGCAGGCAGTTCCTCGACGATGAAGGAATTGATACCATTGACTGGTCCCACACTTGCCTGACCTAAATCCAATAGAACACCTCTGGGACATCATGTTTCGGTCCATCTGACGCTGCCAGGTTGCACCTCAGACTGTCCAGGAGCTCAGTGATGCCCTGGTGTGGATCTGGGAAGAGATCCCCCAGGACACCATCTGTTGTTTCACTAGGAGCATGCCCCGACGTTGCCAGGCATGCATACAAGCACGTGGGGGCCATACAAACTACTGAGTACGATTTTGAGTTGATGCAATGAAATTAACTATCATGCCGGATCATTTTTTCACTTTGATTTTCAGAATATCTTTGAATTCAGCCTTCTGTAGTTTGATAACACTGCACAAAATGTTTTTTGAAAAGTCTTGTTTCCTGAAAAGATTTGCTGATTGTGACATGTACCTAACTGGCACAAATATAGTTTTGGTTTTACTACATCACATAGGAACTCTGAGAAATAGACATTTATATGTTTACTGACAATAACATATTTAGTCACATTTATGTTTCGCATAAGCTATTAAATTCAACAAAATTAAAAGTGTTTTGCTCCTGATTTTCTTTTGTATTCAATGTTTGATGCATCACGTTTCAGTGTCCAACAGTAGTCAGCAAGCACTGACGGATTCCAGTTGCCCTGGTATCGTTTCTCCATCGTAGCAATGTCCTGGTGAAACCTTTCACCATGTTCGTCACTGACAGCACCGAGATTTTAGGGAAGAAGTCCAAGTGTAAGTGGAGAAAATGAATCTTGAGTGACATGTTGCACTTCATTTTCTTGTATGCTTTAAGAAGTTTGTCTACCAGCTGAATGTAGTTTGGGGCTCTGTAATTGCCCAGAAAATTGTCAACGTCTTTGAGGCAATTTTTTCCAGCCCAACTAACAGATATTCAAATCGCTTGTCACTCATAACATGTCTGATCTGGGGGCCAACAAAAATGCCCTCTTTGATCTTAGCGTCAGTTATTCTTGGGAACATCTGTCTTAAATAACGAAAACCTTCACCGTCCTTGTTCAGTGCTTTCACAAAATTCTTCATGAGTCCCAGTTTTATGTGAAGAGGAGGCAAAAATATCTTTGCCGGGTCAACAAACGATTCATGTGCCACATTTTTCTGTCCTGGGACTAACTTTTTATGGAGTGGCCAGTTCTTTTGAAAATAGTGTGACTCTTTGGCACGGCTGTCCCATTCACAGATGAAACAACAGTACTTTGTATAGCTGAGCTGCCAATCCTAGTAACAGAGCAACAACTTTAAGATCTCCACAGATATTCCAGTTGTACCTGCTATACTGGACGTGCTTCAACAACAGTTCCATATTCTCATACGTTTCTTTCATGTGTGCTGCATAGCCAACAGGTACTGAAGGATAAACGTTGCCATTGTGTAGCAGAACAGCTTTCAGGCTTAACATTGACGAATCAATGAAAAGATGCCACTCTTCCAGATTGTGATCACAACCCAAGGCAGAGAACAATCCTTCAATGTCCCAACAGAAACAGAGACTGTCAACTTGTGCAAAAACTTTGAATATATCATGATGTCGGCCTCGAAAACAGAAATTTTCGTACGCGGTGACAGCAAACACCATTCCTGCAGTCTCGAACCCAGCAGCTCGGCTTTTGCTTTTGACAGACCCAAATCTCTGACCAAATTGTTCAATTCAGACTATGTTATCAGATGTGGATCACCTGATGAGCACGGTTCAAAATCCGGGTCAATGTCACTGTCAGTACCCTGCATTGCAGTTTCCTCATTTGGTTCGTCTAAGGTATAATCCTCTGGTGGAAGACTGTTGTCATGTGGCACATGTCTCATTGCTGAAGGCAGATTAGGATATTCAATTAACTTGTTGTATAGGGCAAATAATATATTGTTATTTGGAACACATTCATTTCATGTGTGTTCCGTGTCTACAACGATTTATGTAAATGTAGGATGACAGGAAATGCAAGAAATGTAGTGTATAATGAAGTATATAATGTGTGAAGACTGAAGTCCAAATATCAAATAAACACTTTCACAAAAGATACACGTATAACAAGACAAGTGTGCTTTTATTCAAAAATATAACTGAAGAAAAAGAAATCGGGTTAGAGTACAACACTGACATGACTGCTTGCGTGGTGCAACAGTAAGAACTGCTGACTTATAATCAAGAAGTGCAAAGTTCTGCTTGTGATTATGTTTTGTGATGGTCTTTATATGAAAAACATTTATATGTTACTTATATGCCCGTATAATGCGCCTTGGCTGCAAAAAGGTATTTAAAGATAGTTAGTTGTTCACAAGACTGAGTCCAAAACAGAACTGCAGTATTGAATCAAGATGGCAGCTTTAAAGGCCAGTGTAGGAAGTGATGTTATCGGGGTCGAAAGCAGAAGTGACGTCATCAGAGGCGGGGCCCGGAAAGTGATGTCATTGAATGTGCCAGAAGCGTAAGTGATGTCATCAAAGGCGCCGTAACCCTACGAGATTTCCCAAGAATGGTCTGGAAGGCATAGAGAAAGACGGTTAGTGCACCATGTATATATATACACGCACACACACAAATACTGTATATAGTGACTGGTAGTAGGGAATCAGGCAAGCAGCAAGAATCATTGCGGTATTAACCTGGTAGCCTTGTTTAATTATTCCAAATGATAAAGCAAAAAACGCACAACAAAAAAGATGCTTATCACAAAGTCTGCCTACACAGAGTTCTACAATTTTTTTTTTTGTTCTTAGATGTTGCACGGGTGCTCATTCGTTATTGACACCTGGTTTTATGGCATCCTGCTCTGAGCATCACAGTCAGGGTGGTTAACATCCACTCATCCTCTTGGAGTTGTGGAAGAAAGAGAAGGTGCTCTTAGGAATGGCACCCCCTGTCATCCTGGAGTGGAATTGCTTACCTTAGTCAAGCCTGGAAGCTGATCCTCAGTCGAATATCCATGACTATATATATATATATATATATATATATATATATATATATATATATATATATATATATATATATATATAAAGGGTGGCACGGTGGTGCAGTGGTAGAGCTGCATGTTCTCCCCATGTCTGCGTGGGTTTCCTCCCACAGTCCAAAGACATGCAGGTTAGGTGCATTGGCAATCCTAAATTGTCCTTAGTGTATGCTTGGTGTGTGTGTGTGCCCTGCGGTGGGCTGCAGCCCTGCCCAGGGTTTGTTTCCTGCCTTGCGCCCTGTGTTGGCTGGGATTGGCTCCAGCAGACCCACGTGACCCTGTAGTTAGGATATAGCGGGATGGATAATGGATGGATATATATATATATATATATATATATATATACTGTATTATTATTTACTATTTTTTGTCAACAGGTCTGGGGAGACATGCAAGCAAGAATTTCATTGTGCTGTGTACACATGACCCCATAACTTGACATGAAAATTATTACTCATGTAAAACATAACATTCTCAAACCAAGTTATTTCCAGTCAGATTGATAAGGATCCCAGGGAAAGACACCCCAGCAGCGTTCATTGCAAGGCAACAAGGCAGCATCCAGCCCTTCATGGGTTGGCTGTCCACCACACGTCAGCCCTAAATTTTGGAAGCTCAAAATATCAGTCTAGCCAAAGTTCATAGATTGAAAGAGTGAAATACTACTGCATATTAGAAGATACCTTAAGTTTAAACACAAAGTTATATTTATGGGCAGTTACACTAATTAAAATGTGCTTTCCTATTATATGATGGAATGTTTATTTGTGGTTGCCATCATCAAGTATTTGCCTATACTGGTAGGTTTCTGGCATCAATCATGTTCCATAATCACTCACTTCTCAGCTCTTCTTTTTCAATACACCCACTCCCCTTCCTCTTCAAATGTCCTAGTGTTCAAGTTCTGCTACTCCCTCTCAGTTGTTTTCTTGCTCTATTTTTTGCCTCTTTTGCATTTTACTGCCTGTATTTATACATTGTTCTATTCCTTCTGTTTGTTATGTTTTATGATTGCTTTGTAAAGCTTTTTGTGACGGAGTTCACAATAAAAATGCCTTATAAGAAAGACTAATTGACATCTTTTAGAAGCCCATTATTCTCCATACTGTCTTCAAGCCCATTCTTGTTTTTTTTCTTTTCCTTGATCTGTTCAATTAGATTTCTTCTCTCTTCAGCAGCTTTCAGTACCTTATGCTGAATGAAATATGTACATGTGATTAACCAGCTTAATGATCCCAACACTTTACAGCAAGGCTTGACAAATAAAAGCTATCAATTGCCTTCCTCATTCATTTGGAGTTTCTGCAGAGACGCTTGCTGTAGGTAAGATATGCATATTGCCTAATACAATATTTAATGCTAAATTTTCAAAAGTACTCCAAAGTGGCAATAATTCTCATTTGTTTCTTCTTTTTTTTCAAAGTCAGCTTATTCTAATAAAAGAATGCAGGGAGTTTTTGTCAATTCAGGGAGCATTGGTATAAAGCAGGAAGCAAGCTTGCCCATTAAAGTGCTCATTGACACACACAACTACACCTTCCCATAGCAGGCCTGTTTAAAGTTACTAATCAATCTAATCTTCTGGATATAGGAGGATTATGGAGCACATGAAGAGAGGCCATGTGGGCATGAATTACTTGTTGATGCTCAGAGTAAATATGGACAAGAAGGCAGAATGAGCGGCTGAAGAGGGTCATATTTAGCAAAGAGAGATAGACACAATAGTATGAAGAACATGCCTTTACACCCCAATGCCACTAGAGTCTTTACAGCTTAGAGGTCAGTGGATGTCTAATGTTTTAACTGTAATGGATTGATATTATAAGGGAACTGCTGAACTGTGTCTTCTAAGGGACATTTGCCTAATAGCATAGCTAAAAAGAACGAGTTGTAAAGTGCAGTACTTAGTAAGACATCATGTTTTAGTTGATGGGAGACAAGATAAGAGGTGCCAGACATGACAAATATGTAGCAGGGAAAGGGGTGAAATAAGTCACTTGCTTTGTTATACTGTTAGACAGAAGAGTCTGTAAACCAAAGGACTGAAGCAAAACTTGTAAACCATAAGTATTCTTGGAGAAACAATGAAGTTATATATGGTTCTTTCAGATTTTGCTCCGGCTTCTTTTTGGTATTACTAGAAAAATGTTACAAAAGAAAAATGGCTGCTTTGGATGTTTGCCTCCTAAGTGGACTTCATTTTTTTCACAGGTGTGAAAACTGCCAGGGGATAACCAGTGACAAAAGAAAATGGGCTCCTACTTGTAAAGTATTTACGGCTGCAAAGGTTTAGTTTAGACATTTATTTTTTAAAATGAGCATCCCACCTGTTAAAATATAAATGCCAGGCTAAGAAAATAATTGCTAAACCATAAGATTTACTGAAATTTAAAAAGGCTGAGAAATATTGAGCCTGTGGTGTAACTTTACTGACTGTTATTGTTACATAAAACTTTTTTCATATAAAACAAGTTTGTTTTTTTAGTCACCATACATACAATAATTAATCACGTCACTTGGGTTGTTTCTATGTATAGTCAGAATAATCTTAACAGACTGCAACCACTTAATGTTAAACATGCTGGAGATGGAGGCCATCTTAGCTGTTTGGAGTGCAAGGCAGGAACCATTTCTGGACAGGGTGCCAGTCCATTGAGGGACACAGAAAGACACACACAAACTAAATCAATTTAGAGTCACCAATTAGCCAAAGAGACATCTCTTTGTAATATGGGAGGAATATCAGGGAAACCCATGGGAGAAAAACAGGGGAAAAACGAGGCAGAAACATATAAACTCGACAAAGACATTATATAGACTATGAGTTGATTCGAGTCTTCTAGAGTTGTGTGTCAGCAGCGCTAACCACTGTGCAGCTTCTTAAAAACTTCCTTGCTTCAGTGCAAATTTGAATTCAGAATTGTGGAAGCCTTTGGGTGATTTCTGCAACTTATCCATTACGTAACAATTTACAACAGGTTCATGCCTCTGTACAATATTCCACGTTCTTCCTGCTTTCTGTCTATTTTGTTAAGTTGAGGTATGAGCATTCAAAAGCATGTTTTTCCCTCATGCACCCTGTTTTTTTTTAACAATAATGAATACTAAGAGCATATCTGTGCTAAATAAGACACTGCCTTTTAAGACTTCACTGGAGTATGTCTCGTGCCTCACACCAGTTTTGGAATTATCTTTTGTGGCTGATCCCAGAGGTTTTTTTCACTTGAAAACCTTGTGAGTGAAGAATGCTGACTGGACTAATGCAGAAAGAGTGGCCAAAAACAATGGTCAAAAAAAGGAAATCTTTTTTGGAACAATCAACATGACTTGCATTCTACTGACAAAATTTTCCATATCTCTATGTAAGAGTTAATCCACAAATATGGCCCAAATTACTGGCAAGTCATTCATGCTATCATGCAGCACTACAGTCCCAATGTTCTTGCTAATCTACATCACAAAATCAGTGAGAATGTTTCTTGCTATATCTATAGCATGGGCGTCAGGGGAGCAGTACACAGAGATCTTTTGTTCAGATGTCAAAATGCTTTGATTCCTAACAAGAGAGTTTCCAGTAAAGTGAATCTCTCGACGGTATGCAGAGGAGGTAGGAGAGCTTAGTGGTTCAAGCCAGTAAGGCCGGGAAGGTGGGAAAGAATTTCATATATAGTAGTTCTCGGCTTCTTATGCTGCTGCTGCCAATCTCAGTCATAGGTTTAAAGCAAATAAGGTGAAACCTTAGAGACAGCGTTGCTGGCTCAGATTCAGCAAAGTAAATTGAAGCATTGTCTATTGTAGAAGTGTCTTGCAAAAGAGAAAGTCTGTTTGCAGACAATGCATTTTTTAACATAAGAGGAGATGCTGACTCTCCTTCTCCAGTGTTTGAACTTACTCACAGATGAGCTGAATTTTACAGTACATACTCTGTGCACTCTTCACCATCTTGGAACAGTCAAGAAGTCTGTTTAAAGCTGATCACCATTGTAGACCTGATAACCAACAATGATGAGATTGCTTACAGAAATGAAATGTTCTTTCTGATACAGTGATATCAGCACAACAATCTCTACCTTAACTTGTCCAAAGACAAGGAGCTCGTTATAGACCTCAGGAAGTAGAAGGCAGATCATAATTCCTTCTGCATGTAAGGTGATGCCATAGAGACAGTCATCAGCTTTAAATTCTTGTCATCTTTATTACTGACAATCTGAAGTGAACATAGCTTCTCTTGTCTACTTTTAAGAAAGCTTATCAAAGCTTTTACTTTCTGATGTGTTTGAGGAAGCCCAGGACATCTTCATCTATCAGACCTGGTATAGCATAGCATTACAAAGCAAAATCACTACATACTATTATCAGTAAAGTGCTAATGTATGCATGATTTGCTGCAAATAAATATGCTCACAGATCACATGATGCATACATTATTATTACAAATGTGCAGTACCTTATTTTATTGTATTTCTTTAGTTTTTATTGAATGCAGTTTGTATACAGTATATATCCAGTGTATACATGGACATCCATTATCTAAACCTGCTCTTCTTTCCTGGAGTTTCACAAAAAATCAGAAAGAGAAAGCAGAAAGAATGCAAGACAAGAACTTTTCCTGGAGATAACTTTATTCACAAATACATGGAAACACATATGCATTAGCACAGCTTCACTGTGACTTTTCTTTTCTTTTCCTGGGTCAAGATAATTGCTTGAATGTGCTGCGCTGTTCATGTTTGAAGCAAAATGAGCAGCTATGTCAGATTTATGTTTGATATAGAATGTATTTCTACAGTTACATATCATATTTGCATTTTGAATAAAATTAGATTATGCGTTTTAGGACACTTTCATTATGATTACAGCAAGTACCGACTAGTAATCAGACATGCCAGTAAGAATTTCATTGTACTCTGTACACGTGGCACTACTACTACTACTAGCACTACCACTACTGCTACTACTTACGACTATGATTAACAAACAGCAGAGGCTATGGAAGCATCCCTATATGAATTGTGAGAGATCACAGAAAACAGCACACAGAAGGAGCTTTAATCTAGAATCATTACTGGGTACACATATTAGACATTTAGTAATGTATGTAAATTAGATAAACAAGCTAATGTGAAACGCTGGACATATTCAGTCTTGCTGAGCAACATACAATAATACCTTAGACTGTGCTTTGGTTTGTTCCTGTTAGTAATAGATACTCATTACACAATGCATTTGTGTTTCAATGCATATCCCTAGTACCTAACCAAAAAACTATTTTTTAACAAACACGCAAACTTTATTTTGTATATTACTTTCCTATAGTGAATGACTGCCCTAAAGGCTTTATAATTACACCAGTTTACTACAATTATTCACTTGCACTTATTACATTTGGAGTGCAGGCAGGTTAAGTAACTTACAGAAAGTCACACAGTGATTTTAAGGTAACATATTCATCCATGAACTTTTAGATTTACAGTACAATGCCTTAGTATTAGACCACACTAATGAACGCATGCAAAAATGTGAGCATCATTTTAACTAACATAATATGACATTATTGAACTTGCTTACAGGGTATCTCAGATTCTCCGTTCACATTTTTCATTTGACTTTCTTATACAGTATATCATATGAAAAAAATTAGCTGCTCTCATTGTACCTTATGTTACTTTCATTTCATTTTACAGGAGCCAATCTTTAGGTAATCTATATGTTAGGATATAATACAATCTCAATGCTAGAAAAGGTAGATGTTAGACTATTTTTATGAAACAGGATAGTAGATAACTTTGTTTTTGTGTCCTTTTTAACTTATAATCTTTCCAGCCCCCAGTGATGTAAACATAAGCCCAGAACAAAGGGGATAAAAAATTTGAGGATCAGTCAGTCCAATGTTCACCTTCTTAAAAATCCCACATCTTAACTTGTTAATGCTATTGACAGAAGTGACAGAGGCCTTGGTTTCACCTGCAAATCAGTTCATGTTCCAATTGTTGAAGGATAATTTTTAAATTCCTTACCAACTGTGCTTCTTTTTCCTCAAAATGTATCCACAACCTCCTTTTACTGAATTTTACTGCACAGTTATACTTTGACTGACCAGCACAGGAAGACCATTTTTTTTCCTGCTGTGTTGCCATTATATTAGAAATGTTCTGTAACAGTTATCACTGTTGCTTTGTTTATCACAAAATATGTGATATTGCTGCTGCCACTACCTTTCCTACACATTTACACAATACATTTAGACCCCACTGAGCCTGTGATAAAAACTTGAAGATTCATAGAGTCACACTGTTTATTCCTGACTTCTTGAAGTTTCTGTTTTACTGATTTTTAAACATGTCAGCAGCAAGCCAGTAAGACTGATGCAGTTTTTAACTCAAATCTCATTGATTTGGTACCCTCACTTGTATATATCGTGCCTTTGTAGCCCCACCTACTTGAATAATTTACATTAAGATGACTTAAATTCTACTATTTCTATCTCTTAGCACACATTTCATAATTTCTGAAAATATTTTTTATCTAAATTACATAAATGAGAACACATAAAACATATCAGCCATACAGTACGAAGGAAAATGGATGAATAAAATGAAGGCTCATTTTTATCTAAATTTTCAGTACCCTAATATGGTATCTCTTCTTATAAATGTACAAAAAGCACTTTTCATGAATGCTAGTTAGACATATTTATTTTGTATGATATTGATCTACTTTAATGAATCCTGTGTTGCAATGATTATAAATGGTCATGAGTTATTTCACATTCTGCTTTATTGTCATGTGTACATACAGTAAGTAGCACAGTGAAATTTTTACATGGCAATAAATACAACACTGACAGTAAATAGAACATCATATGTTAAATACAACATCAGAATATACACTGTACAAGAAACATGTATGTAATTATTAGTATGTGTGGCTGTTGAGTAGCCTAATGAAAACTACCTCCCAAGTTATCACTGCGTACAGTCCTGTCCAGTTTCTTAGGCAGTGTATGTTGTATAAGTTCTAAACAGAAAGCAGTTGTGTACCATACAACTTTATATTCTTAGCCAACCCCCCACCCCAACAGTGCTTTACAGTCACTGCCTGACCAGTATGCTTTGCAGCCAGTGAGATCCAACCTTAAGTGACTCTAAGAAACTTAAAGCTCACCACAGTATTACACATCTACATATACTTTTATATACTGTAGTTCCATTTAAACATGAATAATCTTTTATCATAAATATAAAAAAAAAATCATAAACATTTTCCAGTTAAAATGACTTGCCCTCTCTGAGTGAGTGAGAGAGAAGTATAAAGTGAACTGGCAACTCCAAGCTCAATACCATAGCAATAAGTGCAGAAAGGATTACAATAAGTTTATTCAAAATATGAGGTTTATTATATTATGCTAAAAACACAAAAACAATAATCACAATGTAACAAAATATAAACCTCCAATTAATCAATTTATCCTTTTAATGTTTTCATAGAGCCACAGTGATTACTGCATCTTTCACATCACTTGCCTCTTTGATGAAAGACTCTTTAAATCCCTGAGCACTAAACAGTAGAACAAACATAAAGAGGACTATCTCAAGCTAACACCCTGATGACAATGATAATAATGCTATATATGGCCATAGCTATAGCTGTTTCAATCAATGAGGTTTCAGGAGGAGATGTTTCAGGATCTTATTGTCATTCTAACAAAAAACTAATTAATAGTTTTGTTTAAAACACATGCAAACAATATATGACTCTGTGCTTAGCCCATCCAAATCTACATGTCAATGGCAGGTTATTCCCAAAGGAATTTAAAGCAGAGTTTAGTCCATGGAGCTATATTTGTTATTAACCAAGAACACACTATATAAAATTAAAATGTATCCATTTTATCCACTGTAATTATGTTTCCACTGTAATTATGTTGTTGGACTTAAGTGCAGCATTTGACACCATCGACCATTCTATTTTACTACACAGGCTAGAAAATGATGTTGGGCTTACAGGCACCGTGCTCGCTTGGTTTAGTTCTTATTTATCAAATTGATTCCAATATGTACAGAAATGTGCTGACAGTACTCCATCATTGTACACAGAAGTTCAATATGGTGTCCTGCAGGGCTCAGTACTGGGACCTTTACTGTTTTCACTTTACATGCTTCCACTGGGATCTATCATTAGGAAACTTAATGTTAATTTTCACTCGTATGCAGATGACACCCAATTATACCTTTCATTTAAATCAGATGAAGTTTCTCCGATGTTGTCTTTAATTAGTTGTGTTAGCGAATTAAAGGAGTGGATGAATGAGAACTACTTGTCTTTAAATACAGATAAAACAGAGATGTTAATTGTTGGAGGGAATGATGCTGATCATAACAATATTTTGTCATCATTTAACTCAGTTGGAATCCCAATTAATTTTACTGAATCAGCCCGTAATCTAGGAGTTATCTTTGACTCTAGCATGTCATTTAAAGCGCACATTACAAAGTTGTCCAAAACATGCTTCTTCCATCTTAAAAATGTTAGGAAATTAAATAAACAGGATTCTGAGAAATTAATTCATGCATTTATCTCTAATAGGATTGACTACTGCAATGCGGTGTTCACTGGATATTCAAACTGTTCTTTATACAGCCTCCAGTTAATACAAAATGCAGCTGCAAGAATTATTACAAGAACAAGCAAATACGAGCACATAACTCCAGTTCTTAAATCCTTACACTGGCTCCCAGTTAAGTTTAGGGCAGATTTCAATATCCTTCTTTTAACATATAAAGCATTAAATGGCCGAGGTCCTGTTTACTTGTCTGAACTTACCATGACTTACAAACCAGAGCGCACATTAAAATCTCAAGATGCTAGTCTGCTTATGGTTCCAAGGATTAATAAAATAACAATGGGAGGTCGAGCTTTTAGTTACAGGGCCCCTAAACTGTGGAATGGTCTGCCTGCTTCTATAAGAGATGCCCCATCAGTCTCAGCTTTTAAATCCCAGCTGAAGACTCACTACTTCAGTTTAGAATATCCTGACTAGAGCTGCTGATTAACTGTACATACTGCATCTCTGTTGTTAGTCATTAGCACTAAAACATAAGTAACATGATAGTTAGAATTGGATACTAGCCCTCACCTATTCTGTTTCTCTTCTCGGTACTCAAATGTGGCACTTGGTGCCACGGCCCACCTGCCAAGTTGGTTTGCCTGCCTAAGGTAAAGTCATCCCTGATGGAGAATCGCAGGAATCGTGAGAAAGAGGGGTCCTTTCATCGGATTGGCTGGCCCAACACTGTTTCAGTCATGGAATGGCCAAATGGGGGAGGCAGCTTGATGGATGAGGTCTCCAAGAGTCTAAAATTATCCAAATCTTATTATGTGATATCATCTACTGTTAAATTCTGCTCCGTACTTCTAAAAAATTTTTATTTTTTATTTTTTATTGAGGATTTGTTCTGTTCTGTGTATTGTATTGTATTGACCCCCTTCTTCTGACACCCACTGCACGCCCAACCTACCTGGAAAGGGGTCGTTCTTTGAACTGCCTTTCCCAAGGTTTCTTCCATTTTTCCCTACTAGGTTTTTTTGGGAGTTTTTCCTTGTCTTCTTAGAGAGTCAAGGCTGGGGGGCTGTCAAGAGGCAGGGCCTGTTAAAGCCCATTGCGGCACTTCCTGTGTGATTTTGGGCTATACAAAAATAAACTGTATTCTATTGTATTGTATTTGTTTTCAGACAACTCCAAATAAATTAAAAAGGAAAAAACAACGAAAAAAAGAAAGTAATTCAAATCTGAATTCACAATTAGGTTTGCATGGCTTGCTACTCTACAACCAGAAAAGTGCTATATAAATAAAATAAATTATTAATGTATTTATGTATTAAGTCAAAGCCATAACTTAAAAGGAAAAAAAAAATTAACTACGGGATATGCATACTAAATTCCCTGTAAATGTCACAAATTCAAATATAAAATACTTAGGTATAAGCATGTACACATTGTCATGTGCATGCACATCAGGGACAGCTGGAGAACTCTTGTGACTGTAATTATACAACCACACCAGGGGTTGGCACTGTGTCCTAATGCCTTTCTTTTTTCCTCCCTCTGGATGACTGATGGCTATAACACCTCTGACATCACTTCTTGTGTCTGTCAACCTGGACCCACCTTTTCCTGCCGGAAGGACTGAAAACTGGAAGCTCCACATCTTTGTCAGTTCAATCTTGAACTTGTGTCTGAAAAGATGTCTCCACAATTATTGCACGTTTTCTTTTTCTGCTTTGCAATTCAATTATATAAGGTTACCAGGTTGGTACCCCAATTCTTTATTGTTGTCATCTTGTTTCTCTTAAAACACCTTTATATGCTTTACTTGCATGATTCTTGAGATGTTTTTTATTTTGCTACATTTATAATGACTGTATATTATACTAGACTGTTAATTGGAAGTACACCATAATAGGAATGAACTGAATTTACACAAAATATTTTTCATTTTATTTCTGTTCATGGAGTAAGTCCTGCTGGCTAAGGCATTGAACTGCAAAGTTAATAATTTAGTCTGTTTCTGATTTAACATGCTTTAGCTCCAAATGTAAAAAATGTAAATTATCGTATAATTATTCTATAAGAAAAGCATTGAGATATCATTCAGGATAAGGTATATGAAACAAAGATTGATTGGTTTTAAAATAGGGAAATTATTGTGGATTATTTGAATTTACAAATTTAATTAAATGCAATTTGCAAAATTTCTGCTCTTGTTACTGTGCTTTAATTGGATGCACCACTGCTCAGACAATATGTAAGATTAAAAATAATAAATGTATTACAGAGAAATAGTCCATCTCTATTAGTGTTAGCAAAAGTAGTAGTTCAATTAATGCAATTGTTTACTTAAATATTCTTCTAACTGGATAATTAAAGGAAATGAACAGAAAATTATACACATATATTGAAACTCAGACAATTATATGTCGGAGAAAAATGTGCTGCCTGAACTACAGCAATTCATTATGACACATTTCCTGGTGCTTTCATTCTTTCTGTAATGATTTGCAGAACAATTACTGCTTCATACCCTCAATGACTGATGTACATCAGTGGTTGCCCTCAGTAGCTAATGTCCTGTATACAAGCTGCCAAGCTCCCATTACCCTGGAAACTATTCCTCTTGAAGCCTTGCTGATGTGTGCTGTCTCGGGTGCTATCTATTTCCACATTGTAAACCGAATGGAGGATTAGGCTTTTCAGGCTGCCGATAAGGATAACTGTTTTTAGAGCCTGTGAATTGCTGCAGGTAGTGTTTGTCTACTCTTGGGCACATATTTTGAAAACAAATGGATTAAGACAGCAGCATGTCTAGCAAGGTATACTACATTAAATTCAGCTTTGGCTGAAAAGACACTAGCCTCCCTTTTGTATTTTTTTTTCTTCTAGGGGCAGCATCAACATTTTGGTGAAATGATTTTTTTTTTTCACATTTGCAGTGGACTGGCTTTGTAGAATGTTGAATGAAAAATAAAAATAATACAACGGTATTTTAGAAAGCTGCAAATTTCTTTCAGCTGAAAGAAATGGCTCCATCAGAATTTCTCAGCTCTTGCTACACATTACTGCCACAATTTTCTGAAGACCTTCACAAAGACAGTGGCAGAAAAAAATTACTTTTTCTGGTCATCATATAATTTGCCACAGGTTGACAGTCACAGATTTATCTTGCTTTCTAAAGAGAAAACTTTGTTTTGCATATTTGTTGAAATGGTTACAATACAACAGTGGCATGCACTTAATATTTCTTGTTTAATGTTTTTTAACAATCATACAGTACATGGTACCATGCTGCATTAGTTAATACTATTACAATATCTCAGTGCTCCAAGGAGAGGAGTCTGAGCAGAGTTTGCACATTCTCTCAATGTCTGAGGATGTTTTCTTTATATATTCCAATTTCCACATCCCAAAGACGGCAGGCTAAGTTACAGTAACTGGCCAATATACACTGGTCTGCTATTTGTGGTTGTGAAAGTCTTCCTAAGTGTGCCCCGTATTTTACTGGCACCTGCTTTATGCCCAGTGCTCCAGCACACAGGATCTTGTAATTAAAAAAACATGTTCACAAATTGAATGGGTAAATTTATTTAATAGCCTACATATTACATTGCGTGGAAAAAGTTTTAAAACAGTTATTCATTCTAAATCAATTTATTCCAAATGAATCTTTAGAATTACTCTGTTCATTGCACACGAGAACCAAATAATACTGTCTGTTTAAAGTAATTCACATGACCAGGCCCATAATTCAAATAAATTTCATTTTTGACATGCAATTTCAACCATATTTCACATGCTGCCTGCAATTTCTGTGTTTGTTTTATTTATTATTTATTTATGTATTTATTTTTTGTTTAGCATATTATCATCATTCATCATTCTTTTTAGAATCGGGGAAGCCCAAAGTCTTAAAATTCTACATTGACTGAATGTAAAATTTCAACTGCTATTAATTATGTGTTTGTGTGGTAAAACATACTCTTCATAATTTCTCATTTTATTGCGTCCATCTCCTCCCAGAAAAAAGGCAGATTCCTGTTTTGTAAAAATGTGACTTTAAAGACATTGTTTTTGCATTTAGATACTTTATATTCCTTATACCATTAAAGCACAAATAATTGTGACATTATAAACTTGGAAGCTTCTTTGAGCATGAAATCCAACTCTTTAAAAATATTCTTTGCAAAAATCTGTCTCTTCTGCAGCCTAGTTGCATTTATTTTCACCCATGATGTTACGAAAGGTTACCTACATTAGCAGAGATATATAAAGTTATTTCTCAAATATTCTTGTAAATTGAACACATTTTTTATGACTGGTCAATCTTTAATACTGAACTCTTAATTACTCTTTAGAGTCACTATTGATTACAGTATTTATAATAAAAGCCGATTGATTTGATTCCATTAATTGCATTCATTGAGCACTTTATCCTGTACACCTATACCAAGTGGCAGAAATAGGCCATAATTCTTTGAGGAATTGAATCCTTATTGATTTTGGCCCACACTGACTTGTTGGCTTTATGTAGTTGTTGCAGATTTTGTTTACACTGTGAATCTTCTTCTACCACCTTCTTCAAAATGTACCATACTGAACTGAGATTAGAGGCCTGAAGTCACTGTCATATGCATGAGACCAGCTTTAGATAGATAGATAGATAGATAGATAGATAGATAGATAGATAGATAGATAGATAGATAGATAGATAGATAGATAGATAGATAGATAGATAGAACTTTATACAGAAGTTCTTTAAATAAATAAGTAGGCAGATAAATAATTAAATATATACTGTATGTATACACACATGCACAATCACATACACATACAAACACTTTGCTCTGAACACACACAAGAATGACTAAAGAGATCATTTTTAAAGGGAAAGAAAACTTCTGACTTGTCAGTCACCATCACAATGGGGCATTATGTAGGCATATTGCTATTGATATAAAGGAGCCCCAGTAGTGTTTCTTGAAACGCTTTTTATGAATAATAGTGATGATCATCATCATTGATATGATGCATGGAATATTACCTTGCTGTAAGTATCCATTGTCACACGCATGTGCTTGGGAGACAGCTTACTGGCTCATATAAATGTAATTACACTCTCAACCAGGAGTTGGCACTGTTGCCTAATGCCTTTTCTCCTCCTCCCACTGAACAAGCAGTGATTGATAGTTGCATCCCCAAAGATTTCACTTCCGGTTTCTGAACACCTGAACATGCCTTCTTGCCCTCCAAAGTGAAAATTACTATCTTGGAGTCTGTCAAATGGAGACTTGTGTCTGAAAAGACAATTTGTTATTTTTCTATTGTGTTTTTCAATCTGCCATTTAAATGGGGTTCACTACGGTGCCTCAACTCTCTGTTGAAATTCTTAAACCATTTAAAAAGGGTTAGACTGTAACTGTGAAGAATACACGTGGTCAACAACAATGCTTAGGAATTCAACTGAGGCTGCATTGATATTAAAAGCACTAACAAGTGCTAACTAAACATCCCCCACCCCATTACTCTACCACCAGCTTGTACCATTAACAAAAGACAGGATGGATTCATGGATTCAGAGTTCACCAAGTTTAACTCTGACATTTGTGTATAAAAGCAGAAATTGAGATTGATGAAACCACATGATTATTTTCTAATTTTCATTTACCCAGTTTTGCTAATCATATACCTTCATCTTCCTGGAAGGCAACTATTGCTGAGATGCTGAGAACAACACGTCTGGTGCCAACAGTCATGCTACCATCACAGCTGCTTAGATCACATATGTTGCTAATTCTAACTTTTCATCATGCCTGCATACTATATACATATCAAGTAGCAGCCACATAACTGATTGAGGTGTAGGCTATTTACTTTGCAGTAAAGAGCAGAAGTCCCTAATATAGTGGGCAGGGAGTGTAGATAATGAATGCTGTTGGCATCACCTCTATTCAGATTTATATGGCAGTGCAGTCACACTCTAAGGCTGTTGTTGTTATTTCTTCAGCTCTGACTCATTGTGCAACCTTTAGCAAATTATGAAACTGTGAAAAATATACATATAAACTATTATTATTTTGTCCTGTATTATTAAATTACCAAAGGATGCTGTTTTCTATAAAAATGCTCAATATAAAAAAAACAGGTATTTTTGTGAGCAGATACTCTGGGCTATTGTCTGATCCAAAGGCCTATGACCTGCAGTGTTGCTAGGCCCTCCTCCTTCCATTTACCGGTTACACTTGTTTGTCTTCCACATTTGAAAGAAACAAGCATAAAACCCTGGACTGTAGTAATTGCACTTGTAAAGGATTATAGAATCCATCCATCCATTTTCCAACCCGCTGAATCCGAACACAGGTTCACAGGGGTCTGCTGGAGCCAATCCCAGCCAACACAGGGCACAAGGCAGGAACCAATCCCGGGCAGGGTGCCAACCCACCGCAGGACACACACAAACACACCCACATACACACCAAGCACACACTAGGGCCAATTTAGAATCGCCAATCCACCTAACCAGCATGTCTTTGGACTGTGGGAGGAAACCGGAGCACCCGGAGGAAACCCACGCAGACACGGGGAGAA
This sequence comes from Erpetoichthys calabaricus, assembly GCF_900747795.2. Classification (NCBI taxonomy): domain Eukaryota; kingdom Metazoa; phylum Chordata; class Cladistia; order Polypteriformes; family Polypteridae; genus Erpetoichthys; species Erpetoichthys calabaricus. Next base: position 248,870,978 of record NC_041394.2, read on the forward strand.
CATGCAAACTCCACGCAGGGAGGACCCGGGAAGCGAACCCAGGTCCCCAACTGCAAGGTAGCAGCGCTACCCACTGCGCCACCATGCCGCCCGATTATAGAATAGCTTTATGTAAAATAAAAAATGTTTTCTTTTTTTTTTTAGACATACAGTATCTCTAGATTGCCTAGAGTATTGCTTATTAAAAGGCACGACTACTTAGAAATGTTTAATTTAGAGTAAGGGTGAATTTAAATGCCAACAGTTAAATAAACAGTACTTTTTCTTGCTTCTTTCTGTCTATCAAAGATTATGAGGGCACATAATGAAATAAAGGCTTATAGTGGGTCATACTGTATGTATATTAAAAGATCTCCCTTCAGTAACATGGAACAACAAATATCTGTCCTTGTACAGTGCCTCTAAAGCGCTGTGAATGCTATGATAAGCATGGAGATGAATATAAGGGGTTTTGTTGTAGTCGCATGTGTTATTAGACATTGCTGGCATTGTTGAAGGGGTCCTGATAATCCATGCAAATTTTGAAATTATCATGAAATTGCCCCAATTGGTTTTACTATTTTATGCCCTTTTTTATCTTTTTCATGTAGTTGTTGCTAAATGTAACAGATTCTTATATAATGATTTGTAGAACTTAAATTACAAATTAATATTAAAACAAAAAAACTATGTTTGTCACAAGTCCATAGCATTAAATAAACCTGAATTTACAACTGGTTGTAAAAACATTGCAGGTTCTGACACAATCCCTAGAAATAGTAGGTCAGAAAGTAATCTGCTCTGCCATCTGATCTGTCCATAAGAGTGAGCACACCACTCAATCTAAACTGATAAAATCTCAGAAATTACAATAATCAGAATATCATGCTGTTTTTCTTTGCACTGGCAGGAAAGTATAATTGGTTCAAATAGATCATATTAGGAGATGTAATCTTCTATATAGTATGTCGTCACTTGTCAGCAAAACCATGTTAAATGAATGTCCCTGACTTATTAGTTGCAACATCATTTAAAAGCGAGCCTGAATATGTAATCCTCAGGTGTTGCCGAAATTGTCTTGCAAAAAAATGTCCAAATACAAATCTACCAAATACCTCTATCTCTTTCTTATACTGGGTCCAAGTCTCTGGCAACATATCTCTGACAAGCTATAACAGTGCAACTGACAAATTCTTTAACACTCTGAAAAAAAAAATCCTCAAATTACAATCCTATATTAATCAGTGGCCAGTGAGGCAAATGACAGTCATTATAAGATAAAGGAAAAATCAACAAATACAAAACAGATAAACATTAAACAATAAGGAGAGAACTAAACATATCACTAGAGCCTATGTTATTTATTCAAGACTATGGACTAATTGTACACTTTTGTTTTCATTTTTTAATGTGGGCTTTTGGTCAAGTTTGATATTATGTACCCCATTACTATATAATATATTATGGTAACACTTTAGTTTAGGTACTGTAAAAATGCCTCTGTTACTCATTTACTACGATACAACAAACACTTCTTTGGGTCTTCATAATGCTTACAAAGCATCAGTGAAGTGTTTATTCTCCTCTGTGACCTACTTAACAAAATTCACCTTGGATTGGTCTGAGGCAGCTTAACTGAGACACATTTTCTCTTGATATTACATATTTAGTACAAGACCTTTAAATCCTTCACATTAACAAGTAATTTTATCATCATGTCAATATGCCACACTGCACAGAGATGAATAATCCATCTACTGATATTTTATAAGTGTCATGAATACCAAAAAATAAGGTCTTGTTACATAAGAGTTAATGAGTAATAGATGCATTTTGCAGCACCTAAAGTTTTACCAATATATCAAAGTATATATTTTAACATTAATGTTTATTGTACAAAATGTGTATGTGTGTTGCTGTTTTGAACTGTGTGCTCTAAAATTGTGCATATGTTTTCAGTTATTCCCATGCGGTATTTAGAACATTCCCATATCTGCTAGCTGTTGTTTTTGTGATAGTAGCCCTCTGAACATGTGCATCGCTGCTGCTGCTTTTGCTTGCTTGTTATTGGGGACATTTAAGACTACCCATATGGACACAAGCTTGTGTTTTTATATGGTTTCTTTGCTTCCATAATAAGTGGTAAGTTAATGATGTCTTGAAAAGATAATGAATTTTAATGATAGTACTATTTTTAGTTATTAATTTTCCTGGTCTCAAAATTATGTCTTGTCTACCAGTTTGTTTCATAGGCCCACCCACTTTGTATCTACTGGTCTTATTCCTGGTGTGACCAGAGTCTATATTGGAGAGAAGTTTGACAAGATTGTTCTTTATTGTGTTTTAACTGTTCACAATGGAGTGCCTCATATGGGCAGTTTGTTAAGTGACTTATTAAAAAATGTATATATTTGTAATGGTTGTAACAATATGAGTGAGGATATTCCTTTATTTCAAACACTGTGCCCTGCTATTTACTATCCAATTGGTCTTAACCAAACTGAATTTTAAGAGTTCATTCAGTGTATGGTATGGTGTTTGTAGGTAAATATACAGTGCATCCAGAAAGTATTCACAGCGCATCACTTTTTCCACATTTTGTTATGTTGCAGCCTTATTCCAAAATGGATTAAATTCATTTTTTTCCTCAGAATTCTACACACAACACCCATAATGACAACGTGAAAAAAGTTTACTTGAGATTTTTGCAAATCTATTAAAAATAAAAAAATTGAGAAATCACATGTACATAAGTATTCACAGCCTTTGCTTAATACTTTGTCGATGCACCTTTGGCAGCAATTACAGCCTCAAGTCTTGTTGAATATGATGCCACAAGCTTGGCACACCTATCCTTGGCCAGTTTCGCCCATTCCTCTTTGCAGCACCTCTCAAGCTCCATCAAGTTGGATGGGAAGCGTCAGTGCACAGCCATTTTAAGATCTCTCCAGAGATGTTCAATTGGATTCAGATCAAAGTCTGGGCTCTGGCTGGGCCACTCAAGGACATTCACAGAATTGTCCTGAAGCCACTCCTTTGATATCTTGGCTGTGTGCTTAGGGTCATTGTCCTGCTGAAGGATGACCCATCACCCCAGTCAGAGGTCAAGAGCGTTCTGGAGCAGGTTTTCATCCAGGATGTCTCTGTACATTGCTGCAGTCATCTTTCCCTTTATCCTGACTAGTCTCCCAGTCCCTGTCGCTGAAAAACATCCCCACAGCATGATGCTGCCACCACCATGCTTCACTGTAGGGATGGTGCCAGGTTTCCTCCAAACGTGACGCCTGGCATTCACACCAAAGAGTTCAATCTTTGTCTCATCAGACCAGAGAATTTTCTTTCTCATGGTCTGAGAGTCCTTCAGGTGCCTTTTGGCAAACTCCAGGCGGGCTGCCATGTGCCTTTTACTAAGGAGTGGCTTCTGTCTGGCCACTCTACCATACAGGCCTGATTGGTGGGTTGCTGCAGAGATGGTTGTCCTTCTGGAAGGTTCTTCTCTCTCCACAGAGGACCTCTGGAGCTCTGACAGAGTGACCATCGGGTTCTTGGTCACCTCCCTGACTAAGGCCCTTCTCCCCCAATCGCTCAGTTTAGATGGCTGGCCAGCTCTAGGAAGAGTCCTGGTGGTTTCAAACTTCTTCCACTTGCGGATAATGGAGGCCACTGTGCTCATTGGAACCTTCAAAGCAGCAGAAATTTTTCTGTAACCTTCCCCAGATATGTGCCTCGAGACAATCCTGTCTCGGAGGTCTACAGATAGTTCTTTTGACTTCATGCTTGGTTTGTGCTCTGACATGAACTGTCAACTGTGGGACCTTATATAGACAGGTGTGAGCCTTTCCAAATCACGTCCAATCAACTGAATTTACCACAGGTGGACTCCAATTAAGCTGCAGAAACATCTCAAGGATGATCAGGGGAAACAGGATGCACCTGAGCTCAATTTCGAGCTTCATGACAAGCGCTGTGAATACTTATGTACATGTGCTTTCTCAATTTTTTTATTTTTAATAAATTTGCAAAAACCTCAAGTAAACCTTTTTCACGTTGTCATTATGGGGTGTTGTGTGTAGAATTTTGAGTAAAAAAATTAATTTAATCCATTTTGGAATAAGGCTGTAACATAACAAAATGTGGAAAAAGTGATGCGCTGTGAATACTTTCCGGATGCACTGTATTTAACCAAGTAAAATAAACACAAACAAACAAACAAACAAACAAACAAATAAATAAATAACACCATTATGTTCTTCAGGGTGATTACTTAATTAAATGGAAAATAAGCATGTGTATTTCAATCAGTTTTATACTTGATGTATTTGCATGTTAAAAGTTCTGAGTAAGGAAACAATTTAACAAAGACATCTCTGTGGAGTGCATTGTTGGCAATATTTCCAAGTAAACAATTCATTATTTATTTTTGATTCAAAATGGTGCACCAAAGATGTCTTTTGCAATTCTGTGATGAATCCAAAGGCCCTGATTAAAAAAAAAACAGTTGTTGGATGGTCTTTTCATGTGTAAGATAGTAGAGGAGTTGGTAGCACTGCTGTGCCACAAATCCAGTGACTTGAGTCAGAATCCTATACCTGATAATCTTCTGTGTGCACTTGTGTAGATTTTCCTCTTACATACCCAAGAAATGTGTAGTTTAAGTTAAGCCCTGTATTGATGTGTGCTGAGAGTGGGCCCAGGGATAGACTGGCCAGGCCTGTTTCTAACCCCACACCTGATGCTGCTGGGATAAGCTCTGCCACACAGGCTTGAGAATATTATGTTATGCTATTTTCACTAATTTAACATTAACTTGTTACCCTATGATTTGAAAATATTATATATTTTGCATATTGCAGCTTTAGTAGCTGTGCTACCTGCCTAAGACAGGTTGAAATGTAACTCATCAATGTAGACCTCAGTGTTAGTGTTTGCAGTGCACAATTCAATGCACATGTCTCTGTTATGGGCCATTTGGTATGGGTTTCATAAAAGCAGTAATGATTGTGATGCGCCATCTGTTGGAATGACAGAGACATAGCAACAAGATGGACACACAGACAGACACTTATCCTTTTATTAAGGAGGGTTTTTTTTCTACAGATGCTATTAGACACATTATTGCTGCCACAGTGATAATGAGCATAACAAGTCCATTAGTAAAATAACTTAGAAGATACAATATCGCTAGAGATCTAATCCAGCCCAGACTGCATCTGACAAGAACACATGCTTGGGTTTAGAAATAAGTTTTCAGTATTATAGTTAATTTACTGTAAGAACATTTTGAAATAATATAATAATTATTGTTTTGTCATGAAGAATGCCAGTTTGCAAAGTTTAGACACTCACTCCACCATATTATTTTTAGGAATGATGCCTGTTGCTGGACAGGGGGCATGTCATACAACATCATCACATCACTGTTATTTACGATAGTGCCAGTAATTTGCATGTGTCCAAATCTTTGGATTTTTAATGAAAACCACCTGCATGTACACAGATAGATACTTTGGAATTAATGAGAACAATTTTGTCTCTGATTTAATACTTTGGTGCACAGCTCTCTGATGTTCTTATTTGGTAATAGACTTTTGTTTGTTCCTTAATTTCAGTTTCTGGAAGGTCCCAAAAAAAAGATCATCATTGTCTGATTTTTAATTTCTGAATCTCTCCCTGTGAAACTGGTTTATTAAATCAAGCAAAACAGTATCTGACAGATGTTACAAAAATGATATCTGCACAATGAAGATATATGCTGCAGTCCCTACTCTTGGCACCATTAAGTCATGTTATCAAAGTGGTAGAAACATATTTGCCAATGTATGGTTCGCCATCATCTGTGACCAAGCGCTAGGAAACATGATAATCCATGCTATGCTCTTTTCAAGCATCAGCTAAAGAAATAAATGTCTTCAGTGGTGAAGATACATCTACAGATTAACTAAGATACATCACTAAAACTAGACCTTTCCTTACAAACATATAACCTAATGGCAAATTTTTGAAAAGTAATTATCTATTTTTTACTAAAAGTCATTACGGGACAATTATATTTCAACTAGATTTAAAATTCTCAGATTATTAGGGTATTATCGTAGTATTTCCCTCTACTTTCCCTTTACCTGTTTTCCCTCAAGGGTAAGTGTTCTCATCAAGTTCGTTATCGGGTTGGTCTACTGTTGCACTTTAAGATGAACACACACATACATAGATATACGCATACACACAAACCCTAACCACAACAATGCCCCATAAATGACACACACACGCTGATTAACCCTTAGCACTTTAAACCAAACAAGTGCTTTAGAAATAACACAGCCTGTCACTAAGCACTTCAAGAGACTTACTTATTATCGGCACGAACAACACACAATGTTTTAATGATATCTCAGACGTAAATATTACTCTTGGTCTACAAGAATACATTTAAACATACAAAGACTCAGCACTCTTGACTATAGGCCATTTATCAGCCAAGAATATCTTCTTCACATACTGTTCCTACTATTGAGTGGAGCTCTCACTCTCAGCAAAAATAAACCTCGCAGCACAGAGGTAATGGCAAATATCCGGCTGCACTAGGTGCTCAAAGAAATCTACCTTATTACTTCAATCACTCAAGACATGAAGACAAAGCATAGAAAGTTAAAGGCAGCATGGTATTTATTACAAGAATAATAATACCAGTGGAAGAAAGAATAATAGAAAATAAGTACTGATAGGAAAGTCTGGATATATATAGTCTTTAGAAAAAGCTTATGAAAAAGTTACAGATGTCAAGGATGAATGTCCCAGGGCGGCGTTTGATTTAGCAATCGATGTTCATGATGCTTTTCTGACGACCAGTGATGTCTTTGTCCATCGTTGCTGTTTCTCTTCTTCTTCTTCTTCTTCTTCTTCTCAGACGAGGCATATTTATTCTAAAATTGTACCAGGGGGTTTTGCAAGATGTGATTGATAGATATTCTGATTGGCTGGCTGTCAATATAAAGAATTAATTCACTGTCCGTCTTCCCAAATAATAAAACCTTTTATGTTCTCTGAGGTGTTGGTAGATCTTCCTTTCTCAGGCTGCAAAATAATTAGGCATCGGCTCAGTCTTCCTTACCCAGGTTATAAAGTAATTGAGCCACCAGTATGTCTTCCTTTCAACGTTGAAGCAGCTGTTTTAAAAGTGAGGTGTAAGGGAAGAAAACCTGCTTTAATTTGTCTTAAATGTAGTTCATCTGTTGTCTTGTCTCGAACAAAATATAATGGAAAATTAAACCAAAATATACAGATTTTATACACCATAACAATTAGTGACGAGTCTGTTTGTGTGTATGTGAATACATATATATAGATGTATTGCCCACCTAGGTTTGGTTCCTGCCTATGCTCACTGCTATCAGTATATGCACCCTATGAAACTATATTTTGACAATTCCAATTCAAACAATGGATAATTGAATAGACAATTCAAGTGTGTTTTGGCTTAATGCCTTTGTGCACATATCTATGTGTGTGTGTGTGTGTGTGTGTTCATTTCTTTGTTTTCATCATCCCATATGCACTCCAGTATAGCAAACAAGCTGTCCACTGTCTTTATTTATAAATTACTTTAAGTGTATCAGTGTGTGTGCATATGTGCGCACATGCATTCACTTGTGTGTGCCTCTATGTGTCTATACATGTATATTTAAATATGTATCTTAAAAATTCTTGTGCAAAAATTTTGCAAATGAATAGTCCTGATCCTGTGACCAAATGGAGCAGACTGCAAAAATCCTGGGTAAATTAAACGATTTTTATGGCAGATATCGTTGGTCATATATCAAACCATTATAGGTACTGACCAAACTGAACCAAAAACAATAGGCCTAGATCCTGTAACAAGGCACACATGATGCAACTTTTTTTTTAAAATAATTTTGACCTAATCAACAAACATGGAAGAAAAAAGGGCAAAAGGATGTGCCTAAAGGGCAATCTGAGGCAATGCAAAAGCAAAATCCATAAAACAAAATCAAAAGTCAGAAATAAATAAATAAATCGCAAAATAAAACATACCCATGAAACAACTTACAAACTCAGTGATCCACTGCTTGCTCCCTTTCTCTGACTCGATTGCAAAAGCGGAGGGAGGACACAGCAGCACTGATATCGGAGTGGCCCTGCCTCCTGGGGCTCCACCCATGAAGTACAAGAAATGGATGAACATATAAAGAGGTAGTATATAAATATTAAATAAAAAAGCAACAATAAAAGAAATATAAAACAAATGAAAAAAATCCAAAATAAGAAAACAATAACAGAAAACAAATATAATCCTGGGAAAGAAACACAACTAATAATAACAGCAGAAAATAAAATGAATATAAATAATAGAAAGAGCAATGTCTGGAGGTAAAACTCTAATAAAAAAAATCCTTGTTTCAAAGTGAAAAAGCGTAAATATTACATGAAAGCAGAAGAGTAGCACCAAAAGAAAAATCTGTGTCAAAGGAGAAAAGGAATGGAGAAGGCTTGTCTTTCAGGCAGCTTATCTTGACTCAGACATCAGACTGATGCTTGGACAGTGTCTTCGATGTCCATGTGGATGGTACTCCTTCTTACCCTTGGGTGGTCAGTCCCTCATGTGAAATAGCCCACAGAGGGTTTTAGACCTTGTGGCTACATTGCTGATAAACTTTAACCATAAGCACCTTCTTTTGTCAAGGATGTTTATCTGTACAGTGTCCAATTTTCTTGGGAAATGAATACTCTCATCTGACATTTGAGTTATAGACTAAGCAGATATTCTAACCTAAGATACTATGAGTTATACACTACATAAAATGATAGAAAATGTGTAAACACATAGAAGTATCAAAATCGTATTATTTAAAGAGTCTCAAGGTGCTACTTTGATAAAACATCTGTGGATAAAGTTCCAGAGTTCCAATATTGATCATTATAATTCATCTGAGCAAACTTTTCAGCACAAAATCAGTCTGCTGTGGTCTTCCAAGCAAAATGTCTGCAGTCCTAAAATGGCTATTTTACCACTCCAGGAGAAATACAAGATAGGTGCTGACAGTTTTATTAACCCTCCACTCTGTAACTTCTTTACTACCCTAGAATAACCACTGTCTATAACAGGGGTCCCCAACTCCGGTCCTGGAGGGCACCAGTGGCTGCAGGTTTTCATTCTAACCCTTTTCTTAATTAGTGATCTGGTTTTGCTGCTAATTAACTTCTTTTGAATTAATTTTATTTGACTTGCTCTTGAAGACTCAAACGCCTTAACTGTTTCTTTTCCTAAATTAGCAGCCAAACAATAATGAGATACAAAATGAATCGAAACATAATCAACATTGTTGATCATACAATATCTGAAAATAAAGAAATTGAAGGACTTAGGAATACTGATCTGCTGAGGTCCCCAAAACATTTTAACATCTTGCCTGAAGAAGGGGCCTAAGTTGCCTCGAAAGCTTGCATATTGTAATCTTTTTAGTTAGCCAATAAAAAGTGTAATTTTGCTTGATTTCTCACTACATTCATAATGGCTAACACAGTACAACACCCTAGTACTAAAAACACTGCTCTTAGAAAGAGAAAATCAGTCATTTTGGAAATGTATGTTATTGCACAATGAGAGCAGTAATGAGCCATGGAATCAAAGAACAGGTTTAATTAATGACAAGAATTAGAGCCTAATTAAGTAACTGGTTGGAATGAAATTGGTTGGAGTTTCAGGCCCTGAATTACTGTAGTTGGTCTTCTGTTGGCTCCCTCACTTCACATTCATTTCTGTTTGGGTGCCATTTAAGGAAAGAAATGAACCAATTCAGAGGAATGATGAAGAAATTCAGGGGAACAAATCTTAAAAAAGAAAAACATTTTCATGGTGCTTTCTACTGTGGCAGAAAGAGAGCACCAACAAGCCATGGAATTATATAACGAGTTAAATTAACAACAAGAATCACCTTCTGGAGTGGAATTGGATGGAGTTTGAGACACCCAGCAATTCAGAGGATTGTTAAATAACAAAGGAAAATAAAATGAAAGGAAAAGATGAAGAAAGTGACAGTTAGGAAATCCTGAAGCCACTGCAGTTATCCAGGCTTGAAGTTGATGAAGCATTGTTTACCTGGAAAACTGTCTCTGAAATGCTGGTTACCGATTTCCGCATTGGCTTCATTTTAGAACCACAAAAACTTGATTACCTTTGTCTTAATTCTCAGCATCAGAAGCAGAAGAACCAGAATCTAAAAACAAATCTCCTTCTGAGTTTTATTTTAATCCAGGTCTGTCATGTTGCCATCCTTTATGACTACAGCTCTTGGCAACTACTGCCCTCTCACCTTGTTAATGTATCAATCATTCTGTCTGGTATTGACTTCAAATTAATTTACACCATAACTACCAAGCATGGATTGTACAGGAAATACAGTTAGGTCCATAAATATTTGGACAGAGACAACTTTTTTCTAATTTTGGTTCTGTACATTACCACAATGAATTTTAAATGAAACAACTCAGATGCAGTTGAAGTGCAGACTTTCAGCTTTAATTCAGTGAGGTGAACAAAACGATTGCATAAAAATGTGAGGCAACTAAAGCATTTTTTGAACACAATCCCTTCATTTCAGGGGCTCAAAAGTAATTGGACAAATTAAATAACTGGAAATAAAATGTTCATTTCTAATACTTGGTTGAAAACCCTTTGCTGGCAATGACAGCCTGAAGTCTTGAACTCATGGACATCACCGGATGCTGGGTTTCCTCCTTTTTAATGCTCTGCCAGGCCTTTACTGCAGCGGCTTTCAGTTGCTGTTTGTTTGTGGGCCTTTCTGTCTGAAGTTTAGTCTTCAACAAGTGAAATGCATGCTCAATTGGGTTAAGATCAGGTGACTGACTTGGCCATTCAAGAATTTTCCACTTCTTTGCTTTAATAAACTCCTGGGTTGCTTTGGCTGTATGTTTTGGGTCATTGTCCATCTATATCATGAAACGCCACCCAATCAATTTGACTACATTTAGCTGGATTTGAGCAGACAGTAGATCTCTGAACACCTCAGAATTCATTCGGCTGCTTCTGTCCTGTGTCGCATCATCAATAACCACTAGTGTCCCAGTGCCACTGGCAGCCATGCATACCCAAGCCATCACACTGCCTCCACCGTGTTTTACAGATGATGTGGTATGCTTTGGATAATGAGCTGTTCCACGCCTTCTCCATACTTTTTTCTTGCCATCATTCTGGTAGAGGTTGATCTTGGTTTCATCTGTCGAAAGAATGTTTTTCCAGAACTGTGCTGGCTTTTTTAGATGTTCTTTAGCAAAGTCCAATCTAGCCTTTCTATTCTTGAGGCTTATGAGTGGCTTGCACCTTGCAGTGCACCCTCTGTATTTACTTTCATGCAGTCTTCTCTTTATGGTAGACTTGGATATTGATATGCCTACCCCCTGGAGAGTGTTGTTCACTTGGTTGGCTGTTGTGAAGGGGTTTCTCTTCACCATGGAAATGATTCTGCGATCATCCACCACTGTTGTCTTCCGTGGACATCCAGGTCTTCACCAGTGCTTGCTTTCTTTCTCAGGATGTACCAAACTGTAGATTTTGCCACTCGTAATATTGTAGCAATTTCTCGGATGGGTTTTTTCTGTTTTCGCAGCTTAAGGATGGCTTCTTTCACCTGCATGGAGAGCTCCTTTGACCGCATGTTGTCTGTTCACAGCAAAATTTTCTACATGCAAGCACCACACTTCAAATCAATTCCAGGCCTTTTATCTGCTTAATTGATAATGACATAACGACGGACTTGCCCACACCTGCCCATGAAATAGACTTTGAGTCAATTGTCCAATTACTTTTGAGCCCCTGAAATGTGTTCAAAAAATGCTTTAGTTGCCTCACATTTTTATGCAATCGTTTTGTTCACCCCACTGAATTAAAGCTGAAAGTCTGCACTTCAACTGCATCTGAGTTGTTTCATTTAAAATTCATTGTGGTAATGTACAGAACCAAAATTAGAAAAAAGTTGTCTCTGTCCAAATATTTGTGGACCTAACTGTACATATACAGTTTTGCTTGAATTAAAAATGACTAGCACCCCCTACCTTAGGTTCTTCTAATGCGCTCTATTATCAAATGCTATGCCAAAACTGAGTGCCTAGTTTAGAAGGTCTGTTGAAAAAGTAAAAATAGACTTCATAAGAGAGATGAGTCGATTTCAAAAGATAGACAGTGAGCAAGTGGTTTTACACTTTATGTACTGTAGCTGCTGAGCAGAGTAACAGCTTCTTTCTTCACAGTTGGCACCACAGCATGGGCTCAAATCTGGGGCTCCAGAACTACAGTATACATTGCAGTCCTGACATACCTAGCTCTGAATAATTAATGGAGCCTTAAAATAAAATTAATGCTAGATCATTTTAAAATGGAGCTGAGGTTAAACATTTGGTATAAACCTTGTTCATCAAACAAGAAGGCCATTTTGCTGTTACAAAACATAAAAAAAAGGAAAACCTTGAATACCATGAAATAAGCAGTCTTTTTGAAAAATTCTGTTACAGAAAAGAGAATGGATTATGATACTGCATCTTATACGTATATTGATAATTTCATTTCTGAAGGACAATGCCACCTTGAGAGCTGTCTTTTCTCAAAAAGCTAATTCCCCAAATGCCCAGAGAGCATTACAGACCTCTTTGATTCACGTGTAGCTATTGTTGAAGTGATAATTGATTAGGTACCAAGCCAGAAGTGTATAAACCCAGAGGGATCCTGTACTTGGAGTTTAATATGGAGGGGAATTTGTTTTTGAAAATCTTAAGGTATATTGATCCATATTGTACCCACACAACTAAAGGCACGACATTTCAAGAAGAGTGTGTCCATTTTATTAGAGGTCAATTTGTTGATTCATTTTATTGCTCTGTGGTTTGTATTGTTGTGTTGTTAGTCAAGCAACCAGCTTAAATTTTCCTTAGGTTCTGTCTTATACAAATACTGCTGTGTAGAATTTTTAGCTAGAAAATACTAGATTCCAAATGCAACATTTTAAATCAGTTTATGACAATAAAACAATAATCCTAAATTCATATGTAATAAGGCCACTGATTAACTTTGATGACAAAAAAAAATGTAAACAGCAAGCATATCATTTCAGTACATTTCACATTGGCATTTGTAAAGTGGCTGAGGTTTATATTAAAACTTTTCACTCTCCTTTGTGACCAGTCAAGAAAGGAGTCATTCTTCTGAGATGCCCAGGCTTTGGCAATTCATACTTCATGAATGAAGAGGTTAATATACAAGTGCCCTGATAGGGACATTATTCCTTTTTTTAATAAAATTAAAGGTAAACAGGATTATGCTTGACTTCATCACATTTTACCTTTGTAAAAATCAAAGGCATTAACAAACACTGAGGACTGCTTCGAGAGGCGTAAAACACAGCAAGACAAAAATTCATCTTTACAGGCATTTCTACACATCACCTATAATATAGGAGAGGGTAGCTGGCCTGCTTTTCCTTCTGACTCTTTAATATAATTTTGTGTTTCACTTTTCCATTCCTTCTTTTTGTTATTCTTATACCTTCTACATTACAGCAAACCACTGGTCTCTGAGATTTAATAGGAAATAGTCATATATACTGTAGTCAGTCAGTCGTTTTCTAACCTGCTTAGTCCTGAACAGGGTTGCAGGGGGCTGCTGGAGCCTATCACAGCTAGCATAAGGCACAAGGCAAAAACAAACCCTGGACAGGTCGCCAGTCCATTGCAGGGCAAACACACACACACACTCCCCAACCACACACTAGGACCAATTTGTGATCGCCGTTCACCTAACCTGCATGTCTTTGGACTGTGGGAGGAAACCAGAGCACCTGAGGAAACTCATGCAGACATAGAGATAATATGCAAACTACACAAAGGGAGAACACAGGGCGCAAACCCTGGTCTCTTTACTGAGGCATCTGGTGCTACCACTGCGCCACTGTGCTACCCATTAGTGATATATAAAACATTATATAGTAATTTTCAGGTTTTTCAGGTCCAAGGGCCACTTCCATAGCCCCCATGAATCACTATCTCTTAGAGGTTCAAATGAACTCACAGTGTGTGTTCAGATTTATAGATACAAAGCATTTAACTGTCTATTTACTGAACACAAAAATTAGGTTGTAGTATCACAAGGAGCTGAAGTCAATTTCATTAAAAAAAAACACTACTTACACTAATAGAAACTTGGGGAAAAAAGTTTTAATGCAGAATGATTGAACTGGAGGATGCTTTAAGATATTGCTGCAATTGCCAAGATGCAATAAGCAAAGTCAAGCAATTTTGCTCTTGTAGTCAGTAAGGACCAGTGGAATCTTTACTGAGGGAACACTGCCCCTCCATTCCCTGCAGATGGTGTTGTTTTGCAAAAAAATAAGTGGTAAATCTGTCTCAATAATTTAACATATCTCTCTATTATAAAAAAAAAATCCTGTGGGATGAATGACTAGGCGACGATATGTGATCTTCACATTAAGATCACAGAAGACAAATAAAAGAACCGCAAGACGAAAGAGAATGGGCAAAAAAATCAGTAGTGTAAAGGGAAGCAGCACACACAGATACAGGGGTCTCAGTGCATATAAAGCGTATAAAGTCTTTTCGCATTCGCAGCATTCAATGCACAAAACGTAGATTTACACAATAATGGAACATACGCTATGAGAATCTGTGGTCCCGCAAGAGTTAAAGTAACGACAAGTTTAATTTCAAATAAAACACAATATGGTCAGGAGTATATTTATGATGACAGAGAAGCGATCACAACGCAAGCAGCAGAGACACGAAGTAGCAAAAAGGACAGCGGGTGTACAGGCTTTATTATGACCGAAGTGCTCTCCCCCTTCACAACGCGAGCAGCGTTATACGTCCTGCAAGAAAGAGATTTAACCACGCCCGGGGCCAGAAATAAAGGACAAGTATTATTTTTACAACGTCGCGCGAGAGAAGGCAGTGAGCCATCATTTAAAACAAGTCCACAGACATCTAACCTAGCAGTTGTTGGATTGCATTTGGCAGACAAGCATCATGTGCTCCCAGCTCTTAAAACAACAACATGCAACAATCAGAACAGGCAGCTCGCAAGCTACAAAAAGACAGCAGATGATTCGATGGCATATCCTTAGCGTGTGTTCAGCCGCCTCCCCTTCACAACGCGAGCAGCATTATACGTCTGGTGAGAAAGAGTTTTAACCACGCACGGGGCTGGAAATAAAGGACAAGTATTGTTTTTACAAAAGTTTTTAAAGTAAAAATGAAAATAATGCAAATGTAACAATTCCCATGGAAATAATAATCTCTTTAAATTGTATATCCGGTAAACCAAATACGGGGGTGGGCGAGTGACACAGGCAGAAAGCAGCACAGAGAAAACAGGCTCAAAAGTGTTGGAGAGACGAAAAAGAAAAATCTAGGTGCAAATTCAGAAAATAAGGAAAGTAATTATCAGCCAGGAACAAGTGGAATTGAAAAAAAAGCACATCCAGTCCGGACGTTGGCTCTATACACATGCAGAGCAGGTTAGAGATTATGAAAATAATGATAAGTAATTATCAGACCGGAACAAGTGGAATTGGAAAAAAAAAAGCATGTCCAGTCTGGACGTTGGCGCTATAGACATGCAGAGCAGGTTAGAGATTATGAAAGCAGTGGAATTCGAAAGGCTCCAAAAAAAAAAAAGGTGGCACGATACACATGTGGAGAAAGGTAAAGAATATGCAAGTAGGAAAATTAGAAAGTATGAAATAAAGAAAGTACAGATCTCAGGAGCGCAAACAAACGGAAATTATTACTTGAAAAAGGGAAAGTAATCACCACGGAACAGGTGTCATTGAAACACAAGCAGGATAAAGCGAGGTCAGAAATAAAAGACAGTGTAGAAAATAAAGTAAAACGTCATAAAGAGCTTAAAAAACAAGGGGCCAAACACATGCAGAGCAGGTTAGAGATAATGAAAACTGGAATTCAAAAGACTCGTAGAAACACATGCAGAGCAAGAAACAGAATATGAAAGCAAAAAAAAACGACGTGTCAAAACAAACAAAGTAAACATAGCATTAGCGCAAACAAAGAGAAATTATTACTCGGAGAAATAATGAAAAGGCGAATAGAGATCGAATATATGGACACAGGTGATATGTCAGAAGTATGTAAATATTGTAAGGCTTTGAAGTTTAAGTCAAGAGAATTTCAAAAATGGAGTTTACCTCACATGCATTTATTGGTTACTTTGCAAAAAAAATTATTCACTGCTGATGATGTAGATCATTTTGTCTGTGCAGAAATTCCAAACAGAGAAACCTATTCTAAATTATGGTACAAAGTCATTAAACACATGTCTCACTGACCTCATTAAAAAGATTCAGAACGTTGGGACTCGAAAGATTCCAAATATTGTTTTTACAGAAGTTCTGAAATAAAAGTGAAACTAATGAAATAGCAAAAATTCAAAGAAAAAAAAATCTTAAAAGTGTATATCCAGAAAAATAAAAACAGGGGTTGGCGAGCGAAGCGAGCAGGGGGCGAAGCCCCCTAGTGTTTATTGGAAAGCTCAACTTACTCAGAAATCTACAAATTAATGTAGCATAGAAAAAATGAAAGGTACAGAGTGTAGAACTTTACTGAAAGAGTAAGAGAAAGGCTCTTGAGAAATTATAGGAATATTGAGAATGTGAATGAGAATTGGTTGAATCTGAAGCAAGCAGTCTTAGAAAGTGTGTTAAGAAAACACTAGAAGGAATGTTGTGGGGTACAAAAGCTTTACATTTTGGTTTATATTTCCATTATATTTTGTTCAAGACAAGGCAACAGATGAACCACATTCAGGACAAATCAAAGTCTTCTTCCCAGTTATATCTCACTTTTAAAACAGCTGTTCCAACAAAGAAATGAAGACATGCTGGTGGCTCAGGCTATCAATTACTTTATAACCTGAGAAAGGATGGACATCTAATTATTTTACAGCCTGGGAAAGGAAGACATAGCGACACCTCAGTCAACATCAAAAAAGTTTTATTGTTTGGGAAAAATGGACAGTGAATTCATTCATCATATTGACAGCCAGCCAATCAGAATATCTAACAATCACATCTTGCAAAACCCCCCGGTAGAATTTTAGAATAAATATGCCTCATCTGAGGAGTGATATAATAAGGAAGGAGGGAGGAAGAATTGATGAAGACATCAGGAGAGAAAAGAGCAACAGCAATGTGCCGCCGTTTCCATCTGATCATCAGAAAAGCATCATGAACAACTATGACTGCTAGATCACAAGCCGCCTGAGACATTCACCCTTGTCATCTTTACTTTTTTGTAAGCTTTTTCTAAAGACTATATATATCCAGACTTTACTATCAGTCCTATTTTCTATTATTCTTTGTTCCAGTGGTATTATTATTATTCCTGTAATAAATACCATACTGCTTTTAACTTTCTATGCTCTGTATTAATGTCTATAAAGTGATTGAAATAATAAGTTAGATTTCTTTGAGCACCT
The DNA here is from genome assembly GCF_900747795.2 of Erpetoichthys calabaricus. NCBI lineage: Eukaryota > Metazoa > Chordata > Cladistia > Polypteriformes > Polypteridae > Erpetoichthys > Erpetoichthys calabaricus. The sequence continues at coordinate 248,888,487 of NC_041394.2, forward strand.
ATTGCAGCCAGAGATTTGCCATTACCTCTGTGCTGCGAGGTTTATTAAGGCTGCGAGTGAGAGCTCCACCCCATAGTAGGGAGCAGTATGTAAAGTAAGGCATTCTTGGCTGATAAATGGCCTGTAGTCAAGAGTGCTGAGCCTTTGTATGTTTAAATGTATTCTTGTAGACCAAAAGTAATATTTAGGTCTGAGATATCATTAAAACATTGTATGTTATTCGTGCCGATAATAAGTAAGTCTCTTGAAGTGCTGAGAGAGTGACAGGCTGTGTTATTCCTAAAGTACTTGTGTGGTTTAAAGTGCTAGACATTAACCAGCTGTGTGTTTGTCATTCATAGGGCACTGTTGAGTTTCTGTGTGTATGCGTATAGCTAAGTATGCATGTGTTAATCTTAAAGTGCAACAGTAGACCAACCCGGTAGCGAACTTGACAAATACACTTACCCTTTAAGAAAACAGGTAAAGGGTAACTAGAGGGAAATATTATGATTATACAAGGAAGAAGAAAAGATTATAGAAACCTTGGGTCATTGAGTCAACATTAAGAAAAGTGGATGATTGTAGAAAGCGGAAAAACAATAAGATGAGTAGCAAATTGAGGAGTGAGACAAAAATTATGCTTTATATCAGAACTGACAGTCAGCAAAAAACAAGGGAACAACAGTAAGAAGTAAAAAATGATGAAGGGGTATTACTAACAGAAACTGAAAAAAATAAAATGAGATGGAGAGAATGAGATACATAGAATAGATCAACAACTTCAATAAATAAACTGATAAATGTCTTAAGGTGTATAGGAATCGATTGGAAATGTCAAAGAAAGTTTTATAAAGACACAATAGACCCTTGTGTCATGGGAATAACAGTTAGGAAAAGTTATCTTATGTCACCACAACTGTCCAATGATTATGTAGAAGCAATCTAAGAAAGAAATACTAGAGAATACAAATGTCTGAATAAAGGTGGGTAGGCAAATGATGACAACTATTAAATTTGGAGATGATCAAGCAATAATAGCAAATGGGCTGCAAACTATGCTGTATTCTTGCAATACTAGAGTGGATAACCTCTGACTACAAATTAATGTAAAGAAGACACAAGTTATGAAGACTGTAATGAAGGGAAATTGTTGACTGCAAGTACAGACGTTGGTGGGGACTTAGTGTTTGAATGTATTTTAAAACAACAGTTACAAGTAATTGGTCATAGGCTGAATTATGATTCATGTACTTTCTCATCTCATTAAAATAAATATTTTAGAAGTATGTTCACTTAAATACCTTGAGAGAGCACAGAAGATGGATATTGTGTGAAAGAACTTAACTCAGGAATTGCAATAGTCAAATATGGTTTTCGGTAAAAGAAAAGTCCTTCTTACCAGCAGATTGAATAGAGAACTAAAAAGAAAAAGAAAATGGAAATAGTGTGGAGTGTTTTACTTTATGAAGCAGGCACTTGGCTGCTAAGGGAAATACATATTAAATGTTAGGAGAAATGTGGAACATTGTCTTGGAAAATGCAGAGGATATCCTGTAATGAGTAATGACGAAATATTGAAAAGAATAAGAGAAAAGAATATTGATTATAACAAGCTGAATAAGATATGAGGGGATGGTTGGCGCAATGTCCTTGGCATGACAGGATGGTAATGGATATCAGGTATATGAAAATGGCAAAAAGTCACATGGAAGACAGTAAATAGATAGGTAGATAGACAGATAGAACTTTATAAGTCCCAAGGTAGAAACATTTTTTGCAGAAGTTAAATAAATAATGCATAAATGTTATAACAAACAAACATGAGCAACAATTACTAAAAAGAAAGAAAAACTTCTGACTCGGCTAAAATTAAAAATAAACATAGTCAGAATCACAGTGAGGCATTATGCAGGCATATTGCTGTTGGTATAAAGGAGCCCCAGTAGTGTTTCTTGACACACTTCTGCTGAATGATTCATTGTCTAAAAGTCCTCAGTGTTAGTGTGTCAGAGAGAGGATGTGGAGCATTGTTCATAATGGCACTCAGTTTTGTCTTCACTCTCTCCTTCACTACTACCTCTGCGGGGTCCAGAATATGTCTGATTACTAAGAACTGCCTTCTTAATTAGCTTGTTAATGCCATGGGCTTCCCTTGAGGTGATGTTACCAGCCCAGAACACTACAACACAGAAAATCACACAGGCCATCACAGGGTTTTAGAACATGTAACACATAGAACACCACCCACATTAAAGGAATGCAGTCTCATAGGAAGAAAGAATCTGCTCTGCCCTTTCTTATATAGTTCCTCTGTGTCACAAGATCAACCCAGCGTGTCATTGATGTGGATCCCCAAAGTATTTTAAGCAGTGCAACACCTCCACATCCATTCCCAGAATAGCGACCATACATAGGACCTCCTTGGTGTGGAGAAAGACAATAACAAGTTCCTTGGTTTTGCTGTTATTTAGCTGCAGACAATTTTCTTTGCACCAAGAAAAAAAGTTCTCCACATGTCTGCTATACTCTGTCTCAGCCCCTTTATCAATACAGCCCATTAGTGCAGAATCATCTGAGAATTTCTGCTAGTGACATGACTTGGTGTCATATTTATAATCTGAGGTGTACAGGATGAGCTACCCGGGTTCGGCACAGTTAGAGCGGACAGAGAAACAAATACCTACGGGAAGCAAAAGAGAGGAGGACTTGCTCTCTATGTTAATACACGGTGGTGTAACTCTGGACATGTTAATGTCAAAGTCTCCACTTGCTGCAGGGACATTGAACTGTTGGCTGTACGTTTGCATCCATATTACTTGCCCAGAGAGTTTGGACACATTTTTATTTTTGTGAATTTCCCCTTGGGATTAATAAAGTATCTATCTATCTATCTATCTATCTATCTATCTATCTATCTATCTATCTATCTATCTATCTATCTATCTATCTATCTATCTATCTATCTATCTATCTATCTATCTATCTATCTATCTATCTATCTATCTATCTGAAGAGAAAAGAAGACAAGAGTATACCCAGGTTGCTTACATCATCTACATCAGAGACACAGTTCTTAGAGCCTCACAAACTGTGATCTGCCCGATAGACAGTCCACTATACAGGGCACCTGCATATAACTGAGTATTCTTTTCTGGACAATATTAAAGAAGATGTGTGAAAAAATGAATTCATTAATACTAAGTTAATCATTTTTACCCATGAAATTACAGTAAATGACAACACCCAAAGTATGCCCTATAAAGTCAATATAAAATTATTCCAAACTTTAGAAAGTCTGTAGATAAATCCTTTTCCTTCTACAGGAGAGATAATTGTTTATGGAAATATATAAAAGCGTATGATTAGTAGTGTAGGCATATCTAAGGTTTGTATGGGAAACAGAACCCAACCACTAACAGGTTTATGTGTAAGGAAGATAATTTTGAAATTATTCCAAAACTTGACTGAAAGATAGTGTAGCTGCCCTACAATCTAAAGAATAATAAAAGCCAGTTTAGTTGACCTTCATCAACTGAGGATATTTAGTCACCCTCCTCTTAAATGTTCTGTGAAGTATTGTTTGGGCATTTAAAACACAATTTCTCAAAAGGATAAGTAAGTATAAGTCACCACTCTTTAATTCAACACTTTGGTCTTGCCTCCTGTCTGTGGAGGGTTCCAGAGACATAAGAAAACACTTTATCTTGGGTTAAAAGAAAGTGGGAACATAAACATACTTATGGGATATACTGCAGCAAGATAAGATACCTGATATGCTGCTGTATAGTGTGTACTTGGTAGAGACTGAACCAAATGAGTGTGCATAGTAGTGCAAATACAGTATATTGAAGGTGTTGTGGTGCCTTACTGTGCAGTTTTCTTGCTTTTCATGGATGCTAATACATAAGGGTGATAACAGTCTTCAGGTTTTTTCATTCAAATAACCTTTAAAAAATCTGATAATTAAAACGATGTGAACAACAGACAACTGTACTTTGAAATAAAAGTACAGAGTGCAATACTGAGAAAAAGGCAAGACATACTGTATTTTGTGAGTCTAAATATTTGATACAATAGACTCTAAGAATTTCCATTACTTATAGGCATGACTAAGGATATAACATCATTATCTTTTCATTTATTTGGAGTCTGAGTGACTTAGAATGAAAGTCCGATGACCTAAAAACATCTCCGGCTTCTAACCTACTGACACAACAATCTTTATATAAGCCAAGTTTATTATTTAACCTTACCTATTTCTGTGAGAGTTGGGCTATATCCATTTAACTGAAGAATTTTTTTGTCAGTATCAATGTGGTTTCTTTTGCAGCTTAATAACTATTAAGTGCATTTTGGAGCCCATGTCTAGTATAAATCACTATTTTTATAAATCGAGGTAGGTAGCACTCTATTGTATACACTATACAGTATATCATTTAATACTGGCCATGACAGTAAGATTTTGAAGCACTTAATTTTTGGAATCGAAGTCCAGGTATTTTGTTTTGTCCTTTTTGAGGCTGCAGTGACATACTGAGCAAACATCCTTCTGAGTGGAAGCTTTCCTTGTGTAGGGTCTCCTCTACTAAATTCACTGGTGTTGCAGGTCCAAAACTAATTGTGATTTATGGACTTGACTCGCATCTTATGAAATAAGAACAGAGTTTGATAATAATTCCTTGTTCCTATAAAATTCTTCATGCAAGATGTTGAATGGATAGAAATGGCATAGTTTCTGGGCATCTTCCTGTATCCTGGTCAGTGAGAAGTATCAACAGTTTTCCTATTTTTTAAAAAAAAAAATAAGGTTTGAGATTATATATTACTGTGAGTACTAAAGGGTCGACTAGTGTCAAAAAAAGTATCAAACCTGTAAGTAGATTAAGAGAAATTAAGGCTCTTTGGGTCAGTTGGAGTGTGCATTCAGAATGGGATCATCTACAGTAATATGTCAGTGTCTGTCAGGTTTAGTGCTCTTGAGTTCTTTGTACTTGCAGTGGATCAAGACTAGCTGAGTATTACGATTAACCACAGTTGCAGTATGCATCTTGGAGCCAATGAAGAGGAAAAAAATTGTGTATTAACTTAAACCACCCCATGAGAAGTTGTAACAAATTTAGTTCAGTGGTGAGTGTTATAAAATTAACATCTGCATTGGACACTACAGCCTGTTTTGGTCTTAAAAAGCATGTATATGTAAATTCATGAATTGGAACCATTATAAAAGATGTGAGTTATAGATTATAAATACAGTATACATACATACATACATACATATGTCACACACGTGCGATTAAGGGACAACTTCAGGGGTTGGTTGACTGTAATTGCATTCTGAACCAGGGGTTGGCACTGTTAATTAATACCTCTTCGCTTCCTCCTTCTACATAAAGGATGATGGCAGACCAGACCTACCACCAATAACGCCTCTTCCAGTTCCCGGCCACCTCAACCTGCCTCTTCCTCTTCCCAGCCCTTAAAACCAGCTACACTGCTATCTTGAGACAGTCCAATTTTCACTCACGTCTGAAAAAGACTACTCGCGTTTCTCTTCTGTTTTATATTTTACTTCAAGATCTTGCAGTTACACAGAGATTACTCCGGTGCCTCAAACCTTCATGTTTTGTTCTTAATAGTGATCAGTAGGGGGCATTGCAGTACCCTAAACTCAAACACCAGAACACAGACACAAGTCCAGGGTTCAAATAAATGATTCTCAACAATACCTTCACATTCCTCTTCAAGCACACACAATTCCTCTTTTATTTCTTTTACCGTCTCCTCTACTCCTCTAGGTAAGCTTTGTCTTCCTTCCTCCTGACTCCAGCTCACACAGATGTGGCAGGGCAGTTCCTTTTATTTCAGACCTAGGAGTACGTTTGGTGCCAGGGCATAGCTCAACAGATGTACTTTCTGGTCCATTGGAAGTCCCGAAACCTCCAGAGCACAGCTCCTTAACGTACTCCCTGGTGGATCCCCGGGCACTACAACTCCCAGCATGCCCTGTGAGTATCCACTGATGTGGCTGTCTCCCAGGTTGCTGCCACCTAGTAGTTCAGGGGAGCATGTAATTTAAATAATCCCCCTACTATCCCTACTGTATATCTACTCTCTATATATAAAATCCTAAGCCTAAAGGTGCAACAATTTTATGTGACATTTTTTTATGTCATGGTTTTTTGTCACACTTTAAATCAGTCTTATTTAAAAACCTACATATATATGTTTGGTATCATTCTTTTCAGAATTTATCGAACTTTAATGTGATGTTAGAATTTCAGATTCTTATTCCATTTTTAAATTATAAACTAAAATATCAAGAACTCACGTCCAGCTGTGACGAGACTTTGTGCCAACAGATTTAACCATGCCCGGGGCCGGAAATAAAAGACAAAAAGTAGATGACAAAGAAAGCTGTTTTATACATTTTTAAATGTTCGAAACGCCGTGCAAGATGCAGATCATGCAGCACGGCAGCAACAGCAAGCCAGCAGCTGATCAAGCAAAGAGGAGGTAAATAAACCTGTATTTGTTTCCCGTTATATCACCGTTTAAGAATGGGTTTCGGAGGAGCGACCGCATCTACTTGGGGTGTGTTCAGCCCCCCTCTTCACAATATGAGCGGCAGAGATGTGAAGTGGCTGGCACATAGCGCAGGCAAGGGGGGTTGGCGAATGAAGACAGCAGGGGGTAAGCCCCCTAGTGTATATATATATAAAAAAAAAAAAATATAAAAATATATATATATATATATATATATATATATATATATATATATATATATATATATATATATATTGTCACACAAGTGCGAATAGAAGATAGCTGAAGGGCTTAAAGAATAATGGTAACACATCTGCCCAGGGGGCGGTGGGGTACACTAACTCTCTTTCTACGTCCCCTGCAGACCTTTACCAGGAAATCCCACCAGGAACCACTGCCTCAACAATGGGACATGTCACTTCCGGTCACGGCCCAGAGGACGACATCACTTCCTCCAGACCTCCTATAAAGCCTCACTCCCTTCCTCTGGAATTCAGTTCTGTTTTGGACTCAGTCTTATAAATTACTCTGGTCTTACAATTCTTTACTTTTGCAGCCAGGAACATATTATACGGGTGGCTGCCCCAAACCTTTCCCATGTCTGAAGTCTCATCTTGTTACAATATCTTCCTTCATCCTTTTGACTCAGGCGCCGCCGAGAGTGGCAGCCTTTTCAACAGCTCCGTGTACGACTTTATTTTTCTACTTTTATTTTCTCTTTTTTTTATTGATCACTCCTATCACTTTATTTTATGTGGATTCGTTCCCTGGACACACTTACTTTTACAACGTGGTTATGGATTTTTACATGCCGAGACTCGTCTATTCAAGTACTCAACTTCGAGCGCTGAGAACAAATGCCAGTGCCGGTGTGGTTCCCTATTTACCCGACGAGGTAAGAAGGTGTTATCGTGGCAGCAGAGCCAGCACTAAGCCAAAAATGGCTTGCGAGAAAGTGACATTTTAAGCCTTCGGTGCCTTCTGTGATCATGGGAAATGTGAACTCAATATCAAATAAGATCGACGAACTGGCTGCGCTGGTGAAAAATGCCAGAACCTACAGAGAATGCAGTTTCTTGTGCTTTTGCAAAACGTGGCTAAGTACCACCATCCCAGATGCTAACGTGGAGCTACCCGGGTTTAGCACAGTTAGAGCGGACAGAGATGCAAGTACATGCGGGAAGCACAAAGGAGGAGGACTTGCTCTCTATGTTAATACACGGTGGTGTAACTCTGGACATGTTAACGTCAAAGTCTCCACTTGCTGCAGGGACATCGAACTGTTGGCCGTAAGTTTGCGTCCCTATTACTTGCCCATAGAGTTTGGACACGTCATTGTTGTTATTCTTTACATCCCTCCTTGGGCAGACGTGGAGACAGCGAGTGACATCATCCATTCTGCTGTGGCTAAATTACAAACGCAACACCCTGAGGCGCTTGTGCTAATCGCTGGAGATTTTAACCATGTGACGCTGGACAAAACATTACCTGCCTTCTCCCATTATGTGGACTGTAACACCCGGGGAGATAAGACTATTGACTTACTGTATGCAAATGTTAAAGATGCATACAGCGCCACCCCACTGCCTGCGCTTGGGAAAGCAGATCATAACCTAGTTCTGCTTCAGCCTCACTACGAACCAAGAGTGAGGGTCCTACCTACAACCACACGCTCATTCAGGAAGTGGTCCCCTGAGGCAGAGCAGGATCTGAGAGACTGCTTTGGAACTACGGACTGGGATATCCTGCAGGGATTATATAGTGAGAACACTGAGGAAGTTGTTGACTGCACTACTGACTACATCAACTTCTGTATGGACATTGTAGTTCCAGTAAGAACTGTACGCTGCTATGCTAACAACAAGCCATGGATTACAAGTGACATCAAGGGCCTTTTGAACCAGAAGAAAAGGGCTTTTAAAGGCGGTGATCGGCATGAGCTGAAGCGCATGCAGAAGGTACTTAGAGTCCAGCTCAGGGTGGCGAAGGAGCAGTACAGGACAAAGCTGGAGCAGAAGTTGCAGAATAACAGCATGAAGGAAGTGTGGGATGGGATGAAGATCATCACTGGCTGCAGCTCGAAGCGGGGTGCCACCATTGAGAGAGACGTGAAGAGAGCAAACCAAATGAACAACTTCTTTAACAGGTTTGACCACCCTAACCCACTCTCACTTTCACCTCAGAGTACTGCACCCTCCACCCATCCTTCTGCTGATACCAGCATAGGAGAGACATCCCCATCCACAATTACAACAGCGCAGGTGAGCAGAGAGCTGAGGAGACTTCGTGCCAGCAAAGCAGCGGGTCCAGATGGAGTATCGCCACGACTGCTGAAGGTCTGAGCATCGGAGCTGGAGGGTCCTCTACAGCGCATCTTCAACCTGAGCCTGGTACAGGGGAGAGTCCCGAGGCTTTGGAAAACATTTTGCATCACCCCAATCCCAAAGGTATCACGTCCTAGTGAGCTGAATGACTTCTGGCCTGTTGCTCTGACGTCACATGTGATGAAGACCATGGAGAGGCTGCTGCTTCACCACCTGAGGCCACAGGTACGCCACGCCCTCGACCCTCTGCAGTTCACATATCAAGAGAAGGTGGGAGCGGAGGATGCCATCATCTATATGCTACACCGATCCCTCTCCCACTTGGACAGAGGCAGTGGTGCTGTAAGAATTATGTTTCTAGACTTCTCTAGCGCCTTCAACACAATCCAACCTCTGCTCCTTAGGGACAAGCTGACAGAGATGGGAGTAGATTCATACCTGGTGGCACGGATCGTGGACTATCTTACAGACAGACCTCAGTATGTGCGTCTCGGGAACTGCACGTCTGACATTGTGGTCAACAACACAGGAGTGCCACAGGGGACTGTACTTTCTCCGGTCCTGTTCAGCCTATATACATCAGACTTGCAATACAACTCGGAGTCCTGCCACATGCAAAAGTTCGCTGACGACACTGCTATCGTGGGCTGCATCAGGAGTGGGCAGGAGGAGGAGTATAGGGACCTAATCAAGGACTTTGTTAAATGGTGCTACTCAAACCACCTCCACCTGAACACCAGCAAAACCAAGGAGCTAGTTATGGATTTTAGGAGGCCCAGACCCCTCATGGACCCCGTGATCATCAGAGGTGACTGTGTGCAGAGGGTGCAGACCTATAAATACCTGGAGCAAGAATTATTTGTTTTGTAATTGTGGCTATATTTGGAGAGGTGATCATTGGAAAGGTGCTTGGTGTGAATAAATATTTTTTATTTTATTCATATAACGTCTGATGTTATACTGTGTCTTGGGTTTGTCTGTTGCCCCCTTGTGCCAACAACTAGCATAGTTGACATGGTTTTCTGGCTGGGGAGTTGTAAGAAAATCTTGCAAGAAAGCCAGCCGAAGGGAAACCAATGGGTGGGTAGCAGATACCTGGTCAGGGAGCCGTTGTAACATGAAAGACAGAGGGCCAACATACTGGTACCAAGTATGTAATCAGATAGACTACTTTGTGAAAGGGTCACTGAATCACCTCTTCAACAGGAAAAATGATGAGGTATTGTGACACCCCGTGTAGTGGGAATTGGAATCACCAGCCTACACTCTAGGTGTCTAGTATGTGGAACCAAGCGCGACCAGGATGATGGTGTAAGACAGGGAGACATGGACACAAAAAGGGTTGGGTTTTTTGAAAAATAAAGTGAGGTTTTATTTACAGGTGCACTTAAAGAAAAACAAAAATAATGTCCTGCGGAATTTATATATCGATACACAGTCCAATACTGCAAAGGACACACAAAAAACAGTAATTAAATGGAGCCCAAAAATGACTATATACAGTATTTACAGTGCTTCCTGAAAGTCCCAAATGAAAAAGTAAAATACACACAAACTAGTGAAACCCATATATATACACAAACCAATATGAAGCTGTCTTCCTCCACAGTGCTCCAAGTCAGGAAGCTGCTCCTTCAAACAGTGTATAGTACAGGATTCACCCAAAAATATTCAAATTACAGTAATCCCTCCTCCATCGCGGGGGTTGCGTTCCAGAGCCACCCGCAAAATAAGAAAATCCGCGAAGTAGAAACCATATGTTTATATGGTTATTTTTATATTGTCATGCTTGGGTCACAGATTTGCGCAGAAACACAGGAGGTTGTAGAGAGACAGGAACGTTATTCAAACACTGCAAACAAACATTTGTCTCTTTTTCAAAAGTTTAAACTGTGCTCCATGACAAGACAGATGACAGTTCTGTCTCACAATTAAAAGAATGCAAACATATCTTCCTCTTCAAAGGAGTGCGTGTCAGGAGCAGTGACTGTCACAGAGATAGAGAGAAAAGCAAACAATAATAAATCAATAGGGCTGTTTGGCTTTTAAGTATGCGAAGCACCGCAGCACAAAGCTGTTGAAGGCGGCAGCTCACACCCCCTCCGTCAGGAGCAGACAAAGAGAGAGAGATAGAGAGAGACAGAGTTTGTTTTTCAGTCAAAAATCAATACGTGCCCTTCGAGCTTTTAAGTATGCGAAGCACCGTGCAGCATGCAGCATGTCGTTTCAGGAAGCAGCTGCACAAAAGATAGCAACGTGAAGATAATCTTTCAGCATTTTTAGACGAGCGTCCATATCGTCTAGGTGTGCGAACAGCCCCCCCCTGCTCAATCCCCCTACGTCAGGATCAGAGAAAGTCAGCGCAAGAGAAAGAGAAAAGTAAGCTGGGTAGCTTCTCAGCCATCTGCCAATAGCGTCCCTTGTATGAAATCAACTGGGCAAACCAACTGAGGAAGCATGTACCAGAAATTAAAAGACCCATTGTCCGCAGAAACCCGCGAAGCAGCGAAAAATCTGCGATATATATTTAAATATCCTTACATATAAAATCCGCGATGGAGTGAAGCCGCGAAAGGCGAAGCGCGATATAGCAAGGGATTACTGTACAGACAAAAGTGTATATACAAAAATAAACAGTGCACCAATAACCACAACCCAATAAATACCTCCACCAAAGTTAATCCAGAGATATTTATATACAAGAAAAAAATATTTACGATAATCACGGAAAAAGCAGTAGTGCTTGGTAAATTCAAATAGCTGTTCTACCAAGCACCTTCCTATAGCAAGATCTAGTCAGAAGAGCCCCCCTCTAGAGGCCGTAATTCCTTTTTGTATTCGGCACCCTTGCGCCAACCAATTAACCTGTTCTACGTCATCCCTCCATAGGCACGGGATGACGTGAACGTGTCTGCAAAAAGTGGCGTCTCCTGCCCTGCAAAAATACTATAAAAGTTTGAGCAACCGGCGCGCGTGCACATAGCTGTGCCGGCTTTTGAGACGTGAACTGCGCTTCTCCCAAAAGTGAAGGTAAGCATTTTTAATTTTTTTTTCCTCCTTCCCCTGAGTTACAGCCCAGACAACTGCAAACACGGGATCCCTTTTCTAAACCGCGGTAAACTAATATTAAGGCGCTTTGCACTTTCTTTTGCACGTATAGAGTTATGAGGTCGCAGGAGGAACACACAGGAGTGGAGGACCGACAATACCATCCCAGCCGGTCAATGGCAGGGCCGTCTCTCCAGTCTACACGAGACCCGCTGCAACGCTCCCCAAAAGGCGCTCGTATTGTCAGCGAAGATGTCTCTCTACACCACAGAAAAAGAAAAAAGCAAGTTTCCTTTCTTTATACTTTTTTTTTCCTTTTATTTCCAAACCAAAGCCTCTCTCTTAACACAGCAGAGAACACAAAACTAATTTTATTTAATTACTGGTAATGCCAGTAAGGCACATTACCACAGGTATACACCGTCGAAGACACAACTCTTGCAATCTCATTCCGGAGATTCTTGCAGCCGGCTGTCTTGTGTGTTTTCCAGCTCCCCAGCACGAAACATATTTCTGAATTTTGTCATACACAGAGAAAACATTATGTAAATTTTTTTGTTCAAAGCTTATGTATATCCCTGTTATGTTTCTTTGAGTTTCTCCCAAAAACTCTCAATATTCATCCATCCATCCATCCATCCATCCTCTTCCGCTTATCTGAGGTCGGGTCGCGGGGGCAGCAGCTTGAGCACAGATACCCAGACTTCCCTCTCCCCGGCCACTTCTTCTAGCTCTTCTGGGAGAATCCCGAGGCGTTCCCAGGCCAGCCGGGAGACATAGTCCCTCCAGCGTGTCCTGGGTCTTCCCCGGGGCCTCCTCCTGGTTGGACGTGCCCGGAACACCTCACCAGGGAGGCGTCCAAGAGGCATCCTGATCAGATGCCCGAGCCACCTCATCTGACTCCTCTCGATGCGGAGGAGCAGTGGCTCTACTCTGATCCCCTCCCGGATGACTGAGCTTCTCACCCTATCTTTAAGGGAGAGCCCAGACACCCTGCGGAGGAAACTCATTTCAGCCGCTTGTATTCGCGATCTCGTTCTTTCGGTCACTACCCGTAGCTCATGACCATAGGTGAGGGTAGGAACACAGATCAACTGGTAAATTGAGAGCTTTGCCTTACGGCTGAGCTCCTTTTTCACCACGACAGACCGATGCAGAGCCCGCATCACTGCGGACGCCGCACCAATCCGCCTGTCGATCTCACGCTCCATTCTTCCCTCACTCGTGAACAAGACCCCAAGATACTTGAACTCCTCCACTTGAGGCAGGATCTCACTCCCAACCCTGAGAGGGCACTCCACCCTTTTCCGGCTGAGGACCATGGTCTCGGATTTGGAGATGCTGATTCCCATCCCAGCTGCTTCACACTCAGCTGCGAACCGATCCAGAGAGAGCTGAAGATCATGGCCTGATGAAGCAAACAGGACAACATCATCTGCAAAAAGCAGTGACCCAATCCTGAGTCCATCAAACCAGACCCCCTCAACACCCTGGCTGCGCCTAGAAATTCTGTCCATAAAAGTTACGAACAGAATCGGTGACAAAGGGCAGCCCTGGCGGAGTCCAACTCTCACTGGAAACGGGTTCGACTTACTGCCGGCAATGCGGACCAAGCTCTGACACCGGTTGTACAGGGACCTAACTGCCCTTATCAGGGGGTCCGGTACCCCATACTCCCGGAGCACCCCCCTTTTCCAAGTCCACAAAACACATGTAGACTGGTTGGGCGAACACCCACGCACCCTCCAGGACTCTGCTAAGGGTGTAGAGCTGGTCCACTGTTCCGCGACCAGGACGAAAACCACCTGAATCCGAGGTTCGACTATCCGACGGACCCTCCTCTACAGAACCCCAAATAGACTTTTCCAGGGAGGCTGATCCCTCTGTAGTTGGAATACACCCTCCGGCCCTCCCTTCTTAAAGAGGGGGACCACCACCCCAGTCTGCCAATCCAGAGGCACTGTCCCTGATGTCCATGCGATGTTGCAGAGACGTGTCAACCAAGACAGCCCTACAACATCCAGAGCCTTGAGGAACTCCGGGCGTATCTCATCCACCCCCGGGGCCCTGCCACCAAGGAGTTTTCTGACCACCTCGGTGACCTCAGTCCCAGAGATGGGGGAGCCCACCTCCGAGTTCCCAGGCTCTGCTTCATCATTGGAAGGCATGTTAGTGGTATTGAGGAGGTATTCGAAGTACTCCCCCCACCGACCTACAACATCCCGAGTCGAGGTCAGCAGCGCACCATCACCACCATATACACTGTTGACACAGCACTGCTTCCTCCTCCTGAGACGCGGGACGGTGGACCAGAATCTCCTCAAAGCCGTCTGAAAGTCATTCTCCATGGCCTCCCCAAACTCCTCCCATGCCTTTTTACCTCAGCAACCACCAAAGCCGCATTCCACTTGGCCTTCCGGTACCTATTAGCTGCCTCCAGAGTCCCACAGGACAAAAGGGACCGGTAGGACTCTTTCTTCAGCTTGACAGCATCCCTCACCGCTGGTGTCCACCAACGGATTCGGGGATTGCCGCCATGACAGGCACCGACCGCCTTACGGCCACAGCTCCGGTCAGCCGCCTCAACAATAGAGGCACGGAACATGGCCCATTCAGACTCAATGTCCCCCACCTCCCTCGGGACATGGTCGAAGTTCTGCCGGAGGTGGGAGTTGAAGCTACTTCTGACAGGGGCCTCTGCCAGACATTCCCAGCAGACCCTCACAACACGTTTGGGCCTACCAATCTCACTCTCAATATTACATACAGTATATACAGTTATATGTTCATACTTTGTGCAGATGTGAAACCTGAACATTCAGACAACTGAATGCTTTTGTTTATTGAAGACAAGGCAAATCAGTTATGTTTCTAGCTAACTACAGATAGACTCAAAATCTATTATTGCAGCTCAGAAAAAGCTGAGCAATAAAGGAGTTCCATTACAAGTTAGCTTGAGGGGTTAAGCAGAATCTTTCATTATCTATGTAGCTATGAGAAACTCACATTCTAATCAAGTTAAGCAAACACCTTTGTGCATTTTAGCAATACATTACGCATTCTAAGACAGGCTCTTAGATTTCCGGCCCCTAATTGTTTACATAGGGAGCTGAGTCAATTACTACAGCATTTTATTTTACTACAAGTCACCAATTATTCTTAAACAATAAATATTGTTCACAAATGCAATTTCACTACAAAATGAATATATTACCTGTTTCTTGTAGCAGACACAGTTTATTCATTGGTCTGTCAAGTGTGTTAGTTTTAGTCTGCACACAAACTCTTCTGACTGCACATTTAATGTCTGGTATTGCCTTGATGACAGTCCATTACCCAAGCATTATCTACTAGCAAAACAATGTCTTCTGGTTCAAAATGTCTTCTTCATTGAAGCCATTTTTGGCATTCTTGGAATACTGGCAAATACTCTTCAGTCCATCTTTTCCAAAACAAATCAGCCATGTGTTAAACTTGCTTCTGGCATTTTCTTGTATACTGGTCATTGTTAAAAAAAAGCCCAGGAGGCATGCTGGCCGATGTTTTCCATAGCAGTAAGTGATTGGGTGTCAATTCTTCTAATTCATTTGAGTCATTTGATGCCCTTGTAAGGGGTCTGTTGTCGATGACTAATTCAACCTTGCACATTACTGTTTGAAGTCTTTCATCATCAAGTGTTTGTTGGCTAAGTTCCTTATGCATCTAATTTAACTTTCCAATACACCATCTTGATGAGAAGTTGATGGTAGATTAAAAATCCATTTGACGCCTTTCTTCATCATGGCATTGGTAACTTTTTCTTCGTCAGGTTTTTTTAACTGCTTCAATTACCTCACTTTCAGCTCCAATAAAGTTAAAAAAATGGATTTCTGTTGTTGCTTTATTGAAGACAAGGCAAATCAGTTATGTTTCTAGCTTACTACTGACAGACTAAAACTCTATTATTACAGTTCAGATAAAGCTGAGCAATAAGGTAGTTCCATTACAAGTTTAGCTTGAGGGGTTAAACAGAATCTTCCATTATTTATGTAGCTATGAAAAACTCACATTCTAATCACATTAAGCAAACACCATTGTGCATTTTAGGATTACATTAAACATTCTAAGATTGGCTGTTACACTAGGCTGTATATGATTTGTTTAAATCTAAAAATAAAAATAGTAATTGTACACTTTCTGCACATCAGAATTTTAAAATACTACCTCTAGTTATTCCACTTTCTAATTATTATAATTATTATTAAGTCTCACCTTTCTTAACAGATATATTGTAAGCTTAGTAAGAAGAATAAAATATAAGAGATGGGTCAGCTGAAGACGTTGTATCTTTATTCAATTCATTTTATTTTTGTATAGTGCTCTACACAAGGCACAGGCACAGGCACAGTGCCCTGTGACAAATTCGCAGATGGATACAAATGTAGACTTTACAAAATACTAATTACATGTGAATAATGAAACCTCAGGAAGCAACAGAAAGAGTTGGGGAACCATTGAGCCCACATTTATTCTGGTTGTTGTGAGGAAAAAGTTGAAAAGTAACAAGCATGTGAGGGTGCTAAAATAAAAGGGAAAAACAAAAGTTCTGCTACTTAGAATTCTGCTTAGTTGCTGTGAGTCGTTCAACCGACTACTTCTTTCAGATGCTGGTTGAAATTATAGTACTGATTCCTGTAAGGGATGGGGTTTAGCCGTAGAATGCAATTGCCAAAGTCCCTCTGATACGCAGATGGAAAAGAAGGTTGTGTTAGCAAGAATGGCTTCTCTCATCCCGGGGTGGTTTTGCTTACTTGTCCAAAACCCTGAAGATGTCCACTACTTGCATGTGCTTGCCACACCTAACATCTTTACTAATAACCTAAGCTTCAGTAGTTAAAGGAAGATCAGATTGTATTAATTTTTAATGATTATAACAAGATTATATCCTAGCAGGCAGATCTTTACCAAAATAGCATTTTACAAATATTTCATGTAGAGATGTACATTTGAATTTGCATATGTAGCACTTTAATAATACAAACAATCCTGGAAAAAATGTGACATTAATGTGATGTCTAATTTTAGTCTCTTTTGGTTAGCTACAACTTTTGTTTAAACTTTTTTTTAATTTATTTGTATACATTAGTTTTTAGATGCCCCTTCACAAATATGTGAGGGATTATCCAGTGGAAAACTATACTGGAGATTAAAAACAGCATTCATAGATGGTTCTTCTATTAGTTAGCTGGAGAGAATATTAACTGCTATCATTGATGGAATATGATAAGACAGGATAGGGATTACATCTAAAACATGTGAGTCACAGAAAATGCCATGTATGAGACAGAGTTTGAAATTCAAATCACACTTTGTAAAATTTCACCAGCAACGTTCCATGAGAATATTTAATAGCTCCTTCATCTGTTCCTAAATGAATACAACACAAATGTTGGATAAATTAAATATTGTTTCTTGTTAATCAATATCCTCATGCCTCAATTTTATATCTCTTTTCAACTACAGTACACTGGCCTGTCCTCTTTTCCCTGCTAACAGTTCCTTGTTACAACCTGTTACCCAATTTACTGATTAACATTTTTCCTATTGTGTTACTCTGTTTCAATCATACATTATAAACTGATTGCATATGCTGTATACTGTCATTAGAATTTAAACTTATTTATTTGTTAGTTATTAACTCCTGAAGCGAGCAAGTCTTCCCCCTTCCATCCTCACCATGTTCTACAGAAGCACCATTGAGAGTGTTCACTGTCTGGTATGGCAACTGCAACATATCCAACCGCAAGCGCCTGCAAAGGATAATGAAGACAGCAGAGAACATTATTGGGGTGCCTCTCCCTTCACTACAGGACATATTTTATAAACCCAGTGTCCGCAAGGCCTGCAGCATTGTGCAGGACGCCTTACACCCCTCACATGGACTTTTCACACTTCTGCCATCCAAGAGAAGATACTGCAGCATCAAAGCCAGATCTGCTAGGATGCAGGAGAGTTTTTACCCCCAAGCTGTTAGACTCCTTAACACCAGGCTGCCCCCTGGGACCTTCCACATGGCCTCAACCACCTCTAAAAAACAGAACTTTTATACATGCGAGCCACTTTCCTGCAAAGACGAGTGTGCATGTAGAGAAGAACTGAAAATCTCATACTGACCTTTAAGTATTTTGACACTCTTGTTATCCTTCTGCTGTGAAACATTCTGACCTGTCATTGTTTACACGTCTTAAACAACTATTAGCATACACTGATAATTTCTGTATTATCTATATCTATTATTTATTATTTATTATATTACATATCTTACACATCAATATTGCTGCTACTTCTTTGTCCTATCTTTGCACAATGTCTTGTCTTGTTTGTGTTTTAACTTTTAATTTTTAAATTTTTAC
The DNA here is from genome assembly GCF_900747795.2 of Erpetoichthys calabaricus. Taxonomy (NCBI): domain Eukaryota; kingdom Metazoa; phylum Chordata; class Cladistia; order Polypteriformes; family Polypteridae; genus Erpetoichthys; species Erpetoichthys calabaricus. The sequence continues at coordinate 248,906,776 of NC_041394.2, forward strand.
ATTTTAATTCTATTTTTAATTTATTTATTGCATGTCATGTTGTTACACTGTGGACCATGAGCTTCGCAATTTCGTCTATCTGTATACTTGTATATGGTTGAGATGACAATAAAGTTCACTTTAACTTTGACTTTGTGGGAGCATACCACCAAAGAAGTCAGAACTATCCACAATATCTTCTTATAGTTCTTAGCATACTGTTTACATTTGGTTGGCTTTCTGACCTCCCTTGCTTATTATTGGAATGACTATGTTTACAGTATGTGTTTTTATCAACAACACAAAGGTGTCTCACTGGGGGTCTGCTTTCAATTCCAGTATTTTGAATTTACTGTATAAGTCTGGAAGTTTGAGCACTCCTCCTTCTTTTCTTGACATAACCCACTTCACATCTAGCTGAGATGATGCTTTCATGATTTGCGACTCTTACTTAATTTTTAAAATTAATCACAGTCATTCTCAGATATCCGATATTCGGATAAGTCTGTATTTATTGAATATGTTTCAATTCACCTTGATCCGCAGATCTACTGATAGAAATACTTTTCTGTTTCCACCTGCAGGCAGTTTATTAATAACTTGCCAGTTTTGCAGTTTTTCAGCTTAAGATGTATTTCTTTCCAACAAAATAATTTATCAGCTTGGCAATAGTAATGGAATCCAGTTTCCATGATCATGGCTATTCTGCAAAAACCATAAAAATAGCCATTAAACGTCTTCTACATGCCAATAGGGAATTGCTGTTTCCCGGCACACCAAAAATACAATCAGGTAATTTCAGATATTATATATATGCTTACCAGTAAAAAATTTTCATTTATGCAGACACCATTTTAAGCTGCAAGAATGGCACAGTAATTTGAGAAAATGTTTCACTTAAGGCAAATTTCCCCAGGCAAATTAATATATAATTTATGTTTGTGAAAAAATGACTTTGCCTTAAAAATACAAAACTTAATACCTTAAAGACTATGGTTGCAAACCATTTACAGTATATACAGTACTACAATATATAGTCTGTTAAATGGAATCAAATTTATCATTTAACATTTGTTTACACTGCTGTAAGAACGTTGTTAAGGGTGATAACACTGACACCCTCTATAGCAATTATACAATCAAATCCAACTGTAAAACTAAAGGGAGATGTATTCATTAAAGTGGACTTGTCTCTAGTTATATGCTGGGAAAAGCTTCATATGCATCTTATTACCATAATTGTTGAGCACTGAAGTAATATCACTCAGATGAACACCTCATAGCCTTCACATCCTCCAATCCTAACATTCACTAAATGATTTAAAATTCATGGTCCCACCTATTTGACAGTGATTACAACATATTTTTGTAGAAAGAGCTTTTCTAGATTTACAGACTATAACCCAGCACCACTGATGATCTTAAGAAAAGTAATGGTTTCAGTTGTTTTGTTTTTTTTTTTTTTTGTTTTTTTTTTTTTAATTATGGTAGCCCTGGTATCTCTTCTATGTATTCCTTACATTCAGGGTTCTTTTGGCGTTCTGGTCATTTCGTAAGTATATTACCAGTGTGTGTATATATATATATATATATATATATATATATATATATATATATATATATATATATATATATATATATATATATATATATATGTATATTTCCTGCCCTAAACATTCTTTATCGCACTTCATTCACCTTGGCCATCTTATTAAATTTTAATTATAGACTAAGCCACAATAATTATTTTACAGTGGCTCTTGCACTCTTGAGCTTTTTTGTTCCACTTTTTATTTCATTTCCCCACTTCATTTTTTTTCACTATACTTTACCAACCATTAGAATATTTCTCCTCACTCAAGGATATATTCTCACATTGAGTTGTACAAATGCAACGACGAACAGCAGATATTTATTAGCACACATAACTGGTTCTACTATCTCCTGGATTAATTGCAGAGTTTCCAGGACAAAGAACCATTTGCTCCTGGATACTGGCAAGTTGAAGGATTTATCAGCACAGGTAAGTGGTTCTGCTATTTTCCCGATTTACTGCAGTGTTTCAGCACAAAAAATCATTTACTCCTCAATACAGAGTGCCTTCACCTCAGTTACCATTGCACTTTATAGCCTCCTTTTTTATAGTTTGTGTGTTTTCATGGATTTATTCCATATTTTCTTTATTGTTTCACATTTGTATTTGTAAAATGTCTCATCTTACTTTCAGGGTTTATATTCATACATTTATTTATTTTTTACTGTTTAACAGACATTGTTTTTTGAAATATTACATGGTTTTGATGTATTGATTTTTTATGGTACATTCTTTATTACTCCTTATTGGGTGTTTAGAAAAATGCTACTAATTTGTTTTATATTGTAGTGTTACTTTAATTTTACAATTATTTTTCTTTTATTCTTTATATAATACCAGCGTTTTCCGTTACTATATGATTTTCTATGGAATTTCTGTGCTTTACTTTTTCTAACCAAACCCTGCAATCCAACTGGTATTAAATAAATAATTAATATGTGTTACATATCATTCATCCAGCTCATCAGAATAATTTCTTCCTCTTTCTATCATCAGAGATGGGGTAGTTACTCAAAGAAAGCAACCTATTACAAATTAATAATTATTTGTCTCAAATTGTAATAGGATTACTTTATACATTGCTTCCTGGAAAAAGTAATAAAAAATAATAAGTACTTTACTGTTATGTTGCTCTCTAAACCCACACAAATATGTACCATTTGGAAAGTACAAGGATGACACCCACATGTTCTTTCAATAATTTTATAAAGAAGAAATAATACATAACAACGAACATGAATTCAGCAGTTAAACAAGTAAACAACATTACTTACATTGGTACTGTGCCATTGGAAATATATAAATGTAAGTGGAGGCCTTTAGTTCATAAAATGAATTCTTAATAAGAAATGCTAAAAAAAATCTTAATAATTAAAAAAAAAAAACAACTTCACCACTTAGACATTTGCAAACATGTAATTAAAAATGGCAAAATTATTTCCAGTGAAATGGCCGGCACAGGAGAGAACTTATTAATAGAATGGTTTATTTTGTAGGCATGTGGTGACCAAAAATAAAACATTTATAGTTTGTAGTTTACTGTCTTACCTTCAACAACAATTAACACCAGAATTACCAACACCTACAAAAAAACTCGCAGATCCGGCCCACCTTAAATCCCTTCGCACCTCTCCGTCAGCGTCTTTTGTCCTATAAATGTGCCGATAAAGACAAGCAGCAAGCAGTCTGCTATTCCATCCCCCCACCGCCGCAGAATTTGCACAAAGTTCTTTTTTTTCCACTGTCAAACTCCAGCACTTCACTCCCAGATAATCAAGGCTAGAACTGGGAGAACTTTGTGCCTGTTCTGAAGCGGTGGGGGGATGGAATAGTAGGTTGCTTGCTGCTTGTCTTGATTGGCACATTTACAAGACAAAAGACACTGACGGGGAGATGTGAAGGGATTTAAGGTGGGCCGGATTTACAAGTTTTTTCGTAGGCTTTGGTAATTCTAGTGTTAAGGTGAAGACTAAGATAGCCGATCTGTGCAGAGACTTCTCCATTTTGACAGAAATCTTAAAGAAATGTGCAGGAAAAAATTGAAATGGACATCAGGATACGAAACTGCATTTTACAACACATGACGTTTATAGCATTTCCTTATATGCAATCCAAACTGGGAGGAACATGACGATTGGCTAGCCACAATTACCTCCCTGACTATTATTCAAGATGGAATGCCTGTCTTTCAAGGAATTTCTGATACTAATATTTTATTTGCTTAGAAATGTGTGTAATGCTTGAAAAAAAACACCTTTGAGGTTTTTTTTTTTGTTTAAATATGTTCAGGGTTTCCCTAATGCTCAAAAAACAGCATGCGGTATGTGCTATATGTAAAAAAACACATACATAAAACTTTGGCTCCCCAGTCAATATTTAACATAGTAATGAATCTGTCTGTTACCACTGGCCATTCTGGTCTGTCCCATTTATGAAATTTGTGAATGTTATTCTTTATGTATATATTTTGATCAGTTAGCACAGACACCATTATTTTATCAATATTTCTGATGGATTTGACCATATAGTTTGAGACAACAGCATCTGTTGTCGTTCATGTGGTTGGGCTCTGCCACAATGTGTTTCATTATGACGAAGAACCTTATTTTCTAAAAGTAAACTATGAAGATTACTACAATTAGTAGGAAAACACGCTAGTTTGCAGAGTTTATTTTGACTTTGATTCCAGTTTGGTGATTTGGTTTGGAGAGATTCTTAATTACTGACTTACTACTATGATAACAACTCTGCCAACCCCTTTTTTGTCTTTTATATCCTGGTCAATTTCATAATCTTTCATTATGAGTTTTACATATTGGTTCAATGACTGCTTTAAACTCCATATTACACTTTTCTGAACTGTCTGGCTGTCTTAACCTGTAGCATCGCTCAATTTATTGGTGTTCTTTTCCTTTGTCTGGACTAGAAATAATATTTAGCCATATGAAATGATTTCTGCATGGTAGCAGTTATAAAGGCTTTAAGTCTACTATATCACCATTATGAAGTCTTCCAGAATTACATTTAAGAATATGGTATTGTACATTTTTTAATCTCCTTGCATGATACCAGACAAATTATATTGATTTGTCACAAGGCAGTTTTAACCAGTTGACAATACTGTCAAGCACTAGTTTCTTATCCTGCTTTGTACATACCAGTGATTAATTACTCAGAGACTTCTGATTACTTAATTCTTTTATGGAAACATGTGGCTGAGTCATTGTTTAGTCTTGCAGCATTCTTGTCCAATTAATTTTTAGCACTTATTTTAGTCTTAAAGGCCTCATGCACTTAATGTATGCCTTGTCTACAACTTGTGACTTTGGGTTTTCAAACTCAAAACCTTAGACTCCTTGCATCAACGTCTCTTATACTGTCCACAGCCCTATTTTCTTGGATTTTGGTCTCACTCCATATATATCTAGAGCTTCAGAGAATTGTTGTTCTGCATTGCATAGTGCATAAATAAAATGATAGTCTGAAACAAACACTCAACCACAAATTCCTGTAAACGATAGCTCCGAATTTGATATTTTCATGTGCTACCCGGTATACACCAAGCCTTCCTTGCTTTTAGCACTTTGTCATTCTTACTAATCACAGTTGATAATCAAAGCTAACTAACAAGCAGTCACATGACCTGTCTTTAAGCAGGGCTCAAGCAATCACTAAGTGCACTGTCATTGTGCTTTTATGGCCTTGCTGTGCTTTACCTTGTTGTATTCTTTACTGACATTTTGGATTTTTTACTTCTGTTACTTTTTTTTCCTTTTGCTTTGTATTGATTTGTCTGCCTGTGTCTCAGATCTCTTGACTAATTTCTGAGCTGTGATTTACCATGAGGATGGTAACATTTTTATCTCCTGGCTCAAAATTTCTATTATGTGAGTACAGCTTTCATTCATTCTGCTTTCCAAATCACAGTAATAAAAATGTAGTGATCAGAATCTTAAACAGGGAACATGCTTCAAAGTCATATATATATATATATATATATATATATATATATATATATATATATATATATATATATATATATATATTTATTTATTATTTTTAAAAAAAAGAAACAAACAAAAAGCAAGATAGTATTTTTGGAGAAATAGGGGGACTCTAGGGGTATATGGGTCAGTAGGGCAGACAATAAACCTATAAAGTATTTGAGCCTTAGGGCCTATTCACACCTAAGCATTTTTCTATCATTTTAGCAGTTGAACAGAACATGGACTGAACTGCTTTAAAAGTTATTTGGCATTGTTTTCAATGACACTATTTTTCACCTACGCATTTTAGCAGAAAGCGGTTTAGAAAAATTTCCGTATGAAACAGCATTTGTGCATTTTCTGCCAAACACTTGTTCAATTGAAATCAATGGTAACGCTTATAAAATGCTAGTAAAATAAATCAAAGCATTTTAGAAGCATTTTTATAGGAAATTACCACCTCTACCTGGTTTAAACAACTCATGTTGTTGTGCACGAACATGTGCTGAGCAACTAGTGACAACTATTGATGGGAAGTTCAAGTGCACACATACCTTGCCATCAAGTGACAAGAATTCAAACAATGTTATAGGTATACATGTAGTTTTAAATAGGCTAAAGTTTAGTGCATTTGTTTTAAAATATTGACAGAGTGGTAGTGCAGAGCTGGCATTCCTTTCTTACTGCGTTAACTGGATAGGGTTTGGATGTTCTGCCTGTACATTTTTGGATTGATCATGTAAGCAGGAGTTCATGTCAGGATGTTGTAATAAAGTTAATTAATATGTTTTTTTAGGGAGGAGAATTTTGGTGGGTGGAGTAGAGTAGAGAGAGAGAAAAAAAGAGAAGTGTTCTTGTGTAGCTCAGTGCTGTATCTCCACTGTTGTATTATTAAAGAAATAAATATAATTGGCAAATAGTCCACAAACTGGGGAGGCCATCTCTTTGTGCCTTGCCACACATTGAAGACATAGTCTGCTATGCCACCGAGGTTGCCTGCAAGCCAAGAAGAACCGACACTGAATTCTGGTAAGGAGAGTAGCAGACTCTCAACACCCACTCTTACACTGGTGGCAGTGGCGGTTGGTTAAGTTTGTGGACATTAATTTGCATTTCTATAGACGGCGTGGATATTACCGTTATTGCTTGTGGACACTTTAGTAACTATTGGTGTCACTTTTACAAGTTGAGCTACGTGCCCCACGCTACTGCGCATTTTTCTGAAACATGGCGGATGATGAGCAACAACCCGCTGTTATTCCGCAGCAAAGGGCTAGTGCCAATACTGTGAACACGCAACTGCCATTTAGAGTCGAATTGCCCCCACCCTTCACTGGCGATGGAGTTGAGCCATTTACTTCGTGGATACAATGATTAGAAGCTGCTCTGGATATTTCAGCAGCTCCATTAGAAAAGGCTAAGCTTCTCCCCACAAAACTCAGTGGCGCTGCGTTCTCATACTGGCAGAGCCTCTCCCTGGATGTAAAGGCTGACTACGCGCTGGCTAAAGCTAATCTGAGCACTGTTTTTGGAAGACGGCAGTTTGTGGCCACATTTTAAATGTACTTGAATGCTCGTCCTCGCAAACCCAAAGAACTAGAGGTTTATACAGCAGACTTGACTAAACTAGTCACTGAAGCTTTTCCACAATACACTGCTGATGCTCAATGTTGTGAAATTTTTAGAAGGTTTGTGTCAGGATTAGAGCCCTCTCTTCAACTAAAAATCCATGAGCATGGCACAGTGACACTGGATGCTGGATTGAAAGTAGCAAGGCAATGTGAACGTGCTCAGTTAGCTCTCAGCATAGCTGCACCTTCAAATGTCATGCCAGTGACTGTCACACAAAACAATGCAGACAGTCGTGCTGCTGATCCTATAACTGACTTATGGCAACCAGTTCTATAAGGTGTGTACTTTACATGGCGATTATAGTACAGCTGCTGCTGTTGTTGCGCTTTATTCCTAAATGCAGTTGCAGATCTGTAGGTATTTGTCAGTCTTGCTTTCAATGAGGCTGCATATGCTGAAGGTCTAGTACTGATGGATAACCCAGCACATCGTCAAAACAAATTAGCCCCACGTTCGATTGGCCCTTGTGAGATTCTTTGCCCTCTACAATCATCTGAAAACGATCCTACTGTCATCTTTAAGCTCCGTAATTTGTCAAAACCCCAGACTAAACCAAGAGTTATTCATCACAATCATCTGAAGCCATATATCACAAAACCTCATCATGTGGTTTCTCATTATCACCTAAACTCTGTTTCATCTCCACCTTTAAACAACTTATTCCAAGTCCTGTACCACCAGCTGTACCTTCAGTTCCTACACAACTTCAATCACAGCTACAATTGCCTGATCCTTCGGTTGTAAACCAGAGCTTCCTCTACAGCAGACCCAATCCCCACACAACCCAGTTCACCCAGGAATTACATACGTTTAGGTAGCCTAGGATCATCAGCTTCTTCTCCTCATGTTAGTGACTTGCCTCCACGTCAGAGGAACATGCTGTTGTTGCATTTACTGTATTTCTGAAAAATGCTATTGAAATAAGGACATTTTTTCTGGGGTAAGGGAGTACAGTAATCCCTCCTCGATGGCGGGGGTTGCGTTCCAGAACCCCCCGCGAAAGGTGAAAATCCACAAAGTAGAAACCATATGTTTATATGGTTATTTTTATATTGTCATGCTTGGGTCACAGGTTTGCACAGAAACACAGGAGGTTGTAGAGAGACAGAAACTTTATTCAAACACTGCAAACAAACATTTGTCTCTTTTTCAAAAGTTTAAACTGTGCTCCATGACAAGACAGAGATGACAGTTCCGTCTCACAGTTAAAAGAATGCAAACATATCTTCCTCTTCAAAGGAGTGCGCGTCAGGAGCAGAGAATGTCAGAGAGAGAGAGAGAAAAAAGCAAACAAAAATCAATAGGGCTGTTTGGCTTTTAAGTATGCGAAGCACCGCTGGACAAAGCAGCTGCAAGGATGTACAATGTAAAGGTAGTCTTTCAGCATTTTTAGAGGAGCGTCCGTATCCTCTAGGCCAGTGTGCGGACAGCCCCTCTGCTCACACCCCCTCCGTCAGGAGCAGAGAATGTCAGAGAGAGAGAGAGACAGATAAAAACAAACAATCAAAAATCAATACGAACAGCCCCCGTGCTCACAATATATTTGAGGAGTTTTATTTAATACGTAATACGCACTCTGGTTGGGTAGCTTCTCAGCCATCTGCCAATAGCGTCCCTTGTATGAAATCAACTAGGCAAACCAACTGAGGAAGCATGTACCAGAAATTAAAAGACCCATTGTCCGCAGAAATCCGCGAACCAGCAAAAAATCCGCAATATATATTTAAATATACTTACATATAAAATCCGCGATAGAGTGAAGCCGCGAAAGTCGAAGCGCGATATAGCGAGGGATTACTGTAATGTAAGCAGGAGTTCATGTCAGGACGTTGTAATAAAGTTAATTGATATATTTTTTGAAGGGAGGATAATTTTGGTGGGTGGAGTAGAGTAGAGAGAGAGAAAAAAAGAGAAGTGTTCTTGTGAAGCTCAGTGCTGTATTTCCACTGTTGTATAATTAAAGAAATAAATATAATTGGCAAATAGTCCACAAACTGGGGTGGCCATCTCTTTGTGCCTTTCCACACATCGAAGACTCAGTCTGCAACGCTACCGTGGTCGCCCGCAAACCAAGAAGAACCGATGCCGAATTCTGTTAAGGAGAGTAGTGGACTTTCAACACCCACTCTTACAATCAGTATTGTGTTTTTAACTTAGTACTATTACCTGTTTTCACACTGAATGCTGAAAGTGTATCAGTAATACATTTCAGTCAAGAAAATACATTTGGTACTTAGTGAAATAAATAACATCTACCCCTTTTTCTCATCCCCAGAGCTCCCGGGTTAAACACTTACCACTGTGCCACCAACTCACACTGTTGCAAAATATCTTTAGGGTGTTGTACTGTGTTAGCCATTATGAATGTAGTGAAAAGTCAAGCAAAATGACACCTTTTATTGGCTAATTAAAAAGATTACAATATACAAGCTTTTGAAGCAACTCAGGCCCCTTCTTCAGGCAAGATGTAATCAAAATATTTTTAGCAAAAAACTGAATTAAAACTAAACAGATACTTTATTTATAAGATGTTGTGCTGGATTGCATGCAACACAATCTTTTCTGCTTGGCTGTGTGGTTGAGCCTGTGAAAAAATCAATGCACCATCACATTTGTTTCTTGCCTTACACCCAGTGCTGCTGTAATGATAACGGTCTCCCTGTAACCCTAAACTGGGCAAATTAAGTTGACCACTCATGCATTCAGTACTGAATTTCTATGAATACAACATATGCTTTTTTGAGTTGATTACTGCTCTTTATGATCCCAATCCTCACTAGCTGTAATTAGATTACTGGTTCACATGCTTGCATGAGGTTGCACCAGCAGGCAATTTTTTTGCAAAATAACGCAATATGTTTTTTTCATATATCACTACTTGCTATGTACTTACCTACTTATTGACATCTATGTATAATCCTGGAATTTTTCAGTACACTGCCTTCTTCGTAGAGACACAGAATTGTCTTTTCGACTCCCTTAGCTGCAGATCATAGTGAATGTGCACTCAAGATGCTGATGACACCTGCTCTTCAGTACTGTGATTGCCAGGGTTAAAAGCACTAAAATCACAGAAGACAGTCTGGAAATAAAATAATCACTTCACAACATGACAACACCTTACAGAACAACCTATAAACTACAAATGATGTCAATCATATTCGCCCTGCAAAACACTCTTTGAAAACACTACAATTCTTGAAATATGCTTGAAAAACATCTGAAAGCACCCAAAAAAATCCCGAAAAACACTTAAAACACTTGCAAAAAGCCGTTAAAATCTTGAAAGATTCCAAATAAATGCTGGAAGTTTACAATGCTAAATGTGAATGGGCCTTCTAATAGAGAAATTGAACAAAAGCAGAATAACCACTTGACAGTCACTACTCAGCAAGATGAGAACTATAACTAGGAAAAGAAATCAAATAAATAAACAAATAGAAATCGATAGCATCCATTATTGAGGGAATCGTCCAGCTGGAAAAGAGTTAAAAAAAGAAAGAAAAAGAAAAGTAAACTTCTCTTGAGTGACATCTGCTTAATACAGAGTCCCATCTTCTTTGCTAATAAAACAAAAGCAAAAGCATAAGGCTTTTTAAACCCAAATCAAAACCAAAATCCTTTTACCCTTTTATACCCAAATAAGTCTAGGTTCTCAGGATTTCAGAGTTTCATCTTGTTTATTTGCTGCTCTCTGCTGTTTCTCACAATTGTTTAGCCCTGTGTTTTTTCTTTTTTTTCTACTAACAATGTCATTGCTATAATTAATTAGTACTCAGTTTCTGGAACCCTGTGCTATATTTGTACTACTGTTTTCATGGTGTTATGCTAATTTTGTTGCCTAATCGATCATTACACATGGAATGTATTGTTTAAATTTTCATATAATTTGCAGTAATATACTGTATGCTGCTCACAGAAGTACCTTTTTAGAAGATATAATTGTACTTTCATGTCTGCCTTGCTTGAAACATCTGTACACTAATTTGAGATGCAAGGAAAACAGACAATGGTCTAATGAGTAATTCTTAATCTTGTTATTAACATGCAACAAGTGATTGTGTGCTGCATAACAACATAAGTTTAAAAATTCAAATGCTTTTATGTCACTTTGTAATATTCTAGTATACTATTACTGTGCAAGGTGCCTTATACTAGGACAGTTTAGGTTTGCTAATTCACTTATACGGTAAGGTAAATGTCAATAAAATACAACTCTGTTCATCGTGTTGTGGTTCATTTTCACTAGGGCACTACTATTCAATGAATGCTTTAGAGAGCAAGAGAGCAATGTAAACCTTATACCAAAGGTTTATGTCACTAGATTAGATCTTAACTCATTCAGTACAGTCCAGAAAGATTCTGGAGAAATGGCTGAGACAGCATGTTATACAGTAGCACTACCATAAAACACATACAAACATATGGAATTTTTATCTAATGATACTTAAGTCTATGAGAGTTAATATAGAAGTATTATTAAATTTGTGCAAGTAGAACATTAGAAAGATTCAAACAAGCTCATACCATTCATTCTAACAAAGCTTGCCAATCCTATCCACTTAGTTCCTCCAAAATAAAATGAAGTTGAGTTTTGAAAGTCCCTACTGTTCTACTGTCTACCACACTACCGCACTAACCATGTATCTGTTGTTCTCTGTGTGAAGAAATACGTACTAATGTTTGTGTGAAATTTATCCTTAACAGTTGCCAACTGTATCCCTGTGTTCTAATGAACTAATTTTAAAGTAACAGTCTCGATCCACTGTACTAATTCCCTTCATAATTCTGAACACTTCATTCATGTCTCCTTTTATTTTTCTTTTGTTTAAACTGAAAAGACTCATCTCTTTTAGTATTTCCTTGTTAATTCATCCCATGTAGCCCTGGAATCAGCCTGGTTGCTCTTCTCTAGACCTTTTCTAGCGCCACTTACCTTTTTGTAACCTGGAGACCAAAACTGTACACAGTACTCCAGACGAGGCCTCACCAGTACATTATAAAGCTTGAGCATAACATTTTTGGAATTGTACTCAACACATTGTGCTATATAACCTAACATTCTGTTAGCCTTCTCATTGACTTCAGAATACTATGTGGAAGTTGATAGTTATTAACCAAAATCCTTATCATAAGGAGTAATTTCAATTTTCAGACCTTCCATTGTGTATTCAAATCTCACACTTTTACTTCCCATATGTAATACTTTGTATTTACTTACATTACATTTCATCTGCCACAAACCTGCTCAAGCCTTTATGCTGTCCAAGTCCCTTTGTAATGATTGAACGTGTTCTAGATTACCCAAGCCAATCCATCTAGCTTGGTATCATCTGCAAACATAACCAGCTTGTTACTCATATTCCTTCTCTAAATAATTTATATATATTAAAAAAGCTATGATCTTAGCACTGACCCTTGAGGGACACTGCTCTTAACCTAATTCTGATAATGTTCCACGCATCCTCTACTTCTTTTGTTTTTGCCAGTTTTGCACCCATCTACACACTGCACACTGAACACCTACTTGTTTTAGTTTGATGCCCAACCTCTCATATGGCACCTTATCCAATGCTTTCAGAATGTCAAGATAGATTTATTAATCCCAAGGGGAAATTCATATACAGTAATCCCTCCTCCATCGCGGGGGTTGCGTTCCAGAGCCACCCGCGAAATAAGAAAATCCGCGAAGTAGAAACCATATGTTTATATGGTTATTTTTATATTGTCATGCTTGGGTCACAGATTTGCGCAGAAACACAGGAGGTTGTAGAGAGATAGGAACGTTATTCAAACATTGCAAACAAACATTTGTCTCTTTTTCAAAAGTTTAAACTGTGCTCCATGACAAGACAGAGATGACAGTTCAGTCTCACAATTAAAAGAATGCAAACATATCTTCCTCTTCAAAGGAGCAAATAAATCAATAGGGCTGTTTGCTTTTAAGTATGCGAAGCACCGCGGCACAAAGCTGTTGAAGGCGGCAGCTCACACCCCCTCCGTCAGGAGCAGAGAGAGACAGATAAAAAAATCAATACGTGCCCTTTGAGCTTTTAAGTATGCGAAGCACCGTGCAGCATACTTAAAAGCTGCACACAGAAGGTAGCAACGTGAAGATAATCTTTCAGCATTTTTAGACGAGCGTCCGTATCGTCTAGGTGTGCGAACAGCCCCCCTGCTCACACCCCCTACGTCAGGATCACATATAGCGCAAGAGAGAGAGAAAGAAAAGTAAGCTGGGTAGCTTCTCAGCCATCTGCCAATAGCGTCCCTTGTATGAAATCAACTGGGCAAACCAACTGAGGAAGCATGTACCAGAAATTAAAAGACCCATTGTCCTCAGAAACCCGCGAAGCAGCGAAAAATCCGCGATATATATTTAAATATGCTTACATATAAAATCCGCGATGGAGTGAAGCCGCGAAGGGCGAAGCGCGATATAGCGAGGGATTACTGTACTCCAGCAACAGCATACTGATAAAGAAACAATATTAAATTAAAGAGTGATAAAAAAATGCAGGTAAAACAGACAATAACTTTGTATAATGTTAACATTTACCCCCCCGGGTGGAATTGAAGAGTCGCATAGTGTGGGGGAGGAATGATCTCCTCAGTCTGTCAGTGGAGCAGGACATTGACAGCAGTCTGTCGCTGAAGCTGCTCCTCTGTCTGGAGATAACACTGTTTAGTGGATGCAGTGGATTCTCCATGATTGACAGGAGCCTGCTCAGTGCCCGTTGCTCTGCCACAGATGTCAAACTGTCTAGCTCCGTGCCTACAATAGAGCCTGCTTTCCTCACCAGTTTGTCCAGGCGTGAGGCGTCCCTCTTCTTTATGCTGCCTCCCCAGCACACCACTGCGTAGAAGAGGGCACTCGCCACAAACATCAGATAGAACATCTGCAGCATCCTATTGCAGATGTTGAAGGACTCTAGCCTTCTAAGGAAGTTTAGTCGGCTCTGTTCTCTCTTGCACAGAGCATAAGTATTGGCAGTCCAGTCCAATAAATAAAATCATATGCAGAACCCTAATCATATACTTTTGTTGCTTCCTCATAGAATTCCAATATGTTCGCAAAACATGATCTCACTTATCTGAACATTTGCTGACTGTTCTTGCCTTGCTCAGCCTTATTCTTAATAGTTCCTGCCACTGATTTACCTGTGATGCATGCGAAGTTTGCACTTTCTTCTCATACATTATGTGTTAGGATTTGTCTCTGAGAAATCCAGTTTTCATGACAAAGATATGCATGTCAAACTTAATTAGTGACTCTAAATTGGGTCAGTGCAAGTAAATATGGATGAGTGTGTGCAAGTACGTGTTGCAATCACCAGGTGTCAGATCCAGAGGTGTCTTTTTATCTTGTGCCTGATGTTGTCAAGATAGGCCTCTGACTCTCACGGCATTGAACTAGATAAAGAGGATATGAAAATAGATGCAATGGATGTATGTGAACTTGTGTTTAAGTCATTTATTAAATCTCACCAGTTTGCTGGTAGGACATGAAAAATCTACATTACAAATGCTAAGATATTTTTGTCTTTTATGTTATTTATATTTTAAAATGTATATTTATGTAAATATGTGGTTTATAGCATATAAAATGTTGTTCTATCTGCAGTAATGAAAAGTCTAATGTCTCAGGCAAATAGTAGTTATACTAGAAGTTGATATGATGAATACTTTATATTCTAATTAAAATATTATTTGACTTGGTTAGTTGTAAAAATAATAAAGTTGTGCGGTGTAGCTACATTTTTTATTGCAGGATAAATTGCCACATTATATCACTTCTTATTCTTGGCCAAGCAGATTTTGTGAAAGGTCACAGATGAATCATTATATATTCACATTGCCATTTAGTCAATAATTTGTCCATAAATGAAACTTTCACCTTTTCCATGCTTCATTGTTGAAATATTACCACAATGGATGAATTACCGTATTCCATTAAAACAAGTATGTTTGATATTCTGAAAGTACCTCTGCACCACAAGAACATTCTTAGTAAAAAGTGCTTAATTTTAATGTTAGGCTGTTTACCTACACATTTGATTAAATTTGCTGCCCTCCTCATTTAAACAATCATAACTCAAATGTAAAAATAATAATGATAAAAAACGCAGTTAAAAATGCAGTTAAAATAGTCTGATTTAAATTGTTATTGTAATGCCAATATGTAGAATAAAATTTACAAGCTATGAATATTTTGTATGAATACTTACATTGGGCTTAAAGGGGCTGCTCTTAACTGGTTTAGGTCATATCTTACTGGTAAACACTTTTCAGTGTCTTTCAATTACTCTTTCTCGTCTACTGCTCCTGTTACAGTAAATGTTGTATTCCTCAGGGATCCATTTTGGGTCCTATTTTATTTTCTATATATCTTATTCCTATAGGAGCTATTTTCAGAAAATATAATATTTATTTTCACTGTTATGCTGATGATACACAGGTTTATATTCCTGCTTGTAAATCTGCAATTAATTGACTGCACAATTGTCTTTTTGAACTAAGATGCTGGATGGCTGACAATTTTCTTGATCACAATCAAAATAAAATAGAAGTGCTGATAGGTGGTCCTCTTCCCAAAACTCAAATTGGTTTAGAACTTCTCGTCTCTTTCGCTGAATTTTGCTGCAACAACAACATTTATTTATATAGCACGTTTTCAAACAAATGATGTAGCTCAAAGTGCTTTACAAAATGAAGAAAGAAAAAAGAAAAAAATTAAAAATCAGGCAATACTAATTAACAAAGAATAAAGTAAGGTCCGATGGCTAGGGAGGACAGAAAAAAAACAAACAAAAAAAAAAACTCCAGAGTGCTGGAGAAAAAAAAAACATTTGTAGGGGTTCCGAGGCCACGAGACCACCCAGCCCCCATTAGGCATTGTGCCTAACATAAATGATCTCAATCAGTCCTCATGGTTTTCACGCATAAGAATTAGACGATGATGGTCATATGGACCTCTGGCATTCAATCCATCAATGAAGGGACTGCATGGTGTCTTGATCAGGTGCTGGTGGTGCAGATCGCCACCACAGAAAACTGGAAAGAGAGCATCAGAGAAAGTAGGGGTTAATAAGGATTTTGGAGCCATGAATAAAAAATATAATTAAATGTAAAAACAAACTTCAAGTCCATAATCTTGGTTCATTTTTGAAAAACAGATTAACTGTTAAGTCAAGAGTTGCGTTTTCCAGCTTCATCTTTTAGCTAAGTTCAAACTTTTTTTTATCTCCTAGGGATCTTGAGAAAGCTACTCGTGCATTTATCTTTTCTTGGCTTGATTACTGCAACTCGTATTCTCGGATCAGCCAATCCCTGATTTGCACATTGCAGTTGGTTCAGAATGCTGCTGCTGCTGCTGCTGCTGGTCGGGGAAAGAGAGTTTGATTCTTTTTCTCCAATATTAGCTTCTTTACACTAGGTGCCTGTTAGTTTCAGAATTAACTTTAAAATATTGTTGCTAGTTTTTAAATCAATACATGGGTATGCTCCTACCTGTTTATCTGAATTGTGTGTTTTACATCAGCCATCCACAGAGCATAGCTGTAACGGTCATTTCTCTCTTGTGGTCCCTCACACAAAGTGTAAAACTAAGACGGACAGGGCTTTTGCAGCTGCTGCACCTCGTCTGTGGAACTCTTTACCTCATTACATTAAGATGTCACCTGCAATTGAACTGTTTAAAATGAGATTGAAGACACATTTCTATTCTCTAGCTTTCAGTGACATTCACTGATACTGATGGTTGCCCTACTCTTAGTCATCTTCTGTCTGTATTTCATTGTATTGTACTTTATTTCTATTTATTTTATTTATGTTCATTGTATGTTTTAATGTATAGCACTTTGGCTACTGAATTACTGACGTTGTTTACAATGTGCTCTATAAATAAATTGACATTGACCTTAAAATATGAAAGGTTATGATGTACTATTTTAGGTAAAGAACAGCAATAATGTAAACACTAGATTCATTATCTTTGATTAACTGATGATAAATACTGTGAGCTTACAGTGTTCAAGGAAGATGCTTAACCAATTATTTCTTTTCTTTTGTTTTTTTTGCAATTTAACTTCTCATGTGATTTATGTATGATATATATAGTTCCTGAGAAATTCCTGGTCATGCAATGACATCTTTTTCTTTATATCTAAGTAGCTTACACTTTGAACCAGAAATCTCTGGGCATGCCTCTCAGCAATAATTACAGTGGGCGATTAACATATGATCTTTTATAATACAATTACAAACTAATAAATTAATCGAGTAAATAACTGCAAAACCATAATTAGTCCCTGCCGCAAAATACATTTCAGTGAGGGCATCTTTCCTTGCATAGTGTTCTGCATAGATAAAGAAAAGCAATATTAAAAAACAAATAAACTGAATGGCAGATATTGATAAAAAGAAAAGGGAGTTTAATGAGAGAAAGAAATCCATCAGTCTTCAGTGTCTCACAATAAACAGTAAGCACTGCTGCCACCTGGGTTAAGATTCCTCATCAAAGACAATGTTTGTGTCAGCTTTGCAGGTCTGCTTTGGTTATCCTTCCACACCCCCAAAGAAATGTAATTACAAATTAGCCTTTTGTGGGTGGATGCATGTGTAGATCCTGTGATGGACTGACATGCAGTCTAGGACTGTTTTCTGTTTTGTGGCCAGTACAAAATTAGGCAATATAAGATACAATTACAAATATAGTTATTTTTAAAGAAATGTAATCCATTCATCTATCTTGCACTGATTTAAGGTCTTGAGGGCAGAGTCTATTGTGGAAAGATTAGGCATGAGTCAACAACCAACCCTGGACAAATTGTCAGTTCATGAAATGGCACACTTAGCTGCACTCCCACGTTCACTAATTTCATATTCAATGACAGATTGCTGATTGATCAAAACTTTAACGCTTCATATGTTATACTCCCTACTAAATAAAGAATGCTTACGCAGATGTAATATTTCTGTTTGTCATATGGTCATACAGTATATCTTCAGATATGCTCATTTGAACTCATTGTGTCATCACTAAACATCTTTGAAGTTATACATTTCAGGCTTGACAGATTTAAGAACTTAACATTTCTGTCGGTCAATTAGGTATATGCTTTAGGGCATGATGAATTCTGATGGCATATCCAAAGAAATAACACTTAAGAGCCTTGTTATGACTTGTCTCTAATGCTTCCCCTTGGCTAATGTTCAGTTGACTTTAAGTATCTTTAGATGTGTCAATTTTACTGAAAATTTACATTGAACTGCCCATTGCTTTTTGGAATATAGCCACAGTTTGTAGCCTTTTTTCATGCTCAGAACTTTACCATTTGATATTAACTCATAAATTAGTTATACATGTTTGCGATCTGTATGTGAAAAAATTAATGCATTTTATAGTCCATACCGAGAAGAGTTTACATCCAGCTTTGTCAGCCCATCACAATAGCTTATAAAGCAAAAAGAAACAAGATAAGGAAATCATAGTTTCAAAAACATTAATTAGCAATAATTTATATAACATACAGAGAGGATTTACTGCTAGATTTCCCCTCCAAACTATGTAAAAGTTCATTTTTGTTTAATTCCCTCTCTAGTCATGGTAGGTGTATTTGCAACCGATTCATAGAATTGAAAATTGTGTAGTGCAATGTGTCCTTTTGCTTTAAATCACTTAATAATTAATTTATTTATCAGTGACCTCTTTGTGTTCTAAATGAATGAAGTTACAATTATGTCCAGTTTTTCAAAAAAAAAAAACATTTGTTGACATTGTACATACTGGAATGCACGCAAAAGGATAAAAATGGTATTATATTTATTTTAATAATATTATGTGAGATGAAGACAGATCCAGCTGATAAGGTCTTCTTTAATATATTCCCTCAGGCTGCTAAAAGTTAAATTTGAATAGATCTTTGAAACAGTGTGTACTTATGAATCTTATAGGTATATAAACTGCTGTGAGACAGTTAAAGAAAAATGGTCAAATTTAAGCTGCCATGAAGACCTATTTATATAAAATAATATGCTCTAATTGAAATCTTAAATCTTGTGTTATTGTACATTACTAATACATCTCTCTCTATATATAAAATCCAACGTCTGTCTGTCTGCTTTGACGAGAGAACTACATAACGGATTTAGATCAGGTTTTTTTCTATAATTTGCTTGAACTTTACAGTTGATTTTGCGACTCTCTCATCACACTAAGTATCACATTTTGCTTGTGGTACCAATTTATTTGCGCAAATCTGAGAGAGTGGCTACGGGCCAAGGGAAGGGAGAAGAATGACGTCAGGAGTGTGGAGCCAGGTGGGGCCATCCTCACTCACGCTCCAGCCTCCATTCAAGTTGGTCTACTTCTTGCCACGTTTTGGAGTGTACCTTGCCTCCGCTTAAATAGCGATACCTGTTTGTTTATTGATTTTTAAAGTTTGTCCTGTTTCACTACTATGCAGGAGGAGCTGCAGCTGACAGCTAGTATAGCTAGGATGCAACATTGGCAAGCTTCTGTTCGAAGACCTCCGCTTCCCCTTGGAAAGAAAGTTCAGTGTCAGGTGCTCCTTCAGTGTAATAGGAACCACAGCATAGAGAGGTGTGTACATTGCAACAGGTACAGATGTTGAAAATGTAGGTATGTAGGGTGTGTGGGAACTGTTAACATTTGAATTTGATGGTTATATATAGCGTGGAACTGACCTCTTTTTACTATTCTTTCCTCTGCATCTCCTGGAATACAAAAAAAAAAACAATATGTGCCAACATGTGGAGATTGGGCACTGACTACAACCGCATGAAGGTATGTGAATGAATATAATGTTGCATTATTGCAACAATGTTTTCTGAAATGTACTATACGGGTCATAAAATTAATTATTCCAAATGTCATATATATCTATGACTCTCTTTTTTGTCAGTGGAGCTTTGACATAATGGATCAGAAGGTGCATACTAATTTAGTGCGAGATGCAACACTCAAGAATAAAACTGAATTAAAAAAAAAAATTCATACCCATAGTCATTCTCAGTCATGCACACCACTCACACCCACGTCCACAATTTTCCCAGTCCTAGACTTGTTCACGCACAAGATCTGACACAGTTTTCAAATAAAGAGGTGGTATAACAAAACAAGTTTGTTATACCACGTCATTATCTGAACACAGTGTCAGATCGCGGGTTTGGGAGTGTGAATGTGACCGAGAGAATAAAACTGAAAAAAACGCTAACGCTAAGTACTATACATTTATACCGGTTGTTACAGATGCAGATCAAATGTACATTTTTATTGTATAACATTAGCAATAAAAGCAGATCACTACTCAGAACGGTAAATTTGGGAGGTAAATGTTGGTATCAAACCAGCGACTTCTTGATTAGGAGTCACCAGTTCTTACCGCTGCACCACACAAGTTGTGCACCTGCTTTCTTTTTCTTCAATTATATTCATGAATAAAAGTTTACTTGTTTTGTTATACTTGTACCTTTGTTAAAGTCTTTATTTGATATTTGGACTTCAGGATTCACACATTATATGCTTCATGTCTACATTTTTTTAGTTATTACTAAAACATGAAAAACGTTTCTGTTTTAACGATGTGTTTACATAGATTATTGTAGACACGGAACACACATGAAATATTTGTATTCCAAATGCTGATATATTATTTACCCTCTATAATTCCAGGCACTTCACTCCACTGAGCACTAAGCATTGAGCTGTGGCAGTGGGCAGGGGGATGGGATAGCAGGCTGCTTGCTGCTTGTGCTAATAGACACATTTACAACACAAAAGACACTGACGGAGAGGTGTGAAGGAATTTAAGGTGGGCTGGGATTACGAGTTTTTTTTGTAGGCTTCAGTAATTCTAGTGTTAACTCTATCAAAAACATTTTACCACTAAATATGGCAACATTTTAGGAAACTGTTGGTATTTTAAGTTGAACATTTGTTAGAAAATTTATAGTAACAGTCTACCTTTAAAAATTCAAATTCATATTTTAAAATAATACCAGGAACCAGTATTTTTGGTTTGTAAGATCTTTACCCAGAATCTTACCATCACTATTTACTAGGAAAATTGGTCTGTAGTATGCACATTTTAACAGGTTTTAATTTTGGTCAAGAAAAAATGGATTTGCAACATAGTGTATTTACAGTAGTTGTGACTTTTTCTCTGTGGCTTTTTAAAATTAATTGCTGCTGGATAGCCCACTGGGCCAACAGCTTGCTTTGTTGATTTAAAAATTGTGTTAATCAGTGAAATTTGCTAAAGCATTTTTGCAGTGAATATACTGTGTTCACCAGTGACCTTATTCACTTAGTATTTTCCTAGAAATTTGCCATGCACATGTCTTAGACTAACTTTTTTTTTCTTCAGTGCCAATGTTGAATGGGGTAACCCCCCAAGATTTTGATCGAAGCAGTGACCTAAAAATTAGTTAAATTACCTCATGAATATATTTAAACACAAAACGCACATGCTGAAGGAAGCAAGAAATGTGTTAAGTATTTGTGTCTTAAAGGTAAAGTCTGTTTGTAGGAATTTATATGTGACTTGTAGTAATACGAGAGCCTAACCCTTTAATAATATTACCTAGAGTGCTATGCAGTTAATGCAAAAAGGAAGTAGTGAAAAATCAATGTGGTTTAGTGTTGTGCTTATTTGGTAACAGTAGCAGCTACACAATGAGCAAAAGTCTCAGACAGAAACAAATGGTATTTTATTTAATATAGTGTTAATAAAATCTATGGTGTTGACAATTAGTACTTCATTTATTCAGTCTGTTTGATGATTTCCCAAGGTCTTCTCAGCTTCCTTAGGTGTAGGCCTACCAAAACAGGTGTTTTTATAAAATCTACTTGTTTCTTTCAGTCCAGCTGGATACAAAATGCCACAGAGTATTTCTGACTTATATAGCTGCTGTTAAAGGCTATTATAAGATTCTCTTTGCTCTTTAATTTCTGAGCTGAAATCAAGAAAAATACTAATCCAAATATAATCATACAAGAGCACCACTTTTCCCCTGACACAATGAAACACATTTTTCTGAAATGTCAGCAATATGACTATGAAAAATCTCATACATCTCTCTCAGGTAGGTAAAGTGCCATTTCAATTTTTAGTTTTCCTTGGGTTTGTTTTAGAGAATTTTAGAGGCAAGAGATACATAAATGATTTTGCATTTTCCATTTCCTCCTGAATCCCAATAATTATTAGTTTCTTTGTAAGATCTCCCATATAGCTTGATCATCAAGTTATAAATCAGTAATTCTGTCAGTTGTCTCAGTTGCTACTTTTTGAAGTTATTTTTTAAATATCCATCCATCCATTTTCCAACCCGCTGAATCCGAAGACAGGGTCACGGGGGTCTGCTGGAGCCAATTCCAGCCAACACAGGGCACAAGGCAGGAACCAATCCCGGGCAGGGTGCCAACCCACCGCAGGACACACACAAACACACCCACACACCAAGCACACACTAGGGCCAATTTAGAATCGCCAATCCACCTAACGTGCAAGTCTTTGGAATGTGGGAGGAAACCGGAGCGCCCGGAGGAAACCCACGCAGACACGGGGAGAACATGCAAACTCCACGCAGGGAGGACCCGGGAAGCGAACCCAGGTCCCCAGGTGTCCCAACTGCGAGGCAGCAGCGCTACCCACTGCACCACCGTGCTGCCCTATTTTTTAAATATGCTATTAACATATTTTTATGTGATCCAGGATTGCAGTTAATTATTTTGAACCACATAATGAAAAGGTCTAGGTATGATCATTTTCGACTCTTATTTTAAACTTCTTTGAAACAAATATTTTGAAAATGTTTAACCATTTAAAATATTTTGGCAATTGACTAAGTCTGCTCTTAGAAGGATTTGGAGGTAGTATGGTCCACTAATCAAATGCTACAAAACCTGCCTGAACTGGTCTTCATCTTTTAAAAATTGTCTCTCATCAGGGGCTCTCATGCATAATGCCATGCGTAGAATTCACACTAAAACATGGCATATGGACAAAAGCGGAAATGTGCGTACGCACAAAAAAATCCAGATGCATAAATCTGTGCGAATGCCAACTTCCACGTTCTTCCGCTCCATAAATCCCGGTCAGCGTGAAAAGTAACGCACGTGCATGCGCCTCCCAGAATTACGCCTCTCTGAATATGCAAATCAATATAAATAGCCCTTAAGCTCAGCATTCTGTGAAAAGGCAATGACAAAAGCATGGGGGAAGATAGAAGAATTTCAGCGAATACCAAGTGGAGGCAAGGAAGAACTTACTATTTGTTGGTTTAAACAGTGGTATAAACAACAAAAAGAAGTTGGTCAAGTAACATAGAGTGTCGGAGAAACTCAAAAGCTCAAGTTCACAAAGTTGCACAGCCCCTGAAATAAAAAAGAAGTTGTCAGATATCAAAGTCGCCGTGAAAAGGTGAGTCGTAGCCCACCATTTGAGTGTCATATGAAAGCTTATTAGGGTACTGAGAAAAGAAAAAAAATACGGACACAGTGGGAAAAAAGCTTGAAATGTCAACTTTAATCTCAAAATTTCCACTTTAATCACGTAGTTTATTTTGTTATTAAAGTAGAACATCATAAACTTCATCTTAAAATCATTTAATTTACTAGTTTCTCAAATCCCATCGTAACTAAAGTAGCACATTAAATGCTTTGTTTTGTATGTGTTCTTCTATGTGCTCTATGTGTGTGAATCACTATGTGCTTCTTAAATATAGTTATTGGGATGAAACTGTTTCTGAACCGTGAGGTCCGTACAGGAAAGGCTCTGAAGCGTTTGCCGTATGAGAGCAGTTCAAATAGGCAGCATGGCTGAGGCAGAGTGTGCTAGATGCTGTATACTGATAATCCCCTTTCCGATCAGCTGCTGTGTTTCCACACTCAGATACAGTGATATAAATACTCCAAGTGGTGCAGTGAGAGTAATATGGAAAAAGATGATCCGTTGTGGCAAACCCTAACAGGAGCAGCTGAAAGGAGAAGAAGAAGAAGAAGAAGAAGAAGAAGAAGGTACAGTGTCAGTAACAACACTAAAGCAGCTATGGTATTTAGAATAGTTTGGCCATTCCGTGGACCATTATATTGTTACAGGTTAATTACAATCAGATGCCTTAAACTAATAAACAATATGCAGTTAATTTCAGTGTATATGATAAAGCTGCGTCAGGAATGTACATCTAAAAAAGAAAGGGAAACCACTCTGGATCAAAAGCACTGTTTTGACGCTGGGTGCCGCCTGTTTGCAAAACTGAGCAGAGAACTTGCGTATGCCAAGCATTTAGCTGGCGTGAAAATGTGCGTGGCTTTACGCCAAGTTTAGGTTTTATACATTGCGATTTGAACGTGGAAACGGGAGTATGGAACATTTTTGTGTGTACGCACCGTTTATACATGAGGCCCCAGGTTACTGTGCCTGCTGGGACTAATATCTTTATACAGCCCGTTGTGAAAATCTGAGCATATACAGTCTGTCTGCATGATGGCTAAGGGCACTCGATTCTGGCCTCTCTCCTCATCACCAACCAGGAGCTGGCTGGTGTTGTCCCCACTGTCGATCTCTTTTCTCTCTCTGTCTTCAGGAAGTACCCTCTACATAGCCACTAGAGAAGTTACAGATTGCAATTCCATGTACAGTTTTCCTAGATATCCAACTTTGTCCATCTGTCATTAAAGCATCTTTCACTGTTTCCAGTGACACCATGTGGGGCATAAGCACATATTTATGGATGTGTGCATAAATGAGGATGGTGATCTTAGTGGCTCTTTTAGAATGCTGTAAAAAGAGCTCTGGAGGAATGGTCATTTTTTTAGCTTTTGTGGTTTTTTTTTATTTCCAAATTCCTTATTTTCCTTAATTAATCTTATATTATTTTATTTTTCTTGGTTTCTTGAGCATGTTTTGTTGTTTACTGCTGTTGTTTTATTTAAGGTTTTGCCTTTGAAGCGATCTTTTCAGGTTTGTAATGTGTTAATGCTCATTCAGGCGACAGTTAAGTAGGCAGATGTCCATCCTGACTGCACTGGAGTCCCCACCGGTTGTCCTTCTGTTTGTTTTTTATTTCCCTGTCCCAATCAAAATCCAAGAGCCTATCCAGCATATTGTGATGAATTGAACCGAAAACTGTGCTTCAGAGAAAACACACTTTCTTACAAATAGTAGACAAAAAGTTGTGGGATAAGCAGCTGCATGTCAACCCCCTTAATGTGCCACTCTCATGTCTCACAGTAATATAACTCATTAAAGGTGACTTTCTTGCTAATGCCTCGACTTTTAGAAACTAATGTGTCGTATGGTTGTCATCTGGTTGTGACATCATAAAACAAGGTTAAGTAACAGTTATCTTGTATCCAGTTAAAATATAAATACAGTATAATTCAGTGTATTATGGATCAGATATTATGCTGTCACTCTGAATATTTTTGTTCATATCTTGATGTTGTTGTAATCTTTAGGAATGACTGGGATTCCTATTTAACAAGTCTTAAGGCAGTGCTGGACAATCTGAAAAATTCCTGTTTAACTGTTATTCTAAAAAAATGTAAATTAGGTACATCAGAAACTCATTACATAGATTATTGCATGGGTAAAAGTTTAATCAAGCCCTGAATGTAAAACAATAAGTGAGGTACTTGGATATCCTCACCTTAAAAAACAGACTGAGGTTTGTACTTTTTAGGATTGGCTTGGAGGCCTCATTAGAAAGTTACATTTTATGAAATGTGAAATTAAAATTCAACCGTTTTTACAATAATTTTAATTATAATATGAAAGCTATTATCATAAGCTATCTGTGGAATCAGAAGCAATATGCCTATACATTTAATGAATAATATAAGGAGTCATTCAAATAGCAATTCAATATAGATGTGCTTGTGTAACAAGCAGTGAAAGCAGAGGCCAGTTTTGCCAACTTGCCTTTCCATATTGTCCACTTCTTATTAATTTGTGCGAATTATAAATGAATTAATACCATTTTTTATGTAAAATCAGACCTCATTGTTCTCATGTTAGGAATAAACACCTCAGAAATGTCATTATTACTGTAACTATGATCAGTGACCAAAATAAAAATTCATACTTTTACTTCTCTCAAGATATTTGTATTCTTACTGTATTAAATGTGAATATTCTACAAAATCATGTCCCTTTTCTGTAATATTGCATGAATTTTTTTCACATTATGTGCTGCTCTTATTGTCATCCTGCCTAGATTTACATTTCAAAAAAATAATACATCTAAATTAACATCAGTTGTAGATATTTTTTGGTGGCCAGCTTCATTTCGGCTTGCAAATGTCTTGCCCTTCCCTTGTTATACAAAGAAAATCCATTTTTATTATATATGCCACAAAAGTATTGAATACCGCGGCTTTTATTTTTTCTTAAATATGAAATGAAGGTCTACATAAAACATTAAGGTTTTTTTTAGTTACCATTATTTTCATTGTTGGCATATAATTTAAAAGATGCAAGCACAATACACTATCAATCCTGATAGCAAAGTTACAGATCAAAACTAATTACTCAATGCTGAAAGGTTTCTCTTTAGGTAGCTGCCTATTTTTTGCTTCTTCACTTTAATTAATTAGCAAGTCAGTTCTTTACAAGTGGCAGAGTCATCCTCCTGTTTTTGAAGTTGATAAAGAGAAAGTCCACTGATGTTTATTAATTCCATTTGGCAGGTATCTTCATGTTATTATGTAAATAGTCACTTGTATCACTTTTGGTATTGACTAAAGCTGTACAGTTTCTATGATGAAGTCAGAGACCGAAGAAAAGCAAAAAACATTATCCCAGTGTCTGTTGTCTGCCATATACTCTGCATAATGTCACCATGGGACATGCACTTTTTTGTCTCTTTTCATTTGTGATATATATTGCAAGGCCATTTTTTAAAGTAATTTTGTCTTTAAATTTTATCTGTAATATACGAACAACAACACATCAGGCATTTAAAAAACAAAACAGCATATGTATAGTTCAACAGTTAATTAATGGACAGTCATTTCTGGGCTTCATTTATATTAATCAGTTCCAGTCTACTTAGTTTTCTTGTCTGCTTAAACAAATCTGTGTCTTTATGAGTGCTCATTATATAATGAGTGATTTCCATCCATCCATCCATTTTCCAACCCGCTGAATCCAATCACAGGGTCACGGGGGTCTGCTGTAGCCAATCCCAGCCAACACAGGGCGCAAGGCAAGGAACCAATCCCGGGCAGGGTGCCAACCCACCGCAGTAATGAGTGATTTGTAAAGTTTATATTTGTATCAGATCAGAATGGTAGCACAGTGGCAGCACTACTGCTTCACAAGCCCAGAACTCCATGTATGGATGTTCTCCACATGTCTGCATGGGTTTTCTCCAGGTGCTCCAGTTTTCTCCCATCGTCCAAAGACTTGCAGGTTTGTTGTATTGGCAATATTGGACCCAGCGAATGTATGTGTATGTGTGCATGTGTGGTGTGTGTGTGAGCGTGTGTGTTTACCCTGTGATGGACTGGCACCATGTCCAAGGCCTGCATTCAGTGAAACTGGATTGAATTGAAAATGTATGCATACATACAGTACTTTAGTGTAAGGAACAATACAGCCCTATCTTTTGGACTGCCATAGAATAGTAGTGCATATGTTGTGGGGTATTAATTTTAAGTGCTATAGAATAAACCTCGTGTTAACTAAGATAAATTTTATGATTTCAATAGGATACTATTGTCTTTAACTAATTGCTTAATTTGAAGTCAAAAGGGGGAGACATAGAATAGATAAATAACAACTAAAAAAATTCTATGTACAGCTCTCATTATTCCTATTATGAACTTAGAAGTTGTGCAATCGCTTGCATATGCCTCACTAATAAAATAGCATCAAATAAGAAGTGCTTCATAAACAATTTTGAAAACTAATGGCAAAATAATTTACATAAGTTGTGTTTTGTAAGCATTAGAAAAAAAGACTAGATGTATGCTTTATTGATATTAGTAGATACAGTAATATTTTATTATCTGTGTCCATGGTCAAAGTAGTTACTCTGGTATGCTAGACCAAATCAGTGTGTCTCCTAATATTATTGGGTTAAAATAAGGTACACTGAAGCCAGCTAAAAAAGAACAACATTTAAAACTTGCTCATTTACTGATTTTTTTGAACACACTCATAAATATATAGATCACATCTGACACAGTCTATACATTTTGTTAGATTTCAGGTAGGAATTAAATCAAAAATAGGTGACCTCTTTAAACAACAAAAGCAACATATAGACCACTGTCCTCCTAAATTTCAAAGGTTAAGTAATAATCTCGACCACTAATGTGCTTCTTTTATTACTAAGCATAAACTAATAAGCACAATGCAAAACAGGGATTTGTGGGATACAAGATTGAGATAATGTTCTGCTCATTTTATCATTAAAACCTTGTTATATTCTTACATTGCATTTGGAGTGTATGCACAGATTTTCAAATATAAAACAGTAGAAGGAAAGCCATTCTCTCACTGTTGTTGCTTATTGAGTAGGCAAACCCAGTTTGAAATTCTCTTGTCGTGAGAAAAGAAACTGGACTCCTCTGCAAAGTGTTTTCCACAACTCTACTCTCTTCAAGCGACCATGCTAACATACTACTAAAAATGAAGCCTAATATTTTCACTTGTTGGGCTGTTTTTCATTAAGTTTTGTTTCTGAAATAAAAAGTAAAAAAAAAAGCCTGAAATAAAAGTCTGAAGTACATAAGTAAAATGAAACTCACATTTCCATAACACAAACCTTGGAAAGTTCTGTGATTTAGGTACATTTCAAGTGTTATATACTAAAGATACAGTCTGTGTTAACTTTTATTCCCAGAACTTTTTTTTTCATTGTAATAGATAACATATGTGAATATTAATATAAAATAAATAAGCTTACTTAAAAATGCTAAAGTCTTCATTGTTGAAAATGGCAGTATACAACAGAATCACTGTGACACAGTTGCCAAATTACACTAGTAAAATGTATTATTTTAATCAAGAGAGTTTTATATTTTTTCCCTATGATCAAAAACAAATTAAATCCTAATGTATTTTTTATTGACTGTTATCACTTGGAGGCCTCATGCATTTGACAATGCTCTATACTGATAGAATTTCATCTTCAGCACACTAGCAACAAATGACAAACATTTTTCTTCAGACTCTCACATTATCTAGAAATACCTCATTCTATTCAACAAGACAATCATGCAGTAATACTGCTGTAGCATTAATGTGTTAAGATTTATATCGAAATGAAAGCAGCTCCTAAGCAATTGGCTAACAACACACACAGACACATACCTGTACCCTTAAAGTACTACATAAATCATCCAAAGCTGAATGATAAAAACCTCAAACAATAAAAAAAGAAGGCCACAATACTGGAATTCTTTCATGCTATGAATTCTTAAGCAGTTATAACTCTGCATACCATTTGTCAATATGGGTGCAATAAAGCATGTTAAATGAAAATGGAATCTAAGGCAACAACAAGAAGCCTTCTTTTCTACTATTTAAAGAAGGTTCACATATGCTCAGTATAGTTTTTTGAAATAACTATCCAGTAGTGAGGTCTTCCCAAAGTATTTTCATGTTTTGTCAGGTGACAAAAATTAACAGCTTTCAAAAATAATATAATCAGACAGGCCAGAGGCACACACAAATCTGTCAAATTTGATCCTAACGAAACAAAATAGGGGGTGGCACGGTGGAGCAGTGGTGGCGCTGCTGCCTTGCAGTTAGGAGACCTGGGTTCGCTTCCCGGGTCCTCCCTGCTTGAAGTTTGCATGTTCTCCCCGTGTCTGTGTGGGTTTCCTCCAGGTGCTCCGGTTTCCTCCCACAGTCCAAAGACATGCAGGTTAGGTACATTGGCGATTCTAAATTGTCCCTAGTGTGCTTGGTGTGTGTGTGTGTGCCCTGCAGTGGGCTGGCGCCTTGCCCGGGGTTTGTTCCTGCCTTGTACTCTGTGTTGGCTGGGATTGGCTCCAGCAGACCCCCATGACCCTGTGTTAGGATATAGTGGGTTGGAAAATGACTGACTGAAAACAAAATAGGTTGGAAACAGGGCAAGGGCCATAACTAGGAGTGTCGCCAGGAATTAATTGGTTGAGAAAGTACATAAATTATAATTACACCTATGATCATTCAGTTACAATTACCATAAAATATATTTATATTTTGTGGGGAGGATGTTAAAACCTAAAACCGCACCTCTTCCCCAGCTAAACGTATGATAATAACAAGAAATTCTTTTTGTCCAAAATATTAAAAGTTAAAGGTCACATAATCTAAGGTTTTGGTCAGGTTTAAAACCAGAAAGTCACAGAAAAAATCAGGGTGTCTTAAACTAAACAACAGAATTGTAAATAAGGACACAAGCTAGGATGAGAATTCAAATTCAAACCTGGACAGGCAAATGTTAGCTAGAAACCATTCTGGACAGAAACGGTGCAGCTACTGCCTTCTGGTGGGATGGCACAGAAATGACATGGCTACCCAAGGTTTGACTGGCCGGAGCAATGCAAAACAACTACTGTCTTGGTAGAGAGATGACTGCACAGAAACAAGACAGTCACGGAAGAGCTGGCAGCTGTGCAAGATAACTCCCGCTGCACTGGCAAGCTAGTTTAATAGAGACATGTTGGACAAATAGATTAAGAGGAAACAACAGTCATAGCTCAGAAAGACATATCCTTCTTCTCAGAACAACCACTTCACAGCAGAACGTGACTGGTTTCACAGAAAAGCATTGTGGCAAAAAGAAGTTACTACTTTCTGGAGAGGCCATAAATACTTCTGTCTGTATTGGCAAAATACTGGCCTGAATGCCATGTAAGTTTGTAATAAAAGTAGTCAAGAACAGCACAAAGTGCAAAAATAGTGTGGCAATGCATCGTAGGTATGACAACTCAAGCACCAGGAGGACTGGCAAGTAGCCATGATGAATCTTTGTTTTTACATGTTTGGAATTATTTGGCATCATTTTGGTTAATTTATTAAGCATTTTAATTGTGAAGGAATTTATTATTTTTATCACCCCATTTTTGTATCCATTTCTCCATGACCACTGCCATGTTGTTTATGTTTGCTAACCTGTTACCAGTCAAAGAAGAAGATCAAAGAAGCAAGGTGTAAGAAAAACAATCTAATCCTAGGATATTGGCTATGTTTTCCTGGCTTTCAATTTGTTTTGTTGGGTACACAAGTTTCATGATTACCCTGGGGAGAAATTTTACTATGATTATGTCACAACTTTAAAGCATTATCTATCTCCAGGTTCTTTGTTACATCCTTAAAATTGCCACCAGTGTTCATAACAATTAGGGAAAACCTCCATGATCCACCTGCTGGGTGTCAATAATGTTATATTCTACATTATTTCCTGCAGCAGAGAACACCAAAAAACACACTTTTTGTCTAATTTAAACAAAGTTTGTATTGTAAATACATTTAATAATATGTCACTTCACTAACCTGTTATGATTAAACAATAAAACAATAAAATCTCATTCACCTGTTCTTTCCAGTGGCCTTGCATTTAAAGCAAATCATTTGGTGTGGGCATTTTTTTTGCATCTTGTCTGATTAAAAAATCAGCTACATTGTAAACAAAAAAAGTTTACATTAATCCATTGCTTTTTTATGTTTTTTTGTCTCCCATCCTGTTTGCCACCCACACCTGCTCAGAGTGCGCTGTTCTGCAGTCTCCTGGTACTGGAGGAAACGAGAAGGACTTGGAAACCTTATTATCGATTGTGTCCAGTGGAGGGTGGGTGACCAGCTGGCCTAGTCATTCTGACTTTCATGATGCAGAAACTGATTACAATCAGACCTAACTATTTGATTTGCTTATTTCTGTCCTCCTATGGCCCATCGTAGTAATTTTTTTATTTTCTTCTCCTCCGTATCTACTGGTCAAACAATCACATTCAGGAATCAACATTAGAAATCAACAGAAACTACTACGGACTGTTTTATTTACTTTTGTATCTTTTCATTAACTTTAATAACATCAAACTCTTTGTACTCAATGGGCTGCCATGTACATATGCATAGGTAAAATGTAGATATTTACTGTATATATTTATTTTTATGTATATTAATTAGATCTGGTTGTTCTATAGTCAGCCTTAATGTTTAAATATTTTAATTTGAAAACCTTTTTCTCATAAGAGTTCAATTTTGATTAACAATACCTGATTTATAAACAATATTGATTTTGTAAACCTTAAACCTACATTTATTAGAAATTATCATAGTATTAATTAATGATGATAATCCAAGTAACTGTGGTATATCTTTGTTTTTGCTGATTAATCTGTGGAAAGCACCTTGAGTTCGATGCAA
The DNA here is from genome assembly GCF_900747795.2 of Erpetoichthys calabaricus. NCBI lineage: Eukaryota > Metazoa > Chordata > Cladistia > Polypteriformes > Polypteridae > Erpetoichthys > Erpetoichthys calabaricus. Next base: position 248,939,358 of record NC_041394.2, read on the forward strand.
ATGTATGATAAGATGCTATATATTATTATCCTTATTATGAACATGACCTGCTTCAAGGCCCCTTTAATTTTTTATTGTAAAGTCAAAATGTTGGTGAGACAAAGAGAATTTTTTTTGTTTAGTTTTTGTTGTTTTTTTTTTTTTTAATTCATTCAATGTGTACTTTATACAACAAAATAATTTGATAAAATTTATTTTCAAGGTCGTTACTCATATAGAAATGTTTAGTTTACTTCTTTATTTTTTCAAAATATATTTTGAAAGTCCTGCTGGGCCATATGCACAGTAAAAGGTTGTGTGAGCTTATACAGTATTTGGTAATTACTTCATTAAAATAAGATATTTTATATTCTGATGTGATAACAGCTGCAATAGTTTATAGACATTGCATCCTTTCATTTGATGTTTTCATGTGGGAACAAGTTGGAAAAAGATTTAAATCACAATTATAACACTGGTCAAGTATATCACTTTTTTCAAAATTATGCTGCTGTAACCAAAATTAAGATAAAAAGAAACAAAACCTAAAGGGAATTTATTCCACACAAAACAGATTACTTTTTAAGGTAATGTCATTAACAGAAATACAATATTGTTTATTATGATTCAATTACCATAATAAGCCATCCATATATTTTTTGAACACTCAGTTTTCTTCTACGCGGTGGTGTGCTGGGAAGGCAGCATTAAGAAGAAAGACGCCTCACGCCTGGACAAACTGGTGAGGAAGGCAGGCTGTATTGTTGGCATGGAGCTAGACAGTTTGACATCTGTAGCAGAGCGACGGGCACTCAGCAGGCTCCTATCAATTATGGAAAATCCACTGCATCCACTAAACAGTGTCATCTCTAGACAGAAGAGCAGCTTCAGCGACAGACTGCTGTCACTGTCCTGCTCCACTGACAGACTGAGAAGATCGTTCCTCCCCCAAACTATGCGACTCTTCAATTCCATCCGGGGAGGGGTAAACGTTAACATTATATAAAGTTATTGCCTGTTTTTCCTGCATTATTATCAATCCTTAATTTAATATTGTTTTTTTGTATCAGTAAGGTGCTCCTGGAGTATGTGAATTTCCCCTTGGGATTAATAAAGTATCTATCTATCTATCTATCTATCTATCTATCTATCTATCTATCTATCTATCTATCTATCTATCTATCTATCTATCTATCTTTTCATTATACTATCAGCAGCGTTGTTCATAAGGTAGGAACCCACTCATACAAGGCCAGTTTACCTCTCAATTTTTGATATGTGAGAGTTAGCTGGAGATCTGGAAAAAAAAATACATTGGGAGAACCTGGACAATCCAGAGACCCCCGAGATCCGAGACCCCTGAGGCTAGGAAGCAGCGGGACTACAGTTACTTAATTTAGCAAAGTAACTCTTTAAAACCCGGAATTCTCCATCCAAAAACTGTATATATCTTTTATCTGTTACACACCCTGTGATTTCCTTTAATTAAAAAAATTGGTCTCCTTTGAGTTTGCTGCCCAGGCATTCACAAGATGATTTTCCAGAAGTGGTTTATTTAACAATGTTTTAGCCAAAATACATTTGTTTGAAACATTGAAAGTATATGACTAGATATATGGCATATGGATTATGCAGCAGTAGTAAACAGATTTTTGTCACAAATATGTTGATACTGCTTGCTTCTTGTTTTTCCATTGGTCCCTGTAGAAGCCTATAGTGTCAGAGATTTTGTTATTTACATTATCTATAAAGATTTTTCTCAGCCATTACTAGAACCAACCTGAGGTAAGTAACAGATAAAAAAAATATTATTTGAGCGTGGACTACCCCTTTAAGTTAATTGAATGTATTTATATTTCCTCAGTAAACAGACTGATGAAACTCAGTAAAAATAAAATTTAAAAAAAGAATAAAATTCAAATATACACACATGTTCAAGCCACAAAAAAAATGCTGCATTATTTCAGTAAGCATAATAAAAACAGCCATGCTGAAGGAAATGGCTTCAGTTATTACAACATTTATAACCTTCTTGACAAGGTGTACACCACACAACTGTGGCAGGTATTTCTTATCAAAATAAACTCGACCTAAGAAAACCACTAATGAAATGGCTGACATCTGATAGCTATATAGCATATAGTGAGAGACAGCAACTGCTCAAAACATATTGACGTAGCTATTAAATGCAAATCAAAATACTGTACAAGGCATGCAGACATATTACTTTGGGGTGTATTTTGTTCGTGGCGTTATCAAATGTGTCAGAAAAAGACAGATGTAAGATACTATACTTTCTATTATGACAGTTTTAACCTTATCTATTATTTGCAAAATGTTCAGAGGGAGCTGAGGCAAGCATGAGTTTTCTTTCTATTCTACTGAACTCTGACGGTTGTGTAGTTCATCTTTCACCGTACATAAATGCATTCTGTTAGGCTGAGGACAATACTGAAAAGATGTACAATGCAGGTTTTTAAAGCTTCAAGCTGAAAAAAAAACAGCTTTGGGAAAGCTAAAGGTATAAAGATTAGGATTTAGATCTGCACTTGAATCTGTACAAAGGAAAGCAACTAGAAACAGCCCAGGACTAATATACTACTTTGGGCATGTTAAGTGAAATTTATTTCTTTACTCTGGGGTAGAACATATATTATTGATACCAGAAAATACCTCCCAGGTGCTGAATGAATTAAAAACTATAAGATAGTTAGAAAGTGAGAGTTAATTGACAAAAACAGAAAACTTACAGTTGATCCAGAAAAATGTTCTTTCAGTTGATTAATCATGTATTCTAGAAAACATGGAGACCAAGACACACTTATTTATGAAAGGTCTTGAAATCTGGGACAAGCAACAGAGTCAGGTAGGTGAATTGGAGACCCGTTTAAAAAAAAAACCTGAATCTGATATGAAAATAATTTAGCTATTAGCTAAACTTGGCAGAAATAGTAGTAGTAGCATTGTCACATGTACAGACTGAAAGGCTTCATTTCATTTGTAAAATATCTTGTATGTTCTCACCGCTTTACAAGTGTGAGAAGTCTATAACAAAGTGCCCATTCATTGTAATGAAATCATTATGTGTAATACTAAATAATGTAGCTGTCAGCTACCTTTAAAAAACTAGAGTTCTCGGTTTCACAGTTTTCAAAAATGTGTTACTAAAATTTCTATTTAGGAAAAGAGATTCAACAGGTGGCTTTATAAATATCTGAGGCAGCTAATAATGGGAGGTGGTTATTCAAGCTTGCTTATCCTTCGAGCAACAGAATAGTACCCCGAGCTGATACCACTCTTCTTCATTGGTTTTCCACACTGTTTAAAAACATGCAGGCTACATTGGACTAAAAGGTTTTTTATCCCAAGTGACTTGACGCATATTTTGAAAGGTGCAAAATAAATCAAATGTGCACAAAAAGTGCAGCTCCTAATATGAAGCAGAGCTGATAAAACACTTCACATAGAAGGGCTTTCTAATCATTTGGAATCTACTCTCGGCTAATACCCAAGTAACTTTTAAAAGATGTCAGCTACAGTATGTTGAACTCTGAGGTCTGTTGGTGAGGTTCTTTTGATCTCAATTTTGAATTTCTATATTCAAGTGATTTTTTAATATGTGATATTTATTATCTTTTATTTATATTTGATCTTTTTGGCCTCCCCTTTCCTTAATATTCTTTTCAACAAGTCTTACTCTCTTTGTCATGATCATGGAGTTTAAGTGACAAAAGACTAGATCATGTCTAAGGTAGGTTCCTGCCTTGTACCATTACTGCTTATAATATACAGGCAGATTAAAGTGTACACTAAATTAAAAGCCATAGCATTCCAAGCAGATTACTATTTTTTTCTTTTTTTGTGTGTTATGACTTTACCAGGGTTTCATCCCTGCCTTTAGTATCTTCACTTATTTATTTGTCCTTTGTGCATTTTTTGTGATTAATACCTTTAAATATGTATTGTCTTTCTGTTTGTTTTTACTTATTTCTTAGGCTCTCTTTTGTATTAGTTATTTTGTGTTATTATCTGATATTGTATATTTTGCATGCAATTTATTCTTTGTTCTGTGTACTGTATGTTGACCCCAAATGTTGCAGCTGAGGGACCACCCTCAGGCTTTTTAAAGAGCTGAGAAGATTGAGCACTTCAGTGAGGCATTAGTTAGCTTACCAGCTCATGTTATTTGACTCACTTTTGGATTGTTTTTTTTTTTGTTCTCCAATTTCTCATTTTATATTATTTTATTTTATGTTTAATATTACTGTATTTGATATTTGTATTGTGAACTGTGATTTGTTATCTTCTAGTAGTTGTTTTTGTCACCTTTTGTTACCCTTTAGCTTTGTTTGTTTTTTGCATTGGTTTGATAATAAACTTTATTGCAATGATTTTTGGTTTTGGTTCTTTAGAGTTTTTCTGGTTCTATGATACCCTTGTAAGGGATGGCTGGCAGTTTATCCCGGCCGTGATGCCCCAGTAATGGAAGGGGGAAGGCAGCTTATCAAGGACATTGCCTCCCCCAGGACGATAGATGGCAGCTATTTGGGACATTGGGTCCTGGCATTTATGTGCCCTGGTTGCCCGCAAGGCACTATGGGACTTGGAGTTCAGCAACACAGCCCCGCTGGGTACAGTGGGTGCAACCAGGAGATGCTGCAGGGAGACTGGGAATTCCCTACTGTTTACATAGCCCGCAAGTATTTCAAAGTCACGGGGACAGAAGCACAGAAGTACCTACATGCTGAAGAAAGATTCAATTCTCCATCTGACGACTCGTCAGCACTTTCAGGTCAAGGACTTATATAAAGGACTGATGGAGACCCAGCAAGCGAGCCGGAGTTGGAAGGTAGTAGGACAGAGCTTGCTGGGAAGTGTGGAGGAGATTTTAGGAATTATTATTGCTTTATTGTTGTGTTTATTGTGGCTGTGGTGCTTTGGAGGCACCAGAAGAAAAACAAATAAATTACTTCTTAGTGCTTTTAACCTGTATCCTGCATCTGTCTGTTGGGAAAAAGGTGGGCAAGAGTGCCACCTAGCGTCCACTTACTTACACCATCTATAGTGGGATCTGGGCACAAAACTACACTCTGGGCTCTTGTAGTTTGGGTCAGAATATGATCAGGGAGACAGACTGAGACATAGTCCAAAAATTGTGGAAAAACAATGGTGCAATTTATTTATAAGAACACAATCAAAAACAATTCAGTCTTAAGCAGGCTTTAAGACACTGTTCTTCTGCAATGACACAGAAAAAAATGAAAAAGGACAAAACAAAAACAGTGATTATATACAGTGTTTAGGGTATAGCTCCAAAAACCAAACAATAATGAAAACTACAAACCCACTAAAAGATAATATCTTCTTTTGTGTGTGGGGAGAGGAGTGGAGTGTGGGGAGAGGAGCCTGTGTGGTCTAGTCCCACAAAAGATCTCCTGTAGCCCAAATTGTTGAAACACTTAATGCTGACTTTGAGAGAAAGGTCTCAGAACAAACAATGTGTCGCAGCTTGCTGGATATGGGGCTGTGTAGCTGCAGTCTGGTCAAAGTACCTATGCTGGTCTCTGTCCACTGCTACAAGTGTCTACAATGGGCATGTGAGTGTCAGAACTGGATCATGGAGCAATGGAAGAAGGTGACTTGGTCTGATGAATCACATTTTCTTTTAGATCATGTAGATTGCCAGATGTGTGTATGTTGTTTACCTGAGGAAGAGATAGCAACAGGATGCACTATGGGAAGAAGGCAAGCAAACAGAAGAAATGTGATACTCTGGGCAATGCTCAGCTGGGAAACATTGGGTCCTGGCATTTATGTGGACGTTACTTTGATATGTATTACCTAGAGATTATTGCAGACACACATACACCCGTTCATGGCAATGGCCCTACCACACTGCAAAAATTATTCAGGAATGGTTTGAGGAACATGACAAAGAGTTAAACATGTTGACTTCACCAGAGGTGGGTAGTAACGAGTTACATTTACTCCGTTACATTTACTTGTGTAACTTTAAAAAAAAAAAAATTGTACTTCTAAGAGTAGCTTTACTGCACCATACTTTTTACTTTTACTTGAGTACATTTGTGAAGAAGAAACGCTACTCTTACTCCGCTACATTGGGCAACATTTGACTCGTTACTTTTTTCCATTTACACATTAGATACACTTATATTTTTGCCAGAGAGAAGTTGCCAGTGGATCTACTGCATGACTGTTTCACCAATCAGGCGTACCAACAATAATCACATGCCTACGTTTCACCAATCAGACGTAGCAACAATAATCACATGACCACACATAAACTTCCTGCGTCTGCAGCCTGTGAGAGACTTTTAGTCATGTGGGGCTCCTGTTCACTGCAAGAACCTTGAGAGCCAACTCCTGCTGAAGCTTAACCATCACTTCACTGAGTGAAGAACAAGCATGTTTTAACCAAACATGCACAGACACAGACAGTCATGGTAAAGTGAGACTTCTTGTACGTGAACAAGCTGCCTTGTTCTAACGTTATTTTCTATCAGCTGTGCTATTTGGAGTGCAAGTGTGTGACGATGCCGGTCTCCTTTTCTTTGATTCCCCCTTCTTTTTTTTGTGCCAACCCGTATATGTACATTCCCATCTCCGTGGGCCTTAATCACACGCCACAGAAAGCCAATGAAGCAATTGAGAACGATCGCACCTACCTCAATAATAAAAATAATATGACATCATGAAATAAAAAACAAAACTTTTTTTCAGTTGTTTTAAGATTATCTTTGAATTAACAAATTTCCATTCCTCTTCCATTCCTTTTCAGACAATTCTGTGTAATTTGTGTTTTAAACCTAAATAAAGTATCTATGTATCTATTGTGGGTGTGTTTGTGTGTGTCCTGCAGTGGGTTGGCACCCTGCCCGGGATTGGTTCCCTGCCTTGTGCCCTGTGTTGGCTGGGATTGGCTCCAGCAGGCCCCCGTGACCCTGTGTTCGGATTCAGCGGGTTGGAAAATGGATGGATGGATGTATCTATTGTTCTATCTCTCTAAAAATTCCCCTGACATCTATATTATATAGATATAGATTAGATATATATAGATATAGATTATAGTGTTGTCAAAGTGTGAAGGGTCTGTGATCAGACCATTGGCAAACAAAAAGCTCTTGGTTAATAGTTATATAAACATTTTTCATACGATACACTGTTATTAATTTCTGCTTCATGTAATTCTTCATTAGATATTTTGCTTCTGCTACTATTGTTTGGTACATATCACACTTACTTCATACACCTTTCTAATCAGTGCTTCATTTGTTTGTTACTATGCTGATTACCACTGTTGCACAGATGCAGTAGGAATATGATTTCTGCATTTCATTCTTTATCCTGAATTCACTGGTCCAGCCTTATACCTATTGTGTAAGCTTGCTCTCAGCTCATCAATCGTAATTTATTTTTCTGTCATTCTTCTTCCAACTTATTTTACAGTTCAGAAAAACAAAATTGAGGAGAGGCATGATAAAAGTGAGCGAGAAACATACAGGCTTAAGGCAGCACTTACTGTGCTTATTTCCTGTGTTTTACATAGAAACATTTATATTTTGGCCAAGTGTAAGCTCACATACAATAAAATTGTTTTTTGGCATCATGCAAATTTTGGTGTTTGCCCATAGCCACTTTTGACACATTCATATTGCATAATGCATTTTCAAGTCTTTCTTAGCTTGTTTATTTATAAATATACAATCAATTCTACTTACTCAGTTCAGTGATCGTCATCAGTTGAGAGGGGCTACATTCATCTGTCAATCAGAATGTCAGCCTATTACTGTGCCTTAGGGCACTTTCCTAGCCAGTATAAATGTGTGGCAGTCGAGTCTCTGCCTGGGCTGTGAAAGTACTGTTTTTTCCGAGTAATAGGTCAATTGATTTAAATCTAGTATGAAAGTGAAAATATAAATCTTTTGAGCCCTTTATAGCAATTCATCTACCTTACCAGTCAAACCTTTGTGAGTAGACAAAAACCCACAGATCTTTAACACTGCTTTGCTACAAATTTTATATAATCTGAAAGCATTTACAATTTACAATAAATAAATTGCTAGTGTAAAACAAAGTATTAGATAGAATGAAATAGTGTATTGATTTGAGCATTTAATATTTCCATAGTGATGCTACCTACCAGGCTGCATAACACCCAAAGAAATAAGTTCACATCTACAACAAATACCTATTAAGGCATTTTTATATGAAAAGTTAAAAGAAAAAGCTTATTGTATATGGAGGAAGAAGAAGCATGAGCACAAACATTAATTTTTGTTTATGGAAAAAAACTGCTAAGAATTAAAGGAAAAAAAATGTGGACTCTGAGTTAGCTGAAAAATAGAACAAGTATTTAATAAAGAAAATACAATTAGAAATGAGCTTAGTGTTTAAAGTATCAGAATGGGGAGGATTATCTGTTTAAATATACCTTTTAAGATTATATGGGCTTCTCCTTGTTCAATATTATTTTTATTTGCTTGCAATACTTGTCACAAGCAGACTACAGTATAATAAAAAAATATATAATCTAAGATCATATTTTAGAGAGCCTAATCATTGCATTAATTGGGGTCCTTCCATAGCATAGCAAGGAAACAGTCCGAACTTAACAAGAATTTCATTTATTTATTTAAGCAAGCTTACACAGTTGCACTGTAAAACATGAAAATTAGATACTCATCATCAATTTAATGGTTTTATTACATAATCACCTTTACAAACTTAAACTTTATAAAATGTTAACAGCTTACTTTAGAGTCTCCATGCAGCACACAATGGATACTCTGACCCAGGCAAGTCCATCTTCATACCATTGAAAAACATAACACATTCAAAGGCTTTTAATTATAAAAATTCAAAAAGGTCTTTCATTATTATAGGAAATTTGATACAGTTAACTAGAATTAAATCAGTAAAGTATGGTATGCATTACTATAAATCAAGTAATACCTGCTGACCTCTGTAAGAGGCAAGTGGGCTGTAAAGTGTCTAAACACTTTAACTGTGTCCATTTCATGTGCAAGGCTTTTACAGGTATGTGCAGCAATAGATATGAACCGAAATGTGAAATGGAAATATATAATACTACATGTGAAGGTCAGTGCTGCAACATCCATCTAAGCTGGAAATCCTCCTCTTAAGTTTTCTTGCTCAGTTTCTAGAATGCGAATGGCTGAACATTAGAAAATGTAGTCTTCCTGTTACAAATATCTAATATAAAAAGTTTCAGAAATAGATAGGTTGAATGTATCAAATTTAAAAGTCATAAATCGGGCCACTCCATCACAACATACTAACGAAAATGACACTGATGTGTTCTACTCAGGAGCGTAAAGACATTACAAAGGTGACAGAAGTGATGAAAATAAAACAGAAAAAAACTAAGCAAAAATGTTGGAATGACATTAATAAGACTTGTGGCATCACTGAGAGAAAATAAAAAAACACATCTGCCATGCCAAAATGATATCATTTGTTAAAGATTTCATGGCACAGGCAGGAAACAAAGATGCATTTTTTAAGCTGTCCACATTTACATGAAAGAGTTATTGGAAAAAGACACATCTTCCAAAGTCTTAAATGAGGTGTCTCATTTTTACCTTATTCTGAATCATTTTTTTTACATTTGACATAAATAAAACAATAACTATTGTGTTATCCTCATAAAATGTATTACACTTTCTGCAGGCTGTGTCTGTGATAATGCCATTTTAACTCATCCTAGGAGAAGAGGAAAGAGAATATATTACAAGCAGCAGAATCACCATCTTCAATGATTAGAATACAGATTGTGGTTGTTATAATGTCATAGTATATTAGACATACGCTTCAGTATTGTTACATGTTTGTGTGGAAACATGTAAATATGCTTCTTTATTGTGTTTTTTAGTTGATTTCAAAACAAACATAGATTTTTATGTTTCCACACAAGCCCATACTGTATATTTAATGTTTTGTAATGTTAGATTATTGGTGTTTAACTGTTGTCACTTTTTGTTGTCTGAATGTCTCATAAAATGGGCTTGCACACCCCACATAAGACTAATGGTGGACGTATGGATGACAGATAGGAGAAGGAGTAGGACACGCTCCATTTGAAAAGACCAGATGCAAAAAAATCAGTCTTATATTTAATTTCTTCACTAGTGTCATCAGATAGACTAAGTACTGGCGTACAAAGGTTTGCCTTATATATGGAATCCAGGAGCAGCAGTGGGTGCCTTAAGATTTGAGTAGAATTGCATAGTTAGCACCAGAAGACATTTTGCTGTGGGGTTCACTGGTCTGTGGTGATGAACTTAGACCCTATAAATAGTCTTATGGAATGACTTTAATGGCTAGTGATCAGTGAGGACACAGAACAGTAAATGAATGTCTCTTCTCTTGAAGAACCCATCTAACAATAAGTAACACAATGATATGTTAAGTCGGATGTAGCTGTGGTAGTTTCTTTGTTTGTTCTTTATGCAGATTTGGAACTCAATGTATATTGTAATGGAGTGTGTGGCTGGGTTGCTTCTTGGCACTGTCTCCATTTGGGAGGCCAGAAGAATAAAGGACTGTGGGAGTCTGTCTCCTAGAGACATACGTTTCACCAGTATGCTGGGTATCAGTGTTCTTCTGGTGGCGTTTCTGTTCTGCATTGGAGTTCCAACATGGGCATCTCTGTTGGGGTCCTTGGGTACCACTGGAGGGAGCTACCAGGTAGATGTTTAACTGTCACATGGGGGTACCGTATTACATGACCTGGAAATGCATTTGGGACATGCTTATGATGTGCTAAAAGTACACTTGGGATAACTTTCAAACAAAACTTCCTCTGGTTAGCCAGGTGAGTCACAGACAAGAATAGAGGAGGACAAAACTCTCCTGGAGTGGAGGTGGAGGAAGAACAGAAAAAATTACTTATAGTGTTATACTGATTTGTACAACACAAAATAAAACAGACTTTAGAACCAGAGGCTTGTGCAATCTAGTTATGATCTGGCTTTTGGGTCTCATTCACCCCTAACATTCACAATATGTATTTTAACATGAAAGCTAATGTTTTTGACAGTTTATATTCAGGAGTAATTTTGTAAAGAATTGTGAATTGTGCCAAAGGATTACCTTGTGTCAGTTTCCAGTAAAAATCAACCCACTTCAATAAATCAATTACATTAAAAAATAACAAAAAAATAACACAAAAAATTATGGAAGTATATACTATAGAGGACATTATTTCAAAGAATTTAAACATACTTCAAGGACAGAAGAAAATAAATGTCAAATAAATTACTACTTACCGTGGAAGCTTAATTTATATTTGCACACTGTATTATTTTAATTCATTTTCCCAGTTGGAAACAAGACAAAATATCTCAAGAGGAAAACTGAGAATCAACATTTCACTCAAGAACAGACCAAAAAGTGTATTTTCATAATACTGTCATTCTGAAATGCTCAGCCGACCTATGTTCTCTGCAAAGAATTTCATGATCATAAAAAAATCTTCATTGATATGAATGTACTAGCGAGTCATTGGGCCTCAGTTATAGTGCTGTTGGTCCTGTTCTTTTCACATTCTGAAAAACAGCATCTTCATTAGCTATAGAAATATGAAGGCTTCATTCTGTGCAGTTTTGGTTTTGCTCCATCTGTTACCTTGATGTTTTCTTTTCCCCCATCTTTTTTTTTTATTTCAAAAAGCTTTTAATGCTGATTATTGATTGGCATTGAGAATTTAATGAAAATATACAGGTGGAGAACAGTGTTGGCTTTTTCAAAAACTCACGGTTATGCACTGATAAAAAAATGTAGTTTAAATAATGTATGCTAGATTTATTGTCCCATATGGTGGACACAGTGAGATTAAGTGCAGGTATGGCCAAATACATCATGCCACCAATGTGTGGCTGTCCAACTCTTGCTATGTCAAATATAACATAACAAAAGGTAATGATAAGCAAAACAGCTGTCTTCTTGTGCAATTTCGGTATAGCAAAACATAACTAAAAACAGGTATTTGGGTTTTTAAGTCTGTTTTTTGTGAGGGGTGTGTATAAAGAAAGAAATAACTGCACACACTGGTCTTGGCAACACACTTCTCAGAAAAGCATCCAGATTAAAATAAATGGGAAAGGTGTCTTTTGTAAATGGAACATGTTTAACCACAATCCAAGATGAGATAAAATGACTTCTATAAGATAAATGTGGTAATCCAGAAATTGTTATCCTAAAGTGGTTGAGAGGTTGAGAAAAAAAGAAACAAATGCAGAAGTTACTACCTTCAATGACATGCCACATTTGTTGATGCTCCTATTTAATCTTTGTGAGCACTGATGAAATCGTCTGGAGCAGTGCAATGACTGTCAGAATTGCAGTCACTATGTCGACATTTTACACAAGTTGCAGATAAGATGGAGGGGGTTAATATATATTAAATACCTTTCTTAGTGGATCAGTTGGGTGAAATTGACTACACTCACAGGCATAGTGCCTGGCAAGCACATGAGCTTTATAGCATGCTTGCTAAACACTATAAAGGTCTGTCAAACCTTACTCCTTTCACTTCACTTCTGAAGATGTTTTTAATCCGATTTGACTTGATATACTATATTAATTCCTATGAAGAAATTGTCTCTTCACATGACCTTAGGGGGGTCATGGCCATCATTTGCATAAACCAGCACACACCATTTCTCTGTGTGATCGCTTTCAGCATGTGTGGTGAAAAATTGACATGGTTCATTAGAATGTCTCACTCACTAGAGCTTTATTCAGCTAATTTTCTTTTTTTTTAATATAACATCCTCCAATCCATCAAGGCATTTTGGAGAGTTTAGGGTATTTATTTTTTGTATTGTGGGGGGGGGGGGGGGGGGGTTACCCCTAAATATCAATATATCAAAATGTCTTTTTTTAGTGGATACCTACTGCTCAAGATGTTCCATTCTGCCAAATTTCAAGAAGACATTCAAAGAAGAAGTCTTTGATTTGAGTCTGTAACAGCCGGTGTACATTTTTGCTACATGTAAAAGATATCGCTGAAGGGATATAAGCAGGCACACAAATCATGTCTTCTTGGTATCTTGTTGTCACTTGAATTTTTTGTTATTCAGTTTTATTCTTGAATAAAGCACACTTGTTTCTTTATACCTTTTGTGAATATGTTTATTTTATATTCCAGTAACCACTTGAGATCAAATCTGTCTCTGCCTCTCTCGCACATGCAAACACACATTTATACATGAAAACGTCACTATTTGAAAACACTATAACATTTGAACATTAGCTGTCTTTTGAACATGTTTTTTTTCTTGCCCGTACTCCGCATTATGGTGCATAGTACTGAGAAATCAGACGGGCTTCTTCTTTTTGTCAGCATGGCACTGCCAGATCTAAACACTAGCGTGGCAATTTGCTCACATACTAAAGAGACTTGAGCTGCAGGTGGAAGTTCCCCTCCCATTTTATGATGCCAAGCAGAGTTGTGTTGCAGTGCAGCAGTCTATTAGCCAGCGAAAATGCTGTGAAGAAACTGTCTGTTGTTATGGTTCTGCCTTTGTCCAGTCTGATAGTGGTCACGGGGCATTGTGCAGGCATCAACCACAGCACCAACTCTGGTCATCGCTGTTCTTGTGAAAAGAACGGAGATAAATGGCATCAACTCAGAGAGGGAGAGGCAAGATTGTTGTACCATGTGAATGTCACTGACAGAATAAAACCGAGTAATAAAAAAGCGTTAACTTTTACAACTAGCCAAAATTTACACCAGGTGTTACAGACTCAAACCAAATGTATGTTTTTATTATATTATAGTAATAACTAGTCATTTAGCCCGTTACAATAATAGGCGCTAGAACAGTAGTGCATAAACATTAGTAGGAACAGTCTATATTAAATGGCAAGGGACTTTGACCTCATTCTTTTTGTTGGTCGTATTTTTCTTTCTTTCAGCCTTTCTTTTGTTGAGGTTTACTTGCTGAGCTTGTTCTTCGTGGGCTGCCGCCGTATATTGTGTGTCTCTAATTTTCTGTGACTGTAATACTGTCTTGTACGTCCGCTGGCTTGTACGTCCATAATATACCTTTAATTTTCTCTGGCAGTAATACAGGCGTGCGCATCGGTAATATGCCTTTAATCTCCTCTGACAGTAATACTGGCTTGTATGTGGCTGTAATATGCGTCACTGTATTGTGTACCTTTAATTTCATCTCGCAATAATACTGGTTTGTATTTCCGTAAAACGCCTCTAACTTTCTCTGACAGTAATATCGCGCATCGCACCATGCCCCGCACATGCGCACTTCACCAGAAGCCCTGCGCATGCGCACTTCACCAGAAGACACACACACACACGGACACCTGGACGCACAAAGGGATTTTATTAAAGAGGATAACAGCAACTCACTAATCAAAATGAGGAGCACAAAGACTCAAACCCACAACCTTTTGGTTATAAGGCAGCAGTTCTTACCACTACACCATCTAAGAAGACATACTGACTTTCTGTTGATTGACATTTGAGCTTGGATTTTTAACTCATTGACAGCAACGTGTAAATTGAATGATTTTTTTTCTTTGGTTATATTCTTGAATAAAAGCACACATGTTTATTTGATATTTGGACTAAAGTCTTCAAACATTATACACTTCATGTCATTATTACTATAACATGGAAAACGTTTCTGTTTTAGGTATGTATTCAGTATTCGACATATTTACAAAACAATGATGCTGATGGAGAGGTGCAAAGGAATTTATGGTGGCCCGAGAGTACAACTTTTTCCGTAAGCTTCAGGGATTCTAGTGTTAAACCTTCTCTCAAGCTGCTCTAGGAAACAAAGGACATCTTCAAAAGAAGACTCAAATAAAACAAATCTCCAGCTAATCAAATTTATCCCAACTTCTCTGTGCTCTAGGGGATAACAAAGAGGAAGTCCACCCCCTTCCTCTTCTTGTTCAGCCTACTCAGAAGTACAGCGGTGCATCCTCCACTAACAACAGGCTCAACCTCTGACATCCATCCTCCTCATCTTATATGTCCTCGGAATCCCTTCTACCAATCCCGATGTGCGCCTCACCCAGCTTCCTTCAATGACAAAGCATGTTTCTAAATAGTGTGTTCTATGCAGCATAACCCAAAAGGGATCCTAACAAATCCATGACCCATGCTCGCGGGTATACTCAGCCATTGATTTTCCAACTTTGATTACACTCCAGCAAGTAATTTCTTTTTACTTTTTCTTAGGCCTTTTTGTCTGTCTATCTTTCACTCACAACTTGTTACTTCACACAAGGATGCCTCTTCATGTCCCAGCTGGGGTTGCATAGCATAATGATCCCCTGATCGCACCCACTGCAATGCAACAGCCATTTGAACCTGCACAGCTACCTCACTGTTTCCCTGTACCAGAGTTTCAATGCTCAAGATAACCACCATCCTGTATAACTATTTAAACCAAACTGACAATCTAGAAATTGCTATACACACATAGGTAAACACTGTCACCACAGCACGACTTACCACATCTGTCTACCTCTCAGTCTATTTATCTAATAACGAGCAACTGTGCATTATTGTCTAATATTTTAATAGAGTAGAATTCAGAGAAAAGCAACAGGCTCATGGAGCATTAAACATGTCTGAGTATCTGCCCCTTTTGCTCTAATTGCTCTTTTTGACCAATTTGTGTGTATGCTTTTGAAGGGGAGCACCCTTGGTTTGAGTACTTCTAACTGCTAACTTAATAATTAAGTGTAAAATGTGCAGTGATTATTTAATTATCTTGTGAATTGTAAAGCATGGAGTCTGAAAATGAAGCAGCAAATGTAGAGTAAATTATTTAATTTCATTCTAAATCTCTCTTGCACTTTGCATGCCTAGCTGAGATGAACCTGTCCCTCTCAAACTGACCAGATGGTTGAATCTGACTTCATCATTATTGACATTTGCAGAAAATGGCTTTAAGCATAAATGTTTATTTAAATATTTTAAACAATACTAAGAGTAGTAAGTGGAAAATTGTATGAAATTAGGATATACTTTTTGGAGTGGGAAGGTGCAGCCATGTAATTCATTTATTTTGATTCACTGAAAGGTTGCATTTGATAGCACAGACAGCTAAAGACCAACGTGTGTTTTGACAAAGGATCTACTATTTACTCGATGGTTGTAATTTTTAGGATTTAAGACGCTCAGGCTCTCCCTTCTGGTAACTCTGGACTTATATCTACTAGGGGAGATAATTCTTTCTTGAGATTTTTGAGTTGAATTATGCCAGAGTGTTTGTCATGTAAACTGAGCTTGCATGGTAAGGGCTTTAAATAGTAAACATGGCTATCCTTTCTTATGGCGTCAATCTATTATCTGCAGATATTGCTAGTAGGGTATTTTTGGATATTGATCCAGTGAAAAACACTTGTGCTGTTTGGTGAGTTAAGGTTAGGTTGGTTACTTCATAAAGCTATATCCTAAATTTGGTGTACTGCTTAATGTTCCTCATTTTTACCAATAATTACTTGTCTGTATGCTAATGTTCTTGAATAGACATAACCTATCAGAAGGCTCACCTCATAGTCTTTCAGTGATAGAACTTCATCTACAGTCAAAGAAAGGTGAATTCACTACTTGATTGTTTCACATGGAAGAAGTTGGCCATGATTTACAAATATGTAATCCTTGGTGCAGACAATGGAAAGATCACTACATATGGTTAAGGTATAATATCTCACATAAGCTCCTGTGAAATTCTGTGGTGACACTGATGTCATTGAGTAGATAATAGTAAAGCAATTCAGAACAATTCAGAACCCTTGGAAAATGCAGCTTGATGGAGAAAAGTGGCAAGTGTTACATGTTGGCAAAAGAAATATTAATTCTAAATATACGATGGGAGACATTTTCTTACAGAAGGCAAATTCTGAAAATGATTTATGTTATAATATTTTCATTGTTTAGGCAATGTGTATAATCAACTAAAAAGGCAAATAAACTGTTAGTTTGTATTGTAAAAACTACAGAGTGTAAACATAACGGACACCATCTGTCCTAGTGAGAATGTCCTGCATATGGAGTACTGCATGCAGTTCTGAGCTCAATGTGACAAAAAAGACACAGCAGCACAAGAAGCTTTGCAGAGAAGAACAACCAAGTGCAGAATGAGAGCAGCAACAAGCCATGGAATGAATTAACAACAGGTTTAATGAGCAACAAGAATCTATACTAATAAAAGGCAAAGCCTTCACTCACTGACTCACTCATCACTAATTCTCCAACTTCCCGTGTAGGTAGAAGGCTGAAATTTGGCAGGCTCATTCCTTACAGCTTACTTACCAAAGTTAAACAGGTTTCATTTCGAAATTCTAAGCATAACGGTCATAACTGAATCCTACTTACGTACATATAGGCGTCCATAGCCTGCAGCTCGGTCGCCATGTGAGGCGGGGTTGCGTCCTGCGTCCCCTGGCCTCCCACGTAGTTGGCTGCCTGCCTATATTGCATCCCCCATCCCCACGCCTCCCACGTAGTTAGCTGCCTGCCTATATTGTGTCCCCCATCCCCACGCCTCCCACGTAGTTGGCTGCCTGCCTATTTTACACGTTTGGAGAACCGCCAATGTCTCTTAAACATCTTAGATACACAGTATCAAATTAATTTGAGTAGTGGACACTTTGATGTTTATGAATGTTTCAACTCTCAAAAGCTGGATGCAAAGTTATCGATGAAACCCGTTGTATGCTTACAACGCTTGACAGATGCCGAATGTCACTACAACACAACAAGTCCTGCAAATACTAACGTAATTGAAACAAACCATGAAACTCAAACCGATTATGACAGCAGCAATCCAAGCTGTGAGAAAACAGTAAAAAGGAGGCATGTCGTGCTAGGGCACGAAGCGGAAGCGGAAGCAGAAACAGAAGCGGACAATAGCCGATAGTGAGGTGAATCGCGTTGAAATTGTAGTCAAGGAACTCCAGGCACTTGATGAACAGTTTCAGAAACTTCTGTCCAGACGAACATACCTCAGAGATCTGAAGGCTCGGCTGTTGGTTAAACCGTCCTCGCCATCTGTTATCAGCGTAACATCAACCCCGCGTTGTGCCGCTCAAGTCACCTTCACCCCCGCGCCTCGTAGGAGCAACACCGATGATGACCTCGGTGTATTTCAGCAATGCAGGCGGGGGTTCAAGGCCAGAACACCTACATCGGCACAGGCAAGCATCGTAACGCAGAACCGGTTTGACCCTCTAAGCGTCCCCAGTTCGCCTTCAGCTCCTGGTGATGTAATAGTGGTAGGTGATTCTATTGTTAGGAACCTCAATATCACTTGCCCTAATAGAAAATCTTTTGTTTCTTGTTTTCCCGGTGCTCGTGTCCGAGATGTGACGAGACGTGCGCCGGCAATCTACAAGAACAGGGCAGTTGGAGCAATTGTTTTACATGCTGGCGTAAACGACATAAGGCACCGACAGTCCGAGATCCTCAAGGCAGACTTCACTGCATTAATTAAAGACACAAAGGAGAGGACCCCATCGGCAAAGATCTTCATCTCGGGTCCACTCCCTCTCGTCAGACGATCAAACGAGTACTACAGTCGTCTGCTTGGTTTAAACAACTGGCTGCAGGGCTTCTGCAAGAATCAAGACATCGGTTTCATAAACAACTGGGACCTCTTTTGGGAAAGACCGCGTTTTTTCAAGCGAGATGGCCTGCATCCGAATAGCTTCGGCGCCCGGGTCCTCTCTGAAAACATATCCAAGGTAATTCGTTTATCTTGACTATCTATCTCTGCTTTTAATCCCTTCCGAAATGCCACTCCTGTGCTTGGTCATGATAATTGTTTAATAAAATCTTCCATAAAAGTGCACAACATAAATACTGTAATAACCAATCTTAATGCACATAGAAAATCTAGGCAATACGGCATAAACACCAATAATTTAATTAAAGTTACTACTTTAGATGAACAATGTATTAAAACTATAAAAACATATAGATTAAACAAAAAATACACGCAGAGCGGCGCTAATAAAAATAACTTAATTCCTGTTCCATATATCAATAACGCACATAGTATTCATCTCTGCTCCTCCGAAACATTGAATATGGCACTATTAAATATTAGAGCTTTAACTAACAAGACGTTTTTTATCAACGATCTTATTAGTGATAAAAAAATAGATTTTATTGCACTAAGTGAAACGTGGCTTAGCTCAGATGGCGCAGCTGTTTTAATCGAATCTGCGCCTCCGGATTACAGTTTTACTCATGCTGATCGCCAAGGAAAGAGAGGTGGAGGGCTAGCAAACATATACTCAAGCAGGTTAAAATGTAAAAATATCAGTTTTGGTAAATTCAAGTCTTTTGAGTATCTCGCCATTATTATTCAGGGAGATTCTCACGTTCTAGTATTTTCCGTGTATAGACCTCCAAAATTCAACGCGTCTTTCTTTGAGGAATTCTCTGATTTGATGTCAATCTTAATTACGAACTATGACACACTCTTAATAGTCGGCAACTTTAATTTTCATATAGATAATCAATGTGACCAAAAAGTAAAAGAATTTATGAACCTCCTGGACTCTTTTGATTTGAAACAGCTCGTTAATCAGCCTACACATAAAGCAGGTCATACGTTAGACTTAGTAATTACTAAAGGACTAAAAGTTGATATAAAGCAGGTCATTGATATTGGTCTATCAGACCATTTTCTTCTACTCTTTAATATAGAAATAATGATAGAAAACACTCATGAGAAGCATATTGTTAAAAAACGCTTCTTTGACTCATCAGCAGCTTTAAAACTTTCAAACATTCTAACCAATCAGTCCGTTTATAGTGCCAACTATAATAGCGAGGAGAATGTAAATAGTAAGGTGGAAAGATTTAATACTAAAGTGAGGGCTGCTGTTGACTTAGTTGCACCTGAAAAGACAGTTAAAAAATCTTCTAGCATTGTTATACCATGGAAGACCCAAAGAGTGTCTGATTTAAAGAGAACATGCCGTAGAGCTGAGCGTAAATGGAGGAAAACTAAACTAACTATTGACTATGAAATATTAAAAGTTAAAATAACAGAATACAATAACACAGTCCGTCTTGAGAGGCGCTGCTATTTCTCTAAGATTATAAATAACAATGCTAGTAATCCCAGTCTTATTTTCGACAATTGATCATCTGTTAAACCCAGGTAACTCAAAGGAATGCCTCCTAAGTACTTCCAGTAAAACCTGTGAGGCTATCGCTGTATTTTTAATTAAAAAAATTAATGATATTAGAAATAACATAGTATATCTCCCCAACACTAAGGATCCTCCTAAACCCCAGTACCCCATAATAAACAAATTAAAGTCTTTCACTAGGATAGATTTACCTGATTTACATAAAATAATTTCTCAAATGAAACCCTCCACCTGTGCCCTTGACCCAATACCAACAAATTTTTTCAAAGAAGTATCGGGCGTGCTTAGTGATAATGTTCTTGACATAGTAAATTCGTCATTAGATACGGGGGTCTTCCCAGACTGTCTTAAGACTGCGGTAGTTAAACCCCTACTTAAGAAAAATAATCTCGATCCCTCTGCTCTTGAAAATTATAGACCCATCTCTAACCTGCCTTTCTTAAGTAAAATTCTAGAGAAGGCAGTCATTATACAGTTAAATGAGCACCTCAATAAACATGCTATTCTTGATAAATTTCAGTCAGGTTTTAGAACAAATCACAGCACAGAAACTGCACTCGTTAAAGTAGTAAATGACTTGCGGGTAAATGCTGACAGAGGCCATTTATCTGTTCTCATCCTCTTAGATCTGAGTGCCGCATTTGACACCATTGATCATAATATTCTTAAGAATCGCCTTAGTCAATGGGTGGGCCTCTCTGGCAGTGTCTCAAATTGGTTTGAATCCTACCTGGCAGGGAGAAAATTCTTTGTTAGTTATGGTAATTATAACTCAAAGACACATGATATTCTATATGGTGTTCCACAAGGCTCTATCCTGGGTCCACTGCTCTTCTCAATCTACATGCTTCCATTAGGTCAGATTATCTCAGGGCACAACGTGAGCTACCACAGCTATGCTGATGACACACAGCTGTATTTATCAATAGCACCTGATGACCCCAAATCTCTTGATTCACTAACACAATGTCTAACTTGTATCTCAGAATGGATGAATAGTAACTTTCTCAAATTAAATAAAGAAAAAACCGAAATCTTAGTGATTGGCAATAATGGATACAATGAGGCTATTAGAAATAAACTGGATGCATTAGGATTAAAAGTCAAATCGGAGGTAAAAAGCTTAGGGGTAACCGTTGATTGTAATCTGAATTTTAAATCGCATATTAATCAGATCACTAGGACAGCATTTTTTCACCTAAGAAACATAGCAAAAGTTAGACCTCTTATATCATCGAAAGATGCAGAGAAATTAGTTCATGCGTTTGTTTTCAGTCGGCTAGATTACTGTAACGCACTCCTCTCAGGACTACTCAAAAAAGACATCAATCGTTTGCAACTAGTGCAGAATGCAGCTGCTAGAATCCTTACCAGGAAAAGAAAATCCGAACACATTTCTCCAGTTTTGATGTCACTACACTGGTTACCTGTGTCATTCAGAATTGACTTTAAAATTCTGCTTATGGTTTATAAAGCTTTAAATAATCTCGCCCCGGCTTATATATCGGAACGTCTGACACCTTATATTCCAAATCGTAATCTCAGATCCTCAACTGAGTGTCTCCTTAGAATTCCAAGAGCAAAACTTAAAAGAAGTGGTGAGGCGGCCTTCTGCTGTTATGCACCTAAAATCTGGAATAGCCTGCCAGTAGGAATTCGCCAGGCTAATGCAGTGGAGCACTTTAAAAAACTACTGAAAACACATTATTTTAACATGGCCTTCTCATAACTTCACTGTAATTTAATCCTGATACTCTATATATCCAATTCATTATAATAACTATTCATTCAAAATCTGTACTAACCCCTACTCTCTCTTCTGTTTTCTTTTCCGGTGTCCTGTTGGTGGTGGCGTGCGCCACCACCATCTACCCAAAGCACCATGATGTTCCAACAATGATGGATGGATTAAAAGCCAGAAGTCTGTATGACCATCAGCATCAAGTGACTCCGTGAAAAACCCGAACTACAAAGAGGACTATTTCATTTATGTTAGGTAGAATGCCCAAAGGGGACTGGGCGGTCTCGTGGCCTGGAACCCCTACAGATTTTATTTTTTTCTCCAGCCTTCTGGAGTTTTTTTTTGTTTTTTCTGTCCACCCTGGCCATCGGACCTTACTCCTTTCTATGTTAATTAATGTTGTCTTATTTTAATTTCTTATTTTGTCTTTTATTTTTCTTCTCTTCATTATGTAAAGCACTTTGAGCTACTTTTTGTATGAAAATGTGCTATATAAATAAATGTTGTTGTTGTTGTTGTTGATGTCAGACGTCGTGGTACATTTTCTGATGCAGCTAGACGGAAACAACTTCATGACGCTGCTGCCAAATATTCTCAGAAAAATCCACAAGTTAATAGACACGCTGTCACTAAATACTCGCACGCAAATCCACAAGTTCATAGAGACGCTGTTGCTAAATACTCGCAGGCAAATCCACAAGTTAATAGAGCTTCTGTTTCTAGGTACGATCCCAATAATAAAAAGTGGCTCATACGAAAACAACAGGTTTGGCTCAAAAAAGCCGATTGTGGATATTGCGTACAGCCACCGAAACTTTGTAATGGCACGAGATTTCAGGTCACATGTCTGCAAAAGAACCTAATTGAGGCAACTATTTTTACTGGCAGTGGCTCAGGGGAGAGAGTTTTTATTCCTTGCATCCCCGTTATACCCTCTGATCTCCCATTTTAATTCAAACGCCTCCAATTTCCAGTAAGGCTCTGCTTCACAATGACAATTAAAAAGTCTTAGGGACAAACTCTACAAAAGGTTGGCATTGATTTGAGGCAAGATTGCTTTTCACATGGCCAACTGTACGTTGCATGCTCAAGAGTAAGCTCAGCACACAGCTTGGTCATATTACAACCGGAGGGCCGAACTGACAACATGGTATACAAAGAGATCCTTAACAAATAATTATTTGTATATTTTCCCTTAGTTTAAAAATGTTTACTTTTCTTCTTAATAACAATTTTAAGGCAGTACTTTGCCGCTGCGAAGTGCGGGTATTTTGCTAGACAACTTCTAATTAAGAAACTGGTTGGAGTTTAAAGGTCCAAACTAGTTGCTGGTCTGTTGGCTCACCTCATGTTGCATTTCTGTTTCCTTTTTAAGCAATGAAGCAATTCAGAGGATTGAATGTTAAAAAAACAAGTCATTTAAAATGAAGTTAGAAGAAGTTAATTAGCAACAAAAAATGTTCACTAATTAAGAAAAGAGTTAGAATGAAAACCTGCAGTCACTGCAGTCCCTCAGGACCGGAGTTGGAGACCCATGGTTTAGAATATAAACTCAATAATCCATTCACATTTATCCATCATAGCTAGCCAAGCCAAAGAAGAAATTCATTAGCTAATGTGACTAATTAGATTTTTTGACAGAAAGAGTGTTTTGCATTGCAAGCTCACTCTTTTTTTCAGTTCACTATATTGATTCACTGAAACAGCATCCACGAAGTTCAATTTACTGATGCTTCTCTGCAAAGTAGTCAGTGAGCCAAAACCTAGGTACATGTTTCAAAATAGCCCCCAGACTGATGTTTACTTGATTATATTGACCTGTTTTGTAAGATACTTTGGCTAAAAGTGTCTCCTAAGTGAGTAAATATAGATGTAAATATACACACATCTTGCTGCTGGTTACCTATGGTAACCTCTGGTGGTTGGCTGACAACATGCCAGCTTCTCATGCTACATTCTAAATGTAGGCATTCCACCACATGCTCAATGTAATGTTAGATTTGAGTTGATCTCTTGCATCAAAGGTGCAAGCTTTCCTTTTGTTAAACTTTAGGGATGACCATTGTTCCGCAGATCAAGGTGATGAAGGGCTTGGAGCTTGTGGTGAGCTCTTCATTATGGATTCCTTATCTTGAATCACTCTTTTAAGCAGTTTCACTCTATTCTGAAAGACCAGTTCTTGGATTTTCAACTGGAAATCTTCAATTTGCTTCTGTAACTCTCCTATTGTTGAGGTTAAGGTAACCAACATAAAACCTATTGAAGCAGCACTCCTGCAGATATTTTAGTTTTTTTTAAATATCCAAACCATAATCAAATATAACCAGTCCTCTATTATAAGATATTCTCTAAAAATGCTTGTTAGTAACAGTGCTTTTTATCAGTGAGGAAAAAGTTTTGTTATCACTACCAAAGTAAACAGTTTGTGCACCCTTATTCCACTTAGTACTGATACTCAATGATAGTGGAGTCCTTTCCACTGTTGCTTTAACTGATAAGTTATCTTATGGTTTTTCTATTTCTGTTGTCTGTGATTATGACAGAACATTGTGCCAATTACATTACATTACATTACAGTTGTTGACTAGGGCACCAGTTACAAATGCATGAAATTCAGGCTCTTATAGGCTGATAACTGTTGGTTCCTTGAAATTCAAGTGTCATAAGATTTCATAAACAAGCTATTAAAATGTTTTTCATTAGCATACCATAGTCCAAGATTTCATGAACAGGCCATAACATCTTGTTCCCCTTTAAGATAGGGAGTGAGATTTTTTAAAGTTGTGATCATGTGTACAATGTAACAACATTGTCTTTCTTCTGGGATGAACCAGAAACCCAGAATAAAATCATTAAGTCATTACAGTATGAAAGCTGATAAGTAAATGAACTGTCATAATCTGACTTTTCCATTGAAGCTTTAAAGGTCATTTGCAGAAGGAAACAGGAGAAGAACCATCTGGACACAGAGCGAATATGCAGACATAGACAGGAATATAAATCAATGAGACCTTATGGTCAAACTCTATATATGTGCTAATAACAAACAATAACATGTACAAATGATATTTGTCTGTTTTTGTAATGCTGCCGGTTCTGACCAATATGTTCAGATATTTTTCAAATAAGAAAGACACAGGTTTTGAGGTTAAGCAGTTATACTTACTAATTATGGTAAGAGAGAGTGGTAATGTGTTGCATGTTGATTAGTCCATAAAAATAAAAATTTCACTAAACTCTAGACATGTGCAAAAATGACCTTATAAACCTATAATGATCCTGTAACAAGAATTTTACCCAGACCCCTGGAGCTTAAAGGAAGAAATGCTGACCAAGGCAGCCTATTATAAAACTTTTGCTATAAAGTCATAAAACAGAAAAGTGGTTTGTCTTTTTATTTATTTAATTATTTATTTTTTGTGCAAGCAGCCAAAGCTTCATACCCTTTTTTCTCTTCTTTTGTTTTAGAAACCTTTCCATGTGTAAATTGTGTCACATATAACACAAGTGTTAAAAATACTGACACATTAATTTACTCATTTCCAGCTGACATATTTAGAAAAGTTATAGATATCTCAATTTATTCCTTACCATACCAGTGCCAGGGGTTTGTTTTGTTTTGGACATGCCCTGTCTCTTAGCCTGTCAGAAGTTTGGGACTCTGTAAAGTGTGGTTTAGCCTTACTTGGGGAGGGCAAAATGGGGGAGGGCAGGTGGGTGGGGAAGAGAAAGGGAGCAAGTTAACTGTTATCTATCCACTTTATCCCCACATCTGTAAGTGCCAACATAACATAACCTCTTTAGCCATAATACCTGGCAATAATATAAAATCAAGGTTAATGCTAATTTATGAAACATCACACTACTTTTACTTAAGCTTACAAAATGTCCTCAAAAGTTCAGAAGCAGTGTCTCTCTGACCAAATATTGAACTTTGCAAACTTGAATGTCAAAGGTCTCAGTTATAATCTAAAGAAAAAAAAAGTATTGTCCCACCTAACAGGCCTAATATTTTACTGGAGACACATTTAACAAGTAAGGAAAGAAAATGCCAGGAGGGCAGCCATTTCCGAGGCAACAGGATCAGTAAGTCTGGACTGAAAATCATACCAAAGTCAAAAGTTGCATATGTCATGTGTCTTGTTCATTCTAATGTCTGGTCAAACAACAAATGAACCAATTCAGCATTACCTACAAGATATAGACTCACTGAGGAGTAGCTACACAACTGGTAGTTTATAGGAGCAGGCTTTTTAAGTTAACAAGCAGTGATAACTAATTAAGTGCCTATCAAGTTTGTACTTTTTTATATATATATATATACAGTATAAAAAAAAACACCACACACGAGACAACTGTCTAAACCTTAAACTCCTCACCCATACATAATGGGAAATGAGTGAATCATTTCCAGTTGTACCTAAAAGGTCATAGAGTATATACTGCTGTCTCACTTTTACTTCTGATCCTCCTTGTTATTTTTCACCAAATCTTCCCCAGACCCTATGCTAATTGAGCTCTGGCATGGAGCAGCCCTTTAAACCTTAATAGAGGCTCTTTACCAAGCTACCAAATTTTCACTCTGTCTATACAAAGAATTCTAGAGGTGTGCGAATCTTAATACATAAAACAGTTGCAGCATTCTGTTTTATTAAGTTTTGTCTCTTTTTGTTCATGCTTCTTCTTTAACTTTCTGATTCTTTTTTCTTTTCTTCTTTTTTCCCATCATTTGTTGTATAAGTTCGATTTGATTGTATGCAATGCTATTTCCTTCAGGTAAAATGTATAAAATTTTTTTAAAATGTTATACCTCCACTAAACAAAGAAGCAGGTTATGTTTAGCAAGTGTGACTAGAGTCTCTGGACAAGCTGAAAATTCATTGATGCTGTACAAAAAATCCCGTGAATCCAAAAAATTAGAAGTCAAAGGTAACTTGGGAATTGTTTCCTTTTGTAAACATCTGGTGCTGATTAATAATGCCAAGATACAAGCTATATTCATAATGTGATTGGTTTTTGTGTTAAAGAAATGAATAACTACTGTATATACAGAGTAGTGCCTCAGCAGAGCTTAGACTTTAATTTGTTTGTTTGATCTGAACTGTGATTCTTTCTGTCTGTTGTCTAAGAGAGGAAAATAAGTGTTGATTTTTCCCTCCTCTCTGCCCTGCTGATGTTTAAATTAGATTGCCATCTCTGCCACTGTATCACTTTGGAAAGAACACAACATAGTTCCAGTTTCATCAATCATCCAAAAACTGTTCATTTAAGAAAGACTTTGTTAACTAAAACATTTTAGGAAAAGAAAATCATAACATGATCTTTGAATGAATACTTATATTAGCACCACACAGTAAGTACTCACCAGTTGGAGCAGTATATCTTATTCTTGTGGCTTATTTTTAATTTGTCAGTGGCTTTCACACTGACCATCTTGTGTAAACATCAAATGGTAAGAATATATACCTCAGGCATCAGCAAAGTCTGAACAATTTTTCTCACTTACATTATCCTTCAAGGATAAGCTGTAATCCTTTTTTCATTGGGGCTAGACTCTAGCTTTATGTAATTATAATTTTGAAAAGTCTTTCATTACCTTTTGTTTTGTTGTTGACCTTAGATCTCGCAGGAGGCATTAAAAATATAGTGTAATCCTGACAATCAAGCTGCATCTGCTTACCTTAACTCTCTTTACTAAAATAATAAAATTATTTTAATGAAAACTGAGAACATAAATGTAACCTTTACTGACCCTAATGTTCCATTGCTATCCTGTAATCGCATATTTCAAGAAACTACAAAGTATTATTTGTCATGAAATTACTTGCCAGCTATAGGAATCAGATATATTTAGATGTTTTTTTTCTAAGGCGGTGAACTCCAGAAAAGGCCCTAGTCAAAAAGAACATTAGCAGCTCGTGTGGGGCTATAGAGACATTAATCCTTCTTACAAAAATTATTGTTAGTCTGAAACATTAAAGGATTGTAACAGAGAGGAGGTGTTCTCTTAGCAGCTGTTGTACTCAGAGTAATTGCAAAAGGCCAAGATATGCAAAAATAATCAATTTATGTAATAACTAGACTCAAGGGAAAGTTTAATAATAGAGCAAGAGAAAAGTATCAAATATACAGAAGGAAAATAACAAACCCTGTCGCCATAACTCACAGGCTGTCAAGCTTGCCTGCCTACACTCCTAGTCTCACCTCATTTTCTATCTTTGTGTGTGTGTGTCACATGGCCTCTTTCCCCCACTGCCAGCTGAGCCATTACCCCTAACTCACTTCTTAACCCCAGGCTTAGTGAGCTTACAGACAATTGAGGGAACCTCACACCATTATCCCATTATATTAACTAGAAAGTTTTAAACCATTAACTACCATGATAGGACATATATTAAAATATTTGTAGCACTAAGTACATCATTAGTAAAATTTTTATGTTGTTTGAATTTTGTAAGTATCTCTGTAAGTACCTTACAAGACCATTGTGCGTGGGGACAGATACTGATGTGTAGACTTTATTCCTTGGTCATGCCTCGGGGCCATTTCCCCTAAAGTCACGGAACACATTTTAAAGTAGTTAATGCTGCATAATACAGTACCACCATTTTGCCTTCACCACACCTACCCCACAATTTTTCTCTGTTGCTTACAAATGCAAAGGAACACACCATGATGATACATAAGCAGCACATGATGGTACAATTTAACATGATCAGCAGTTAATAGAATTGTGATGGCAAAGATAGAAAAGCATTATATTTAAACTATGTTTAAAATTTTCAATTTATTGCAGTTTTTGTCGTGATGTCAATTTGATTTTTGCCTTCCTTCTAAACTCCTGTTTGTATATTAAAGTGTTTTTTTTTTTATCTTTGTTGCTAAATACAAAAATACTTAAGAAAAAGTTAGCTTAACTTTTTTACTTTACATTAGTGTAGGAATTTATTTGCTTTAACTAATGCAAACAATCATAGCAAAGTAAAACATCCAGCCTTATATTTAAATGATTATGTTGAAAAACAAGCTCTTCATTACCAATACTTGTAATGAAAAGTAGACTGCTACAACATGGCTAGTATGAGAAAGTAAATAACATATACTGTACTCAAAATGTAAGAAAAGGTACAAATCCACTTTAATAAAAAGATAAGTGTCTGTGTGTCCATCTGTATGTCCGTCTATTTGCTGTCTCTTTCATTCCAAAAGATGGCACATCACAAACATTAACAGTGATTCTTTGAATCCCATACTAAATGGCATAAAACAGAGACACATCATTGCAGAGTGCACTGCAGATGTTAACGCTGAGGTGTGATATTCCAGGTTGGCTCCATGCTTCCTTGTCACCTTCAGGAGCCTCTTGAACCCATAACCATTGATAGTCATGTACCGAAAGGAAGCAGGCAAATGAGGACACATACATTCATCAAGGAGTTGGTGCAAATATGATACAGTGTTTTTATTAAAATCCAACAAATGAAAGTGCAAACAGTGCAGTGATTCAAAGAGACAACTAACAAATAATTAATCCATTCTAAAACAGTGACAATCCATGAGTTAAAATCCAGAGTTAAAATTTGAGTAAAACAAGCACAGTCATCGGGTCCTTAATGTTCCTTTTTCAATCCTAAATGAGCCCAACACAACACCCTATCTGTCTCCCTGGCTCATCCATAACTCTCTCAGCCAGCAGAGATTTCAGCATTCACAGTACGCTCCACCAGCCCCAGCCTGGACTGCCTCAAATGGTGTTGGCCAGACTGCTCGGGTCATTTGTCCTCCTATCTTCCTTCTCACTGTCCTGGCATCCCTCAGATAACAATTGTACCTGCTTCTCTAAGAATAGAGACCATGCTGACTCTCACTCACTCAGCAGGCTGGCACATCCTTTTTCACGATTCGATATTGCTCTCTGTTTCTCTCTGTTTTCCTTCTGTTTCTTTTTCCCAATCTCCGATCCTCTCCTCACTGCCATGCAGGCTCCTTTTATATGGCCTGAATGGGCGCAGGTGTAATACGCTGCCTCCTCCATGGTGTCAATGAGACACCTGACTGATCTGCTTGCATTTGCACCCCAACCAACCTCGGACATACCTAGACCCAATTGGAGCCTGCAATCTCCTGGTCACAATTATTTATTTATAAACTGCACTTCGCCATGGACTTCTCATCACATGCAGTCTGCATTGGTTCCTAAGATTTCAACCTGTCTTAGACGGGTAGCTCAGCTAGTATTAAATACAGCTTTGAATACAGCATCATTAGTTTATAAATGGCTATAAGAACAAAAAAACACATTTCCTGGATGGTTCAGTTGTTCCAAAATCCAAATGCTTGGTTCAGATCTCTACCTTTTTTCCTTGCACAATTAAGTTCTCTATTAAATAAGTAAAAGCATATGTTTCGATAAAATATTATATTTAGAGGCATGTTTGTTCAAAGATACATATTTTGCATCTTTGCTCAAATCTATGGAGGTCACACTGTGAAGTGTGCAATAGTAGTAATAATAGTAGTGGTAGTTGTGATAGTATGTATGTGTACTTTAAGGATGTTAGAGATACATGATTATCTTGTAGGGTGTAACATATCAGCCTTCAAGTGTCTCCAGCACTTGTACCATATTCAAAGTGAGTGTCCAACCACCAGATCTCTAGTTAGTGGCAATTATTGGTAGTTAGTGCACAAAGCAAAGCACATAAGGAAGAATAAGCACAGGATTTCATTTTAATACCTAACAAAGCGAGTTAAAGGTGCATTTAATTCTGTTTTCATTCATTGTCTCATAATATGTATTTTCACAACCAAGTATTATAGGGAAGTTGCATAGCACCATAACTCCCTCAGGTTTAGATATCTCAAGAAATATATATCTGTTTTACTTGTTGCGTCTTTGTGTTCCATATAAATTAAGTTACAGTTGCATCTAGGTTTTTTAATAAAGGATAGATTTACATTGAAATGCACTAAAAAATAGATGCTTATTTTATAATGTTATAATATATTATCGTATTGTTAATTCTCCCAACTAATGTAAACTTAAGAATAGTAACAATATATTGTTAAACATTTTCCATCAGGTGACTAAAGATAAATTTTAAATAGGTCTTTAAATCATAGTGCAATTATGCTTCTGAACTACAGTATATTAACTGGGGTGAAACAGTTAAACAGTTAATGAAAAGTAATCAGATTTAAGTGATGTTAATCAATATTCACTCTAAATAGCAAACTCTTATTGAAATTAATCTTGTACTTGAAGATTCTGTAGAGTTTATTCAATACATTAGGTCCATACAGAGCAAATGAGTATGGATCAAGAATATAAAGTACTATGTCATTTGCAGAAAGAGATACTTTTTTTGATTAAATCCTTCCCTGTTGTTCTCTGGCTGTTTATGCAAGTCAATAAGGATGATAAATACAATTTGAGGCAGAGGACACACTTCCACACTCTAAAATGAAGTAATCAAAATTTACAAAATGAAGATTGTGCTTGGAAATATAATAGTTTAAGTCATTCATATATACATTGAGGTCCAAATCCTAATTTGAGTAATGTGACAAATACTGTAAGTACAAGTACGCTTGTTCAACTCCATCAAAGGCTTGCTCTGTGTTCAGAGATAACAAGGCCTCAGAGAGCTCTGTTGCGGTTGGAGTATCTATTATGTTGAACAAACATTGATAGTTTGACAGTAATTGTTTTTACCAAACGCAGTTTGATCTTTTAAAATATTAAAATGAAACACATTCTCTGTATGCATTAACTTTGCCCAGTACCTTTAAATCACTGTTCTGTATAGAAATTAGTATGTAAAATGCTTCATCTTAAAAGATTATGAATTTTCTTGGGAAAAACAGAAATTAACACCTTATGCTTTAAGTACTGTAGAATCTTTTTTTCTTTGCTGTGCTTGAACATGGGTGTTAATATATGCAGCACCCAAGGGGACACTGTGAAGTTTTTTTTTTCTGTATACTTTTATAAACTTGCCAATATCAATTTCTGTAGCGTGTTACTGTATGTAACATCAAACTTTTAAGAAATGTGCCTGATGCTCATCTGAAAGTATGTGGTGTTCGTGTAATAGTATCTGCTGTGCACAAGATAGTATGTGGTGAGCACATAATAGTATCTGGTGTGCACACGAATGTTTCCCAGATAAAAAATTGCACAACGCCCTTTCAGTTGCTCTATATTAATGGACCCAAGCTAGCAGATATTTAAAAATAAACCAAAAGTCTGCTGTATAGCCATCGGCAGTTGGTCCACTTTTGTCTTTGCATTTTAAGAGATATTAACTATTTCCAGAATCTAAAAGACCATTAAAGGTCATTCAAGATCGTTTATTCTTGATTTCTGGAGCTGTTCTGTTTCTATTTTATTTAAAGTATCTTTGGTTTGAGCATCAGTACATTAAAGTTATTTTTGCCATATTTAAACCAAATGAATCCCTACATTGACTTAAGGCTGAATATTTTTTCGGCTGTCTTCAAGCAGGTGCCGGCCACCGGGGCTAAAGGAGGATCTGATAAGAGAGTGTAGCGAATGCCCAAAGCAAAATACTCCGTAGACAAAGTTTTGTGTATTTTTGCGGTATCGGACTAAGATGTACTGCACTCTGATTTTGATGCAAGTGATCTGGAGATCAAAAATGAAAATGATATACCAGCATCAGCTGATCGGTTCCTAGCTGATTGTTGTGCCAAATGCTTTTGTGTAGCGACCAGCAGCTGCGTAAAGATGCTACTGTACGTCATTATACGTTGACACCAGCCTCGAAAGAGTTAAGATACCTTATGTGGTATAGTTTACAGCAGTCATTATCGATGTACAGAACAAGAGATGGTACCCTTTAATCATGAATACATTTTAGACAACTAATCCTGTAGGATTAGTTTATTGTAATTACCAATTAAAGAATCAATTATGACAAATTAAGCATTAAACAATCGTTTGATTTATATATTGTCACACATGTGAGCATGGGAGGCAGCTATAAGGCTTCAAATGAGGGTAATTCCACACCAGACTGGGGGGTGGTAGTATGTGCTATTCCCTTCTCTCTTTCCACTACAGACTAGTTTTGGAAAATTCCACCTGGCGCTGTTGACGTCACTTCTGGTTCCAAGGACGTCATATCCGACCACAACCCTGATGATATCACTTCCGGTTCTGGTCCCGACCCCGATGACATCACTTCCTCTGCCTTGCTTTAAAACTGCTATCTTTATCTCACCCAGTCAGTTCTGTTTTGGACTCCAGTCTGTACACTACTGTACAATTTATTTACCAGTTTTGCAGCCAGGTTCAAGTACACAGGAGGCTGCCCCAAACCTTTTTGTGGCCCATTTGTCATTCTTATGATGAATTTAGGAAAGATCACTTATAAAGAACAATGATCTTTTTTTATAATGGCCATTAGAAAACTTTTCTTTATGTTATAACCAAGATTAAACTGCCGGACGACCATTATTGCATGCTTTTAAAGTCGACAAAAGAAGTCATTGCTTATTGCCCTGTGATGGTGAAAGCAAAGTGTAACATCCAGAAAGAGCATGGCAAAACACTCCTGTCCTATAATGTTATCAATACAAAAAATTATAGGCACTGAAATAAAGGATATATCAGATCCAGACTGAAAGGGTCTAAGAATGCAAGAATCTGGTTCATGCTTGAAGTTTATATAAAAAACAAATTTGATGTTGTGCATATGAGAGGCATAAATAGGCTTTTCTGTAAAATATCCCAATATACATCAAATATGTATACAGTAATCCCTCGCTATATCGCGCTTCGACTTTCGCGGCTTCACTCTATCGCGGATTTTATATGTAAGCATATTTAAATATATATCGCGGATTTTTTGCTGGTTCACAGATTTCTGCGGACAATGGGTCTTTTAATTTCTGGTACATGCTTCCTCAGTTGGTTTGCCCAGTTGATTTCATACAAGGGACGCTATTGGCACATGGCTGAGAAGCTACCCAACCAGAGCGCGTATTACCTATTAAATAAAACTCCTCAAATATATTGTGAGCACGGGGGCTGTTCGCACCCCTAGAAGATACGGCCGCGCCTCAAAAAACACTGAAAGATTACCTTCACATTGCTCTCTTCCTTGCTGGGCTTAAATGTGGCTGCTTTGTCAAGCGATATGCATCCTGCATGGTGCTTCGCATACTTAAAAGATCAAACAGCACGTATTGATTTTTGATTGTTTTCCTTTCTCTCTCTCTCTCTTGCTCTGACATTCTCTGCTCCTGACGGAGGGGTGTGAGCAGGGGGGCTGTTCTCACCCCTAGACGATACGGGCGCTCATCTAAAAATGCTGAAAGATTATCTTCACGTTGCTCCCTTTCTTGCAGCTAGTTTGTCAAGCGACATGCTTCCCGCATGGTGCTTCGCATACTTAAAAGCTCGAAGGGCACGTATTGATTTTTAATTGTTTGTTTTTCTCTGTCTCTCTCACTCTCTCTGACATTCTCTGCTCCTGACGGAGGAGGTGTGAGCAGAGGGGCTGTTCGCACCACTAGACGATACGGACGCTCCTCTAAAAAAATGCTGAAAGGCTACCTTTACATTGCTCCCTTCCTAGCAGCTGCATTGTCCGGCGGTGTTTCGCATACTTAAAAGCCAAACAGCCCTATTGATTTCTGATTGTTTGCTTTTATCTCTCTATCTCTCTGACATTCTCTGCTCCTGACGCGCACTCCTTTGAAGAGGAAGATATGTTTGCATTCTTTTAATTGTGAGATGGAACTGTCTTGATATGGAGCACAGTTTAAACTTTTAAAAAAGAGACAAATGTTTGTTTGCAGTGTTTGAATAAAGTTCCTGTCTCTCTACAACCTCCTGTGTTTCTGTGCAAATCTGTGACCCAAGCATGACAATATAAAAATAACCATATAAACATATGGTTTCTACTTTGCGGATTTTCACCTTTCGCGGGGGGTTCTGGAACGCAACCCCCGCGATCGAGGAGGGATTACTGTATTAACACTAGAATTACCAGAGCCTACGAAAAAACTCGTAAATCCGTCCCACCTTAAATCGCGTCTTAAATCCGTTTGCACCTCTCCGCCAGAGTCCTTTGTCATCTAAATGTGCTGATAAAGCTACTAGCAGCCAGCTATTCCATCCCCCCACCGACTTAGAATGAACTTCTCTCCTAGCTCAAGCCTTGCCTTGATTTGATTACCTGGGATTGAAGTGGAGTTTTACAGTGGAAATAATTCTAGCGTTATTTGGAATACACGCATTTCATGTGTGTTCCATTTCTATAGTTGGCTGTGCAAACACATTTTTAAAACAGAAACGTTTTTCATATTCTAATAGTAAATGACAAAATGTAGGCATAAACTATATAACGTATGAAGCCTGAAGTCCATATATCAAAGAAACACTTTCACAAAAGGTACAAATAAAAGAACACGTGCGCCTTCATGCAAAAAAAAAAAAAAAAAAAGCCGCTTTAGCATGCCACATTGACTTTCTTACTACAACCGCTGTGGTGGCGTAATGGTATCAGCCCCTGACTGGGAATCAGAAGGTGGCGAGTTCGATTCCGCACGGCTCCACTTCGAAAAATTAACTGCTCTTATTCTTACAATTTTAGAATAACAATATAAATTTGATTTCAGTCTGTAACAGGCGGTGTAACTTATGATACTGGTAAAGGTTAGCTTTTTTTTTTTTTTTTTTTAATTCACTTTTCATTCTCGCAGTCACATTCAGAATCAATCCATACAACCCCATCTGACACAGCTGGTTTCAAATAAATAAAAGTGCACTTTTATTCAAGACTATAACCGAAGAATAAAGAAAGCAAGTTACAGTTGGTGGTTGATACAACAGCTTGCGTGGTGCAATGTTAAGAACTGCTGATTTCCGATCCGTGCTATATAAAATCATCACATTCAAATATTAACAGTTCCCACACACCCAAGGTCCGCCATTCCTACATTTACAACATGTGTACTTGTTGCAGTGTACACACCTCTCTGTGCTATGGTTCCTATTACAGTGAATGAGCACCTGACACTGTACTTTCTTCCCTGGGGGAAGCTGAGGTCTTAGAACGGAAGTTTGTTGACGCTGTATCATCTTTTCTTTTTCCATCGCCTTTTCCTGTAAGAAGCGACGACGAAGTTCCTCTGCAAGGTGAGCCATGAACACTCTTCTTTTCTCAGCGGACCCCGTGCATGCCTTATACAGTACGTGTGCGTTCATCGCTGCTAGGTCAAGGATGTTGTACAACACAGCAACCGGCCACCTGCGTGTTCCTGTGCGCACTGAACAAGCACGCGCCGTCTGGTCCATGATGTCAACGCCACGCTGGGGAAAAAAGAAAGACAAATATATGTGACATTTTGAAGAAATCATTTTATCACCAGAAGAGCACCAGTACTTCGTCACACTAATATTTTTTTCATTAGCATACCTTCATGTGGTTGTAGTCTGTGACCGTGTTTGTTTTTTTTTTTTTTTATCTTGCCCAATCTCCACATCATGGTGCATTGTGCTGAGAATGCAGACAGACTTCATCTTTTTGGGCACATACACTGTCAGCATGGCACTGGGAGATCTAAACACCAGCGTGGAGAATTGTTCGTGTACTGAACTGACTTTAGCTGCAGGTGGAAGTTCCCGTCGCACTTTATTCATGGTGCCAAGCAGAGCTGTATTGCGGTGCAGCAGTCTATTAGCCAGCGAAAGTGACGTGAAGAAGTTGTCTGTTGTTACGGTTCTGCCTTTTTGGATTGCGGCAGATTTGGAGACAAAGTACATGTGCAATGCCACTCCTTATTTAGGAAAAGATCCCAGTCGTCCCACGGGAGAAAGACTTTCCGAGTCTGTGGTCATAAAGCTTATGGAGCCATTTCTGGACAAAGGCAGAACCGTAACAACAGACAACTTCTTCACGTCACTTTCGCTGGCTAATAGACTGCTGCACCGCAATACAGCTCTGCTTGGCACCATGAATAAAGTGCGACGGGAACTTCCACCTGCAGCTAAAGTCAGTTCAGTACACGAACAATTCTCCACGCTGGTGTTTAGATCTCCCAGTGCCATGCTGACAGTGTATGTGCCCAAAAAGATGAAGTCTGTCTGCATTCTCAGCACAATGCACCATGATGTGGAGATTGGGCAAGATAAAAAAAAAAAAAAACAAACACGGTCACAGACTACAACCACATGAAGGTATGCTAATGAAAAAAATATTAGTGTGACGAAGTACTCTGGTGCTCTTCTGGTGATAAAATGATTTCTTCAAAATGTCACATATATTTGTCTTTCTTTTTTCCCCAGCGTGGCGTTGACATCATGGACCAGACAGCGCGTGCTTGTTCAGTGCGCACAGGAACACGCAGGTGGCCGGTTGCTGTGTTGTACAACATCCTTGACCTAGCAGCGATGAACGCACACGTACTGTATAAGGCATGCACGGGGTCCGCTGAGAAAAGAAGAGTGTTCATGGCTCACCTTGCAGAGGAACTTCGTCGTCGCTTCTTACAGGAAAAGGCGATGGAAAAAGAAAAGATGATACAGCGTCAACAAACTTCCGTTCTAAGACCTCAGCTTCCCCCAGGGAAGAAAGTACAGTGTCAGGTGCTCATTCACTGTAATAGGAACCATAGCACAGAGAGGTGTGTACACTGCAACAAGTACACATGTTGTAAATGTAGGAATGGCGGACCTTGGGTGTGTGGGAACTGTTAATATTTGAATGTGATGATTTTATATAGCACGGATCGGAAATCAGCAGTTCTTAACATTGCACCACGCAAGCTGTTGTATCAACCACCAACTGTAACTTGCTTTCTTTATTCTTCGGTTATAGTCTTGAATAAAAGTGCACTTTTATTTATGTGAAACCAGCTGTGTCAGATGGGGTTGTATGGATTGATTCTGAATGTGACTGCGAGAATGAAAAGTGAATTAAAAAAAAAAAAAAAAAAAAGCTAACCTTTACCAGTATCATAAGTTACACCGCCTGTTACAGACTGAAATCAAATTTATATTGTTATTCTAAAATTGTAAGAATAAGAGCAGTTAATTTTTCGAAGTGGAGCCGTGCGGAATCGAACTCGCCACCCTCTGATTCCCAGTCAGGGGCTGATACCATTACGCCACCACAGCGGTTGTAGTAAGAAAGTCAATGTGGCATGCTAACGCGGCTTTTTTTTTTTTTTTTTTTTGCATGAAGGCGCACGTGTTCTTTTATTTGTACCTTTTGTGAAAGTGTTTCTTTGATATATGGACTTCAGGCTTCATACGTTATATAGTTTATGCCTACATTTTGTCATTTACTATTAGAATATGAAAAACGTTTCTGTTTTAAAAATGTGTTTGCACAGCCAACTATAGAAATGGAACACACATGAAATGCGTGTATTCCAAATAACGCTAGAATTATTTCCACTGTAAAACTCCACTTCAATCCCAGGTAATCAAATCAAGGCAAGGCTTGAGCTAGGAGAGAAGTTCATTCTAAGTCGGTGGGGGGATGGAATAGCTGGCTGCTAGTAGCTTTATCAGCACATTTAGATGACAAAGGACTCTGGCGGAGAGGTGCAAACGGATTTAAGACGCGATTTAAGGTGGGACGGATTTACGAGTTTTTTCGTAGGCTCTGGTAATTCTAGTGTTAAAGCCAGTGACGGTAAGGAGCTGTTTTGCTGCATCCTCAGTGCAGGCTATCCCTTCTTTTTGTGTCTTTTGCAAATTTCACAAGGTTAATTACTGTGTCTGTATATACACCTTTAACACTAGAATTACCAAAGCCTACAAAAAACTTGTAAATCCGGCCCACTTTAAATCCCTTCGCACCTCTCCGTTTGCGTCTTTTGTCCTGTAAATGTGCTGATAAAGACAAGCAGCAAGAAACCTGCTATTCCATCCCCCCACCGCCGCAGAATGTGCACAAAGTTCTCCCAGCTCATGCCTTGATTATCTGGGAGTGAAGTGCTGGAGTTTCACAGTGGAAATAATAGATCGTTATTTGGAACACATGCATTTAATGTGTGTTCCGTTTCTACAATAATCTGTGTAAACACATTGTTAAAACAGAAACGTTTTTCATATTCTAGTAATAAATGACAAAATGTAGGCATAATCTATTTAATGTGTTAAGCCTGAAGTCCAAAGATCAAACAAACACTTTCACAAAAGGTTCAAGGACGATACAACAGCTTCCGTGGTGTAGCTGTAAGAATTGCTGACTTGTAATCAAGAGTCCCCGGTTTGGCCCTGACTGCCTCCTATATTTACCATTTTGAGTAGTGAGCTGCTCTTATTGTTAATATTGTACAGTGCACACATACATTTGATTTGTGTCTGTAACAGCCAGTGTACATTTATAGGACTTGTAAAAGTTACCTTTTTTTTTTTTCATTTTTATTCTTTCGGTCACGATCACGATACAAATTACCGCCCCCCCACCCAGGAATCTGACACTGTTACTTTTTATTTGAAACTGGGAATAACTGTAGATCTGAGTGGTGTTTTGAGGCAATGGAACTGGGCATTCTCTGATCTGGATGGATAAAAGCTGACACACAAACGCTGGTGAATCTTCCTTCTTCATATCTCACCGTCACTTGATTTTTTTTATTAAGTTTTATTGAGTGTTCCTGCTCACACTGAATTAGTATGCACCTTATGATCCATGATGTCAAAGCCGCACTGACAAAAAAAACAGAGACATAGGTATACAGTATATGATATTTGGAATTATTCATTCTATGACATGTATAGTACATTTCGGAAAACATTGTGGCACGGATGCAACATTTTTCATATTATTCATATTCATTTGCATAACATCTTGTGGTTGTAATCAGTGACTGCGTGTTTTTTTTTTTTCCTGATCTTGCCAGTCCCCACATGTTGCTGTGTTTCTTTTGTACTCCAGGACATGCAGAGGAAAGAATAGTACAGAGAGGTCAGTTCAGCGCTATATGCAATCATCAAATTCAAATGTTAACAGTTCACACTCAGACTGCAAACTCCACGCAGGGAAGACCTGGGAAGTGAACCCGGATCTCCTAACTGCAAGGCAGCAGTGCTATCACTGCACCACCATGCTGCCCCCATTAGAAACATTCTTCTCAAAATCGTAATCTTTGTCTCCTTTATTTAACCACTTGAAAATCCAATCATGGTTTTTTGTAAGATAATGCTATTATTTTAACTATGTAATCAATAATCAGCAAAGAAACATATAAAAAATATTTTCAAAATCAAAGTGAATTACAATGATTTAATAGTACTGTACTAGAGTGTTGCACTGTGTTAGCCATTATGAATGTAGTGAGAAGTCAAGCAAAATGATACCTTTTATTGGCTAACTAAAAAGATTACAATATGCAAGCTTTCGAGGCAACTCAGGCCCCTTCTTCAGGCAAGATGTAATCATCATCTTCAGGCAAAACGTACATCTTGCCTGAAGAAGTGGCCCGAGTTGCCTTGAAAGCTTGCATATTGTAATCTCTTTAGTTAGCCAATAAAAGGTGTCATTTTGATTAACTTCTCACTATAATTTAATAGGTATACAGTAGTCTGGTGAACTTCGTGTTGTATTAAAGTATGAAACAACTTAAAAATAGCTTATGAGAGTTCTAGTATTGTGAAAAAATAAACTTGTAGCAAACCCTGACTTTTAATGGGGAACGAGGATGTAAACAGATTTGCTTAGCGATTATGCCGCTATACTTTTAAAATCTTTCATTTAGATTGATCATTTATTGCTGTGGGACAGAGTAGCACTATACTTGCTCTCTGTATTATCTTTATATCCTTCAGTACCATGCAAATAGAAGAAATTGATGGTTTTATTCCTGTAATTGTAAACATAAACAAAAATTTCTTTTAAATTATTTTTAACTACATGTTTTAAATACATTTATGACCCAGAGTGGAACATTTTTTTGGTGGTCAGCATTGATACTTCACACATCCAAGATCCTGAGTTTGAATGTCTATTTAGTATTTACTTTTGTCCACATGAGTTTTTTTCTTTGGACATAATGGGTTCCTTTCACATTCCATCACATGTTTTTGGGTTAAATGGCAACACTAAATTGAACCTTTAAGGATGAAATTGGGGGTAGACATATGAGTGTGATTTTCAATGGATAGGCTGTGGCAGTGGTAGGCACTGCATTGAAGTGGTTAAGATGTTGGACTTCAGTCCCTAAGGTTGTGGGTTCAAATCCTGCTGCTGCCACAGTGTGACCATTAGCAAATCACTGGACCTGCCTGTGCTCCAATTGGAAAACTAAAAGAAATGTACCCAGTTGTATCATAAATGTTGTAATACACCATGGATAAAAGTGTCAGCCAAATAAGTAAATGTAAATGTAGGCTAAATTGAATATGGGTAAGGAAAATAAACACACTTTTAATGATTAATTTTATTCTAAACTGCACAGCCACATGTCACATATGAAGTCTGTAGTTGAAACCAGGCATTTTTCAAGCACAAATAGGCATTTAACTGATTAGCAACTAAAATGTTGTATCTCATTCTATATTCGTTGTTCTGCTTTGTTAATTTTCAGCAATAGTCTGTTTTTCCTTCATTTCATTAGTAAATGGCATTCCATTCATATAAATCATTAAAATATATAAATATCTAGCCATTAAATTGTCTTATAATTTTAAGCATAATATGGAAATAAATGCATCTGCAAAGGTGTCACAGAAAAATTTTTAAACTCTGTATCTTCAGATTATTTGTAAGAGTTCATTTTATGTAGAGTCACACTAGGATTTATTTTTTCACGTTAATAAGGAAAGGCTTATGAGCATGAACAGTAATACTGACCTATTTGTCAAACAATATATTGTGATGTTATAAACAGACATAGTACCACAATGCCAAGCACAATTAAAACCAAAACATTTTTTATTTTCAGTAAA
The DNA here is from genome assembly GCF_900747795.2 of Erpetoichthys calabaricus. Lineage (NCBI taxonomy): Eukaryota > Metazoa > Chordata > Cladistia > Polypteriformes > Polypteridae > Erpetoichthys > Erpetoichthys calabaricus. Next base: position 248,981,204 of record NC_041394.2, read on the forward strand.
TAATGAGCTAGACATTATATGTTGCTTTCTATATAACAGAGCCTTGCAAAGAAATATGCTAATAAGATTTAACTATGCAAATCTTAACTACAGCATGATGAGAGATGTATGGGGGAGATATTTAAAATGTGGCCAGCTCTAATAAAAGTGCATAAACACTTAACAGAGTAATTTCTCGTTGTTGATTCTACTTTTAAAACCCGACAGTCCAGCAGCATTTTAAATAATTATAAAAAAAGAGATAAATATAATTTCCATATAAACTTTAATGCTGAAATATTTTTAATGTATAATGATAAACTATTCTGCTGCTTGTGACAACATGAGCTGGGAAAATGACAGCACATATAGCAAGGGGCAGGTATAATAGTGCTCAGTGCTTTTATTTAAAATAAAGTCAAACAAATAGGTACTCAAAAGTGCATTGCAGAAAGTTAAAAAAAATAATCCTTCAAAATGGTGCAGAAGTGGTGGTTAAAACAAGTCAATAAATAATCCTTTAAAATCAAGGCTGGAAACTTTTTCTTTTAAATCTAGTCGCTTGTGCATCTATTTACAATGGCCATCTCCTCAGCTTAACCCCAACTGAGATCTGGCAGCCGAGGAGACACCAAACCAACAGTCACAGCCTTTCTCCTCTGCCTGGTTTGGGTCCCTGCAGCCCATGGCTCCCAGTAGGATGCCACGCCAAGCCTTCAAATCCTGCTGCCAGGCTCATGTCTCTGTGGTCCATGGATCGCCTGCAGGATGCCTCACTGAGCCTTTGGATACCTTTGCAGCCCTTGCTACCTTTCTTCCAGCCTTACATGGTGAGTCACTCCATCTGAGTGCTCAGCTCAAGTGACCTCCTTCAGTCCCTGAGAGTCAGCTGCACACTCCCCAAGGGACTTCCTCCCAGCTGTCTGCCTTCTCTTGCTCTCTCCTTTGCTCAACTACTCACACTGGTTCTTTCTGCCTCCTGCCTTTTCTTCTGTCTTCTATCCTCTGTCTCCGTTCTCTCTTTCTTGACTCTTTTCTTTTTTCCACATCCTCCTCTATCTCGTGTTTGCTTCTTTTATACTGCCTCTACTTAATTGGGCGCAGGCGTGAGACGACACTGCTCCTTCTGAGGTGCTAATGAGGCACCTGACTGACAATCACAGTTGCACGTGCCTTCGCAATCAGCTAGGCACCCCCATCCATCTCTGGAACGAAGTGCATTTGTGCACTCATCCACGGCACCTCACGGGGCGCGATTGTTTATTTAAAAATTTGCCTGATGTCACAGACCACTCATCACAGTGCTATGCAGGAAAATGTATCTTTAATCTATATTTAGTCATTACTACTGTAATTGTTCCAGTGCCCTTAATATCAGGCATAAATTGAAGAAGAAAAAATTTGTCAAGTAGTCTAATGTTGGGAAATCTCATATACATATTTGTTTGTAAATAATATCAAACTAAAAGAACATCAGAAATTTGGTACAATTAGAATTTAGTAGAAAATTTGATCTAAATTGTACCTACTCAAAAGATACTGGAATTTAATATTTATATGCTGTAATCCTGCTGATATAGTTCATAAGTTTACTTTTAATGTAAGTACTGAGGAACTAGGAACTTGGATATGAAGAAATGAATGATTTGCTTTCCAAAAGAAATGATATATCACAAGTACAAAATGTGGAATACAGAAATCTAGTACTTCTTATATTATTATAAGTGCTTGTAGAAATTATATGAAAACTTTTTCAATATCTATGGGGTTAAAGGTGACAAGAGACAAAGTGGCTTTTCTAAAGATAATCGCTTTGGTTTTTATGCATTTAAGATGCTAAATATTTTTGTTTATTTTTTAATTTTGTTAACATATACAGAATATTCCTTCTCTCAATATATTTTCAATTTGGCTAATTATGCTACTTGCTCCAGGGAACAATTATTAAGTTCACTGTGACATCAACACGAAGCAAATGCTCCTTGAAATAGATTGTTCCACTGCAGGGTCTTAGTCAACCTCTGCTACATTTTTATATATATATATATATATATATATATATATATATATATATATATATATATATATATATATATATATATATATATATATATATATATATCAGTTATTGAAACAAAAGAAGTCATGTACTAGCCAGGCTTTTACTTCAATCAGTCCTGATAATAGGGGACAGTAATTTCCACCTTTTGAGTGCTGCATGATAGCTGTGAATTCTCTCTGTTTTCCTTTTTGTTTTTGAACTTTGTACTAATTACTTTTTCATTAATTTTAGGATTAGATTTAATCTAGCTTCTGGCTTGTCATTTATAGTAGCCACAGAAATCCTATAAATGGATTTTCATTTTGCCAGTGATCTGCCACTATAATCTCAAACCTGAGCGCCAGCTCATCTTAGCTGCCTTTTAGAAGTTGCAAACTTGGGAGAAGTCTCTAGAAAAGCAAAGATCATTCGGGACAGAAAGTCAAACCAGCAGTACCCAAGGATTCTCCAAAGAGACATAGTACGGAAGGATTCCAATCTTTGTCTCAGGTCACTGGATAGCGTCCGTGTCTTGCTACCATACAGCAAAACAGGAAGCACCAGAACTCTGGACCTTCATCCTTTTGCAGACATATCAAGTGTACCACACACAACTTTCCAGCAACTTCATGACCCCCCATGCTCTCCTAATCTGTCTACTGACTTCATAGGAAGAGTCACCAGAGACATGAATGTTGCTGTTGAGGTAAGTAAACTTGTCAATGAGGTCAGCATTCTCTTCACAGACAGACACAATGCTGATGGCTGTCCACAAAAGGTCATTAAAGGCATGGATCTTGGTTTTTATCCAGGACACTCGCAAGCCCAGACTCCACGCTCAGTCACTCGAGAGCCCCAATCAGGGAATTCATTGACTTAGCGATGATCACAGCATCATTGGCAAAGTCAATATCAGTGAATTTTTCATCACCAGAGATAAAGATGTTTTTAAATGTAAACCTGTGGCACTTTTGGGCAGATCTGATCCACCTAACTTCTACCTACAAGCTTGTTATTAGACAACAACCTGTTACCAGGATAGTGAAGAAGTGGACCCTGAATTCTGAAATAACTCTGAATGACTGCTTCCAAAGGACAGACTGGGAAATGGAGTAAGGGACAATATCAAGGGACTCAGTCAATGCATCACAGCCTATATGAACTTCTACGTCAACACTGTTATACTCTCAAAAACAGTGCACAATTTTCCAAACAACAAGCTTGGGATTATTAAGGAGCTATAAAGACTCTTGAATGAAAAGAACGAAGCTTCAGATCTGGTGACAAAGAGACTCTAAAGGGCTTGTAGCAAGTGCTGAAGAAAAAGCTAAGAGAAGGAAAGGAAACTTACAGAGCTAAAATAGAAAACAAACTCACTCAGAATAACATGTTTGGAAAGGACTAGGTGTAATTACGGGACTTAAGAAATCCAGGGTTTATTTATTGACAGCCAGTAAAAGCAGAAATGTCTCCCTTAGGACAAATAATATCTATCTATCTATCTATCTATCTATCTATCTATCTATCTATCTATCTATCTATCTATCTATCTATCTATCTATCTATCTATCTATCTATCTATCTATCTATCTATCTATCTTATCCTCAACAACACTACATTGATAAAGGTAAGAACAATGTAGGGATTAACACAGTAAGAACACACAGAATTTCCAAGTTAGAATCACCAGGTGTACATTCATGGACTTCTGCTAATGTCTAATATTTGATTGTACAGATATCTGCAGGCTAGTAATTGCACTGAGAGTTGGGTAGTATCATGCTGACTTTTGCTTTAGATTTACAGTATATAGAGCTATCTTTTTAATGAGTGGCTATTTTGAGTTCCAGGTGAATGATGTCTAACTTCTTAAAGAAGGATTTATTAGTGTAGCAAGCATTGGAAGGATATTCATTTTTGACAATATTGATTATCCAAGCTAAGACTGAGGACCATGTATTAACATCTTGTTTTTATTTTACTACTCAAGTTGTGTTTAAAGAAGACTTTATAGTTCCTTATAATAATTATTTCCATGTATTTATATTGGTGTCAAAGTGAAATTTGCACAACATGGTATATACTATAGTTATCCCCGTTTAACTCTAGTGATGGATTTTTTTCTACATCCCTAGGTAGTAAGAACTCTGGGGATTTAGATTTTGTAAATATACTACATTAAACAAGTATTGAAGATTGGATAATAGATAAAGTATCAGATATTTGATAAGGTGGTGTAACTTTTAGCATTGCTTATTGTGCCGCGCTGGTGCCTTGGAAGACACAAGCCCCTTTATGTTCTTTCAATGTTTTTGCACTCCTTTCTCAAGCAGATGGCACCTAGGAGCCCAGTAACATGAACAGGCATTAAGCTAAATGACGTCATTTGAAAGTATTCACTTGTGCCAAGTTCGATCACAGTAGATGACTTATTTAGGACAGAGATAATCCTAACCAAGTTGTACTGAAGTAATACCGAGGGAGTTCTATACAATGTGAGTTTTTACTTTGACCCATTTCTGTCTCTGTGTGTGTCTCACAGTGTTTCTAATACGTTATACATGTTTTACCACCTGGAGAGCCTGGTGGCAATGTGTAAATTCTTTTTGTATATATTTAATAAATATCATGTTTTTTATTTCTACAATTATTAAATGAAGTAAATAAATTCAAAAATGCATTCAAATTCTCATATGTTCTGGGTTTGCTGATATGCCTGGGTTGTATTGTTCTTCAGTTGATGGCCTCTCATTCTCCTGGTTCTCTTCATAACAAACTTCGACACAGAAAACATCTGTGTGAAAGTAAAGCAAGTTGTAACCTTACAACACTGACTCTTCAAAAGTTTTAAAGAAGATAGGAATATTAACTGATACATTTATAATTAGTAACACTCTAAATTATTTAAATGAATTTAACAATTTACTTAAGAAAATACTATTGAGGTGGATTAATGAATAGGTCAACCTAGTCTGCACCATAGTGTCCCAAATGACTGTAGGGTCCAAGTTGAAAGGAGAAAAGTAATTGTGTTAATTTCTTACTATCATGGTTTTAAATGTGTATCTTACATTAACAGCAGGGATGGATTTGCCATTGGACTAACAGGACAAACTCTTGCCACTCGCACTCTTTGTACTGCGCTGTCCAGGTACAAGCTGTAAAGGACAAGTGCAGATGTGATGTGAGTGGTCCATGTCGCATCCTCTATGCACCTGTTCAATCACTTAATTGTATTGTCAGCCACCCTACATCAATGCAGACAAGAAAAATGTGTGACAGAAAAGTTATTAAACAAAATAAATTAGTGGTTTATGCAAAAGAGACTGCAACCGAGTCAGCATGTAGATATGTTCAGTACAAAGAAATTCGCTCTTCGACATCTCCTTAGAATGCTTTATTGCAGCAACCTACTGCACTACTTCATCTGCAGGTGAACATAAGTCCATCCATCCATCCATCCTCTTCCTCTTATCCGAGGTCGGGTCGCGGGGGCAGCAGCTTGAGCAGAGATGCCCAGACTTCCCTCTCCCCGGCCACTTCTTCTAGCTCTTCCGGGAGAATCCCAAGGCGTTCCCAGGCCAGCCGGGAGACATAGTCCCTCCAGCGTGTCCTGGGTCTTCCCCGGGGCCTCCTCCCGGTTGGACGTGCCCAGAACACCTCACCAGGGAAGTGTCCAGGAGGCATCCTGATCAGATGCCCGAGCCACCTCATCTGACTCCTCTCGATGCGGAGGAGCAGCAGCTCTACTCTGAGCCCCTCCCGGATGACTGAGCTTCTCACCCTATCTTTAAGGGAGAGCCGTGAACATAAGTGCACTACATTATGTTACATTCTGTATGACTAGGCTGACCAGATTTTCATAGTCATAATCACAACTTATTAACCGAGTAATCTAATATGGGTTTAAAAATATGGTCCCCCTTGGAATTTCTTGCGGGGTTACAGTAGAACATTAGAACAATCTAGATGAGAACAGGCCATCCAGCCCAACAAAGCTCGCCAGTCCTATTCACTTAATTCTTCTAAAAAATATTGTCTAGTTTTAAAAATCCCTAAAGTCCTACAGTGTAGCACACTACTTGTTAGCTTATTCCATGTGTTCTTGGTTCTCTGAATAAAGAAAATCTTATCTTTATTGTCATTCCAACATCCAAATGTAGAAATTAAATTTTGTACTCAGGTCCCGGTAATTAAACAGTGCTCACAATAACCCCATAAAAACAAAAAAAAAAGTCATAATAAAAAGTACCCCATAAGTATCTGTTTAACCCCCAAAGCTTTGTGATAAAGGTATCACAGATAAACAAAATAAAATAGAATGAAATAACATTTATACATTAAATATAACTGAAAGAAATGTTATTGCAGTATGCACTATAACTAGCAGCAAGTAAAAATAGGTAGCAGCAAATAGTTTATTAAATGAGACTACTGAAAAAAATTCAAAGTGTAGTTTAAGTCACAAAGAGTGTGCAGTCAGATTTAGTGATGATGTATTCATTAGTCTAATAGCATCCAAGAAGAAGCTGTTCCTCAATCTGGTAGTGCTAGCCCATAAGCTGCACAATCTCTTGCCTGATGGGAGTAGGGCAAATAGTTCATGTACAGAATGAGTGACATCTTCCATAAAGGAGGAGGCTTTAATTTTGCATCTGCTGATGTAAATGTCCTCAATACTGGGTAGACTGCTGCCGGTGATCCACTATGCAGACTTAAATACTCACTGCAGTGCTCCCCTGTCTGCGGCTGAGCAACTGCTGTACCATACCATAATACAGGAGGTGAGGATGCTCTCTACTACGCACTTGTAGAAGGAGGTCAGGATAGAGGGGCAGAGACCATCCTGCTTCAGCATCCTTATGAAGCTGGGGCATTGGTGGGCTTTGTCGACCAGACAGGTTGTATTGTAGCTCCAGGAGATGTCATTTGTAATATGTACCCTCAGGTATTTGAATCAGGTGACAATTTCACTCTCTTCTCCACTGATATAACGGTGGGGAGAAGGGAGAGTAGATAGATAGACAGATAAGTACCAGTTTGCTGAAAGTCCACGATATTTTCCTTATTTTTTTGACATTGATTCTAAGGATGTTACACTTACACCAAGCCTCCAGTTTAGCCACTTCTATCCTGTATGCTGAGTCATCATCACCGTTGTGTCATCTGTAAATTTCATAATGTGATTGTTCGGATATTGAGATATGCAATCATAGGTCAGCTGAGTATACAGTAGGGGGCTCAAAACGCAGCCTTGGGTGGTGCCAGTGTTGAGAATGATGGTAGAAGATATAATGCTGTGGATTTTGACTGCCTGGGGCCTATTTGGTAGAAACTCCAAAATCCAGTTGCAAAGTACTGAGTTTAATCCAAGTAGGGACAGTTTGTTCACCAGCGTTTGGGGGATGATGGTGTTAAAGGCAAAGCTAAAATCCAAGAGGAGTAATCTGATGAAAGCATCCTTTTTCTCCAGAAGAGTGACAGTCAGATGAATCACAGAAGAGATGGTGTCATATTGATGGGGGTCCATTGTTATATGCATGTTTATCTATACCATTACCAGCCTCTCAAAGCACTACCACTGTATGGTAGTGATTCAAGCAAGACACAGTGGAGTTCTTTGGGATTGGAATGATAATAGAGATGTTTCAGTAAATTTTAGAAGGAATGACTTCGCATTAGAGGAAAATGAAAGAAAAAAGTTATACTAAAGTAATGTTTCATAAATAGGGTAAAGTACTCTGAAATTCGGGCAGGATATTGGATTATTCAGAAAGGATTAGAAAAAGTGAGATCTACAGAAAATGAGTTAAGTTCTTAAGTTAAACTAAAGCTCCTTCAAGTAGTTTAACTTTGTTAAAGTTGAGTTGTAGAAACAGCATACATGCATAACGCGAAGACATGCACTGTTTACATATAATAGTGTGCTCATCATTCTATTGAAATGATACCATGATCTAAATTTAACTTGCATATATTAAAAAAAACAAAAAACTGACCCTTAAGACACCAAAGAAGAAGGAACTTGATTTGCCACCAAAGACAAAGGATTGCACTTCATAAGGTGTTGAGGTTGAATATAAAAAGCTGTAATGAAGTCAAAAAGAATCAGCAGGCAAAGAGACTGTCATTTGAGAACTACGTATTTCACTGAGATGAGACAAAATTCTGATAAAGATTGAAATAGGTAAGTGCTATCTTTAGCATGCACCTTTCAAAGTTTTTCATTGAAAAGAAGAGAGGAAATTATGAGGACGAGTCTATACTGGCTTCTTCAGCCTTAGACTTAGGAGGAACTGAGCCAGGGCACATAAACAAAACAGTTGTATGTGTGATGATTGGAGGAAGAGCATGTGAAGACAAAGCTGTCAATATGGAGAATATCAAAGGTATAAATAAATGTAGAAACTTGTAACCTGTTAACAAGAAGCAGAGAAGTAGTGATTTATTACAATAGGTCAAACCGGGAAAAAGAGGGAGATGATGTAAAGAGAATAGCAATGTCCACTGAACTTTTTTTTTTTTAACACACTAGAGCTCTTCCAGCCTTTATTGATCACTTGTGAAACATACTTTACTCTGTCTTCAGCAAGTGCTTGTCTGTAGTGTTGAAATTAGTGACAGAAAAGAAAAGCTAAGATGATTTCCGTCTCCACTCTATCTGAAACAAAAGTCCTTGAGCTCTAGTAGTTCCTTATGTTGGGCTCACAGTACATGATTTTAACCTTGCTTTTTCGTTGACAGATGCATTTTTGAGGCCAGAGAAGAAAATCTGCAGGTTGGAGCCAAATCTTCATGTGTGCCTGTTACCATCACTCAAATATACAAACATTTCAGTAATGTGTTTGAGTCAGCCTTTGAGTTGTGACAGATATTTTGACTTTTTCAATCATGTTTGAAATGATCTGCACATTTTCATACTGTGTTATATGACAAGCTATGAGAACTGGGATGAGCAACAGCCAATGGGAGAGCAAGAGGAAATGAGATGGATGAGGCTAAAACTGGAAGTAATTTTATACTGACATTGAGGAAAACCTCTCCACAAGACCCAAGAAATAGAGGAAAAGTTGGCAAAATTTTGTCCACATCTCTCTAACCATTTTCTCCTAAATAATTCCATAATCACCGCTTTTTTACAAACAAATGAGAGTGTAGACAATTTTTAAAAGTAAAACCAGTGGAAAAAAACAGTCCTATCTCAGTTTTCTTGGGACAGCAAGCTGCTTGTGCTGATCGACACATTTACAAAACAAAAGACACTGATGGAGAGGTGCGAAGGGATTTAATGTGGGCCAGGATTCCAAGTTTTTCATAGGCTTCAGGAATTATAGTGTTAAGAAACTTTCTTACTGCCACCTCCATAACATATCCTGTGTTTGCTCATTCCTCCTTTTCTAACACTGAGAAACTTGTACATGCTTTAATCATACCCTGCATCAATTATTATGACTCCCTACTGGCAGGTGCCATTTCTAATCTTATATAATAGCTCCAGTTATTTCAAAACTCTGCTGCAAGAGTCTTTACACAAACCAGCAACAGTAAGCACATCACACCCATCCTTCTTCACCTTAACTGGCTCCTTGTGTCTTACAGGATCGAGTGCAAAATTTTATTAATAACCTACAAAACTTTAAATGGTCTTGTACTGGACTACATCAGTGACCTTGTCTATTACTATGCTCCTGTTTGCCCACTAAGGTCCTCTGATTCTGGCAAATCTTGTTGTGCCCCACACTAACCTGCACTGTATTGGTTACAGGGCCTTCAGCTGTATAGTGCCCAGACTTTAGAATGACCATCTGAAATTAATTAGATCAGCAGACTTCATTCATTCTTTTTTTAAAAAAAAACTTTACATTTATCTGTTCAGGAAGGCTTTTAACTTAATCTGACACTGTTCTCCTTCTTTCAATTTACCTTTCTGTCCAGATGCTCTGGATAATTTGTGTGAATATTATAAATTGTGTGATTTGTTCAGGCCTTTCTTGAATTTATTATTATACTCTGGTTTATTCTTTCTTTTATTCTATTTAATCTTTTGTATACACCATGTTTATTTCTTTATTGTTTTATGCAGAAACTATTTGCATCATTTTGTTATAAGTGCCTTGAGCATGGGAAAGGTGCTATATAAATAAAATGTATTATTATTATTTTTTTTCTTCCAATCTAATCAGTTTAAGCTGGTTCAACCAGTGGCATTTTTGGGTGTGTCTTGTCCAATGCACTTTCAGCCCCAGCCTAAAAAGAAGCAGAACAAGTTCTGAGGGATTTAGAGTTCACCATCTTTGTCTTTTTTGTAAGCTCCCAATTTGGCTCTCCCAGAAAGGCAGAGTAAACTATAAGAATCGGTTTTCATCAGTAGTTCAAAAAGGCCGTGATCAGTTTAATAAGCCTATGTATGGGACTGCTTTGATTAAAGCCAGATATGCATACTGCAGAAACATGCATTCATGCCACTGCCTGCTTATTTTTACCTGATGGCATGGAAAAGATGCCCTTGGGCTTTTCTGAAGGAAAAAAATGGTTGGTGATTTTTTAAACATTCCAGCTTATTTTGCAGGAAAGCAGGAGTACATAAATTCCTACACTTGAAGTTTTGTTTCCCTTTTGATAATAGAAAAACAGGTTGAGAAAATCTAAGTGTGAATGTATGATAACACTGATATTTACAATCACACGTTGAACACTGAAAAAAAAAGAATACTCATTTACACTCTGTTAAGGTGCCACCAATCATGAGTACCATTACTGTTGTAAACAAAAATGGCAGTTAACGATGACATTTAACATAAAAAAACTGGACAGTCAGAATAAGTGAACCAGACTGCATTTCAACCCAGAATGATGCTTCCACAATAACTAATACCAATTTCACAGCTTTTGCAGTGGCAATGTCATCATTTATTTATTTATTTATTTTTAGAAATTGAATTTGCAACATATGTCATGTTTAATAAACTATCCAGGCAAAACAGATGGCCTTTTGACATTTGTGGATTATTCAATAAATAATTGTCCACAAAGTTCTAATGTGAAGTTTATCACTTACCTGATGTTTTATTTACAGGTGCACCCAAAAGGAGCACACACTCCAGTGCAAATATACAATTAATAAAAGTTGGACATTTGATAAAATTTTGTAATACATTATTACCCGTAAAAATATAAAATGCTCAGTCATACCTATTTATAATATAAACTTAACGTGTCTTAGACTGTAATCATTCCTGTTCAGTAGTACTAAAAGAAACTCTAATAAAGTGTACACAAATCAATCTCACAAGTCCACAGAGTCATGTTAATTACAACTGCATCAATTAACACAATTAAGTTCTAATCAGAGTTTTTGACCTATAGTATCATTTGGACATTCTTGGTTTGTTTTAGGATTTCCCATTAATGGCCACATACTAGGATTTTTTTATCCTAATTTACAGCTAGTCAATATGTTACAGCTGTGGTTAATTTAAAGGCAAAACTGTCTGCAAATTAAAAACAGATATATACTGATATACTTGGATTGGAATGCACTGAATTCATAACTTACCTAATTACCTTTTTTTAACTTTTCATTATACAGGCCAGATAGCAGTTAATTGCCAGTGACTGGAAGCTTCACAGGCAGGATTTAACTAATCAGACATGATTGATTAGAAGTGTGTTTTTCAATTCTGGTCCTGGCATATTTCTGTGCCTGCTGTATTTATTGGAACTGGGCTCTTAACCTATGTATAATGCTGTGAATTGCAATAATCGTTTGCAGGGATACAGGTTTGTTTGGGAATCCTCTTTAATTCAAAGGCTTTGTTTCAACGCCTGGCCTCTTCACTATGTATGTGGAGACGGCATGTTCTCCCTGTGTCCACATTGTATTTCTTGGGTACTCCAGTTTCCTTCTAATTATTAGAAACATGCATATTATAGTTAAGTAGTGCTTCTGAACTGGCTAAATGTTTTACACAAGTGTCTTCTCTATTAACCTCTATTTCAAAAAGGCATAAGGTTAATCTGAAATTTGGTAAAAATAAACTTTAACACTAGAATCTCTGAAGAGAGAGGGAGAAGTTGGGAGCATGTGTTGATAGCGCGTTGCCGCACCCACCACATGCCGAATCTCTGAAGCCTGCGAAAATATTTGTAATGCCGGGCCACCATAACTTTACTCACACGTCCTCATCACTGCGTTAATTGCGCCTTTGTTTTGCAAATGTGTCAAACGGGCTGCAGGCAGCCTGCTATCCCATTCCCTACTGAGACAGCTGACACAAAATTCTCACAGCTGAAGTCTGTTTATCTGGGAGTGAGGTGTCTGAATTTGTATAGGAAAATAATATATCATTATTTGAAATACATACATTTCATGTGTGTTCCGTGTCTACACCAATCTATGTAAATGTAGGGTAAATGTTGAACAAATAACTAAAAAGAAAAAGTTTTCATATGTTATAGTAATAACGATGTTAACAATGTTGGCGTGAAGTGTGTAATGTGTGAAGACTGAAGTCCAAATATCAAATAAACACTTTCACAAAAGGTATAACTAAACAAGTGTGCTTTTATTCATGACATTTGTGTGCATGTGTGTGTTTGCGTCTTTCACAGTGGAAATGCGACAGCTTCACGTATATCTGCTTCACTGGTGCAGAAGTAAGATGTAGTTAAGACGTTACTGGTTAGAAACTTGAAGAACTTACCGGAGAAGGCTGTGGCCGAGCTGTGGACCTGGGCCGCCAGTTGCACAGGGTTGGCAGTGGTATTGAGCCTTCCCATACAGCTGGGGCTTATGGGGGGTGGAATGTGGTGTAGTGGGTCCACAGCTCATGTTAAAAGGCCACTTTTTAAAATAAATAATCGCCACACTCGCGGCTTAGAGAGGGGGCGTGGTGTGTGTCTGGCCGAGCGGTTCCCAGGGAGTTTGTGATGCGGGCGGTTCTCACTTAAGTGAACAGATGAGGAGTCATCCACATCCGTAATTGTTCCTGGGAGCTGCTGATTGCCACAGCTGATCCACATCCCCATAATAAATAGAAGTGCGAGGTGGCTAGCAGAGGAGATAAAAAAAAAGGAAGAAAAAAAAACGAACGGGAGGTTAAGGGTTAAGAAGACAGCAGGAAGCAGGAGGGAGAAAGCTGGTTCAGGAGAGAAGGAGAATGAGCGAGCGCAGGCTCGCACTGATAACAAGCAGCTGGGACATTGAGCCCGAGTGGGGTGTTTGGCCAGTACCCGAGGGCCGACGGTAGTGGTCGTTCCTGCTGAGCGCTTGTTGGGAGCAGGAGTGATCAGAAGAAAGTTGGCTCGCCGCAGTGAAGGCAGCAGGAGTCGGAGATTTGGAACAGAATCCCCAGCGTGAGCGTCCTGGCCACTGGGGGAAAGCCAAGTCTCGGTCTGGTAGGGGCTAAACGAAGCCAGGGATCAGGTGGCCGCCAGACCAGTCGAGTAGAGCAAAGAAGGTCAGCTGCATGTAGGGTGACTCCCCTGGTGCATAGCCTGGATGGGAGAAGCAGGGGAGTCACCAGTAAAAGAAGGCACCATGCTTTGTGTTATTAAAGAAACTGTTTCCAGCCATTGTTTTAACTTCGTTGTTTTTTTTTAAAGGATGTTTTTTTTCTAATGGATTTAACCTCCACCCTTTTCACTTGTTTTTATGGATTATTTATTTAAGGATATTTTGATACACTGCACTTGTTTATTTGATCACCTTGTTTTGTTTGCTGTTTTAATAAAAGCACTTTACACTTTTGCACCATCCACTTGCTTTGTTGTGCCTCACTGCTCATCGGTGATATTACCGTCGAATTCAGAGCTCCCAGAAGGAAGATGGGAGCATGGAGTGGAACCTGCATCGTCACAAAGGCACATCCATGACAGGGACTGAGAAGAGGCAGCATAGTCATGTTAGGATGTGCAAGGCTGATGCTGCACTTAGTAAGCCTATTCTGGGAGGTGGGGAAAGTGCAGAGTGAGCTAGCATCACTGCATTCCTCCTAAGTGGAGGAGCAATAAGATGTTGTTGAGGACTGGGTGCCATAATCCCCATTGACATATACAACCAGTGGATGGACACAAGATGTCATCTTTCTTGACTGGGTTGAGTGTCTGGCAAACTTCAGGACAACCGCATTATGAAGAGGATAGGTGAGGGAAAAGGCAAAACCCTAGTAAGTAACCTTTTGATTTACTCTTCCTCCTTGAATAATTTTTGTTTTCCTGGGAACCCACAGTGTAGTATGTTGCCAACTCCCACTACAGAGGGTCTCACACCAGCTATTATAAAAAATATGGCTGCATTTCAGCTCTTAAGGCAATCTTAGACCATAGAAGTCAGATTGTTTCTTAAACTAAATTGTACAGTAAATAAATCTAAACAAAGATTAGCTTCTCAAGTTCTCAATAATACTGTAACCGGCAAGCACAGGTCCTACTATTGTCAAGCAATAGTTATAGAACAAACCATATGTAGTTACAGCAATCAAAAGTATTATAATATTTATTATATTATTTTTACTTTTTCCATTATAGTGCCCATGCCTTTAGAACTGGTTAAGACAGATGGCAACCCATGATGGAATGCTACTCTGCATAACACATTCTCTGAAAAAAATTACACTAATTGATAGCAATGGACATCAGATTAAACGTCAGGACAAACTACGGTGCTGCCATGCCACAGTCAACAAGCTCTTTTTGGGTCAGTTCAGAGTTTTGATACAGTCTAACGTGCAAAGGTTAAGTATTTGAGGAAAATCTGGAGTACCCATAGAAAATTGACCTTAACATGGAAAGAAAATGCAAACTATACACTGGGAGTGTTTTCAGGCTTGTATTTGAACTCACATATTCAGAGCTGGGAAGCAGAGCTAGAGACTGTTCATTATGTATTTTTTAATTATGAACTGATGCAAACTGCAATTCCAATATCAATGAGCTTTGGATTTATATTATATATACCCTTACCCAATAAGTGGGATGATTAAATAACACTGGATTGCCATTAGTGATATTTTTCAGAGGAACTGTTAGGCATTTATAAAAGTAACTGTCATCACCTAAAGGCTAGTGATCCAAGAACATATCACCTGCTAAGCCACTAAATAATATAAAATAGCAGAAAAATGCCAAACCTTTCATTATAAATGGTATTATGGAAACCTGTAATATATTACATTGAGTTAGCTTTGTCTCTGACATCAAAATCATCTTGCTTTGAGGCATGAATAGTGTTTTATAATAAAGCATAAACCTTAATGTGTTCCATAGGTTACTGTATACTGTACATTGCATCGATAAAATGAACATTTACCTATAAGATTAATTGGAAGCAAATGGTTGGCATTAAAATCTTTGTCTTAAAAAAATCCTAATAGTAACTCCTTTTAAATTTTTTTATAAAAAGTGGAGTTTCAATATGATGCAAAATCAAATATAAATATGTCAAAATATGACAGAGCAGAGAGGCAGTTGAAACTTAAGGAAGAAAAATTAACAGAGTGAGCACATTCTTTACAAGGATGCTTCTGGGAAATGGCCTTGCTCACATTTCCAGGTCATTTGTAAATCTGTTTGGTATTTGTCAAGGGTTGAAGTTATGATTTCCTGTTTTGCTTTATCTTTTCTTTCCTTGTTCATATCATTTATTTATTTATCCTATTATTTGTTTCTAAAATAAAGAAAAATCCATCCATTATGTGTATCTGCTTTATCCAATTGGAGTGGAGCTCAAGACAGCAACCAACACTGGACACGATACCATCATAGAGCAATAAACAGAATATACTAAAGATTTAAAAAAATGTTGACTGTCACCACTAATCTGTTGTGAGCCTTTAGATGGGCTATCATGAAAACCCCTGTTTTAACCAAATTTGTTTTATTTACTTCTAAACTGCTATTTTGTACATTTATCTTTAAATTACTTATAATGTTACTATGCTACTATTTTAAATTAGGTTGTATCAAACAGATCTTTCAGCTCTCTAAAGACTATTTTCCCCCTAAGAATAAAGTCACGCTTGCATAGAAAATGATTTAGAAAAATTATACAGTTTGAAATTTATATTATATATGTAAATATATACAGATACTCTGCAAAGTGCCTTTAGTAAGTAGGGCTTCTTTCCCTTTTTTGTGTTTTAAGTATCAATCAGAGCACAGTGCTTAAAAAACGATAGCAGACATTGCCCCCCATGCTGAGAACTTTCATTAACCATTACCACGTATTTTAGGTTGTGCATGTTCTAGAGTTACCTATGCAGAGACAGCACAGGTTTTGAAGCTACACAACAGGCTTATGACTAGCTGGACGCCAAAGGCAGGTGGTGAATGTAATTACTTCTGGACTGTAATGAATCGAGTGCTTGGTGCTGCTGATTAAGTAATGACCTTTTCATTCCCCTCCTGCTGTGTCTTTATTTAACCCTTTCCACGTGTCAGTCACTTGTAAAGTAATTGATAGCTACATCCCAGTGGCTATTCATTTTTATCTTTGACAGTAGAAAGGAGCAAGGCAGTCTCCTGTTCACAGCAGGTAGATTAAAGGCATTAGTGTAACCAGCAATTCTAATTCAGCTACTTTAAAAATCATTCCTTTCTGGTTGGCACGAAGATGCAAAGGTGATATTGGGGTGAAAATCCTGCAGTAAATCATTCTTTATTTTTTTTTTTCTTGAAAAACTCCAGAATCCATTTCCATAGCAACCCACCCACCCGAGTGACGGAATATATCCTAATCTTTAGCTCCTTAAGTCTGGTTTCCAGCCAAGATGGAATGGATGTAGGGTACCGTGTAAAATAAGAGGTCTGGCATTGCAGCAGAAAAGAAAAAAAAAGTTATTCTTATTAATTAATTAGCATAGTAACAATCCAAAATAAAGGAAAAAAAATATTTTATACTTGTAACACTTTTTCACATATCACACTGAATTCCATAATATAAAAAAAAATAAAATGTTCAAAAGCTTACAGAACTAATTCATTTTCTTTGCAAATGGAATTCATCATAGATATCTGTATGCCGTATAACAAGGGTTACTCACATCTAAAATTAGCTAATGGCAATATAGCAGTCATTATTTCTAAGCACCCTTTATATCATCTTGAATGCCATTAGCTCTTAAACATATGAAACAGTCAATAACCTTTCATACGTGACTGACAAACAAAATGTCCAAAAGGTAGCTTTTGATCTCTGAGCTGCTGCTTAATTAAAATGTGCAACTATCAAATGGCAGTACACAGGATTTGTATGACTTTTATCAATGCCCGTTTGATATTTTTTTCATGCTTGATATTGACATTAAAACAGCACTTTCCTGTGCTTAATATTCAAATAAATTTTTTATAAAGTTTTCCAATTGTATTCTCAACATTGCAGTTTTTCTCTTCAAATTATTATGCTGTTATAAATAGTGTTAGCAGTAAAGCATGATTTGCGATATGGAAGAATTACTCATAGAACAAGAAAACTTATTTCTAAACAAATGCATAATGAAAAATATACGGGTGCCTAGACATGAACCATTCTTCATCACCTGTGCTTTAATCGAACTTTAATGAAAGGCTTCCTAGTCTGGTTAACAGCTGGCTATTAATTAGGCTATCTATGACAACAACGTTGGGATTCTTTTCTTTGATAGCACCAGAGACATGATTAAATGCAATAGTAATGCAGCAAGGACTATGTGACTGTCAACTTGCAAATTTCAGATTTCTTTTGTTATATTACCCTTTTAATAATTTATATTTTAGTGACAGCAGTGGGCTTGTTTATTGTTCAGTGATCTCAATCCCTGTCATAGGGAAATGGCAAGAAATAAATAAGGCTTTAGAATTCATACAACACAAAAGATAGTGCCATCTTGTCGCTTGCCATAGAATGCAAAGTGACGTTTCCGCTGGGAGGACAGCCTATCCTCCAGAATAACGGCAGAGACACTAATTTGAAGGCATCTTGCATTGAGATTGAGCATAAAACAGATTTTCTTTTGGATTTTTTTTATCCTTCTATTGTGTTTCTGCTGATGTAATTTTAGTTTTACTTGAAGCAAAAATATATAAAATGCTTGATTTAAATGATATATTCTTAATAAATAAAGCCTCCCATTTCTGACTTTAAAGTGTTGAATTTAATGTGCAGAATGATGAAGGCTTAACAATAGTAAGGATGATGTCTTCAGAATTGTGCTGAAAGAGTGAAGTGCATAAACAAAATTAACCACCTGAAACCTATTACATTTCCTTTTTATTAATATGATTCAGAGTTAATCCTTTTCAAGTATCATAGACCATATGATGTTTTCTATTAGTCAATACATATTCTGTTTTTGTAGAATAGTTTAGGTCAACATTTTGATCATTGTTTGCTTATATATATATTACTTGATTATTTGTTTGTGCATATTATCACAACCCCATCTTCATAATTGCTGTGCATTATATGTAAGAAAATGTAATTGCATTTGAATAAATTATTTAGAATTAGGTGAACAAATTGCCATTTGGTGCAGCTTACATGTTAAGCAAAGTGCTAATAATAGACAGCATCAATAGAAAAATCACTGTTTTTAGACTTTATACTAACATATACATTTTTAAAGATTTCACATTAACCATCTCTTCCTGTCATCCATTAAAGGAACTGTACTATTCATTTTGTAAAGAACAGGATAATGTTATTTACACAATAACATTGTTTCTAATTCTATTGTTTTAATACTGTGTTGTAAACAGTAGGGTAATATAGGCA
Organism: Erpetoichthys calabaricus; assembly: GCF_900747795.2. Taxonomy (NCBI): domain Eukaryota; kingdom Metazoa; phylum Chordata; class Cladistia; order Polypteriformes; family Polypteridae; genus Erpetoichthys; species Erpetoichthys calabaricus. Next base: position 248,999,975 of record NC_041394.2, read on the forward strand.
GTGAGATGTAGTGTTGGACCTAGGCCTTCAAACCATGTAGTTGTGGGTTTAAATCCTGCTACCTACACCGTGTGATCTTGAGCAAGTCACTTCACCTGCCTGTGCTCCAATTGGAAAAACAACAGGAATATAACCAATTGTGTCTTATATTGTAAGACGCCTTGGATAGAGGTGTTGGTCAAACAATACGAAAGAATTAAAATAAAATATTCTTAAACAAATACTGGCTTAAAATTGTTCAGGCACTGAAATGCAGAGTAGGTTATTCCAGTGTTGATTAATAAAAAAGAATTGACTAGATAAGATTTGAATAGTAAACAATATTCACCTTTCATTCTACTGTATAACAGGAAGATCTTTGTTCAAATGCCAGAATCCCAAACACACAGGCAGAAGGCAGTTACAGCTACACATGGAGCAGCATTATTTTGATACATACAGTACAAAAGGGTGGGTGTTATTTTGTTGTAAATGGAGAACCAACACCCTTCTCCCATTACCACTTTGTTTGATAAGTGTGCTGGTGGATTTGGTACTGTTGTTTCAGGAGAATTTGCCACTTTCAGCTAATCGGCTGATGTCTTAAAGCAAAAACAATGTGAGAAGTCAAGCACAACTCAGCATCATTCACAAAGAAGCATGCAAAATCATTCAAAACTGAAGAGAAAAAAATTCTGCCTAAGGTAAGAATATTTTTAAATGTTATTAAAGAATATGAAACTGTGCATTTTCATGCAAGCAGAAACTGTTTTGTGATTTTAGAAGCTGACTATAAAGCTGAATGGGTTGAGGTCAATGACAGCCCTGGAATGACATCCTTGCTAAGGACCAACAGAAACCCAACAACATCAGAGCTGCCCAATTGCACTTGCCTCTGACTTTGCTGGTCTTCAATACTGCTGCTTACTGGAGCCACAGGAATTCACCCAATGTCCATTAACTTTGTGGTGAACACTCCCTGGAAGAGTATGCCATCACCATGAAGTGCCCTGACTGTGGTCAGTCTTCTGGTCCTACATTTAGACCTGCTTCATCTCTTTGTGTGTCTACTGTACTTGATTTAATATTAGGTGCCACCAGCCTCTGATATCTATAAAGTCTTTTAATGAGTGCTGACCATACTGCACAGCTAAAAACTAGTGTATTACTGTATATATAAAACAATAAGGGTTTAACAAAATTTGAATATAATATATATAAAAAGGAAATAACACAATATGAATGAATTAAAACACAAAACTAAAAAGTCTTTCCAGGACAATGTTTTGGCATATCCTAAGAGAAACCTGTTTACATCATTTTAGGAATAACAAAACAACAAATTCAATGCAGGGATGAGATACCAGTTTTGTATCAACCTCCACAAAAACCCTAACACCTTAAAATACGCTATTTCTGGGTGGCACCATGGTGCAGTAGTTACTAATGCTGCCTTACAGCTCCTGGGTTCAAACCCTGGCCTGGAAACTGTCAGGGTAAACACCATGAGAGTCAGACAGCTGGTTTAAAACTCTTGGAGTTGCTATCACTGATGGCCAAATGCTGGTACAACACATTTCAGCTATTGTTAAGGAGGCATACCAAGGCCTTTACCTCTTTAGGAATCCGAGGAAAGCATGGATATTTCCATGTCAGCTCTCCACCATTTATAGCTACATAATGCAGTCCATCATGACTGTCTGTATAACATCCTGGTACCACACCTTCTTAGCTCTGGACCACAAAGCACTGCCAAAGATGACAAATTTGGCACAGAATGTTACTGCTCTCATCTTTTCAGTGTTTTATATATGTTTTGCTACTGTAGGGTCCTAGGTGACCTTGTTTTTGCTTTTAGACATTTTATTTTGTAGACCATAACAGAATACCCAAAATTCTGTTCTCTTCATATACTATCAGGGTTGACTGCTACTGTAGTTCAACATCTCCTCCTTTCTTTTATATTTATAACCCCAGATAGTAAGAAAGAGAACCAGGATAAGCAGGAGAGAAAGTTACCTATTTAATCATGCTTTATAGAAAACATGCTCAAAATAACACAGTGCAATGAGTGTTGGTAAAATAATACAACCTGATAATAAACTACCGGGTGGCTTGCTGTCTTATGCTGGTTAGTCTATAATCTGGCATGCCCCTTGATCCAACATGTTAGCTACTTAGATGCAACACAAAGACTGAGAGTTGGGCTTACTTCAGGGTGGAAAATGGCAGAGAAAGTGCCGGAAGCCTCAAATTATTGATATCCTTATATACTGTATATATACTGCTCTAAACAATTAAAGGAAAACTTTTTAATCAGAGTATAGCTTCAAGTCAATGAAACTTCTGGTCAGTTAAGTAGCAGAGGGGGTTGTTAATCAGTTTCACCTGCTTTGGTGTTAATGAAATTAACAACTAGAGGGGCAACAATTAGATGACCCGCAAAACAGGAATGGTTTAACAGGTGGAGGCCACTGAAATTTTTTCCTCTTCATCTTTTCTGACTGTTTTTTCACTAGTTTTGCATTTGGCTGCACTCAGTGTCACTACAGGTAGCATGAGGCAATACCTGGACCCTACAGAGGTTGCACAAGTAGTCCAACTTCTCCAGAGTGGCACATCAATAAGTGCCATTGCCAGAAGGTTTGCTGTGTCTCCCAGCACAGTCTCATGGGCATGGAGGAGATTCCATTAGACAGGCAGTTACTCTAGGAGAGCTGGACAGGGCTGTAAGAAGGTCCTTAACCCATCAACAGGACCAGTATCTGCTCCTTTGAGCAAGGAGGAACAGGATGAGCACTGCCAGAGCCCTACAAAATGACCTTCAGCAGGCCACTGGTGTTAATGTCTCTGACTAAACAATCAGAAACAGACTTCATGAGGGTTGCCTGAGGGCCCAATGTTCTCTAGTGGGGCCTGTGCTCACTGCCTGGCACTGTGAAGCCTGATTGGCATTTGCCATAGAATACCAAAATTGGCAGGTCCACCACTGGCGTCCTGTGCTTTTCACAAATGAGAGCAGGTTCACCCCGAGCACATGTGACAGACGTGAAAGGGTCTGGAGAAGCCATGGAGAACGTTATGCTGCCTGTCATATCATTCAGTATGACCGTTTTGTGGTGGGTCAGTGATGGTCTGGGGAGGCATATCCACGATATTGTTCTGGGCGCCGAAACCAGAAGTGATATTCTTCTGGGTGCCAGAACCGAAAGTGACGTCATCTGTTCTAAATCAGACAGGTTTTCCTGTGGCTGGTCTGTAGACATAACAGGAGAAGGTTTAGTGCACCCTGCCGCCCCCTGGCCTGGCGTGGAATTACCTTTGCTTGGTCCATACAACGTCTTCCTAGTCGCATGTGTGTGACACTAGTAAAAACAAATTTCCACATAAACACTTCAAATTTGAAAAAATATTAATTTGTGTTAAAAAAGACTATAAATATTAAGTCTTTAGGTTTGAGAAATTGGAAAGTAAAGTACCTTAATGATGGTGCATCCCAATGTCCCAATGCTGTCTGAGTAATTCTGTCATCTGTTATTCCATTTTTTTCAAATCACTTTAACCAATACAGGGTCACAATATGCTAGAATCTGCTGCAGAAATACAGAAACAAGAGTTTGATGTGGGACACATTTATGCACATACTCACCCATACTGCACTCATACTGGGATAATTTAGAGCTGCCAATCCACTTAATAGGGTGTGTTTTGACCATGTGATAATAAGAGACCCTGAAGGAAGTGTTCTCAACAAACCGATAATACGCAAACTCCATGTAGAATGTACCCCTGTCTGGAAATTAAATGGGGTCCAAGAACTGTGAATTAACAGAGCTACATTTTGCACTAATGAATTATTCTAATAGCTCAATAAAAACACTATCAATTAGAATGGATCATAAGAGAAAGAATGTGAAGTTTTTATATTTTAGATAATTCCTTCTACTCTAGCACAATGGTGTGACATTTGCTGATTAGCTGTTTTACATTGCTTTCATTTACCATAAAAATTCACTGTAAATCATAGGGCACCCTCCGGGCTTTGTATGGTAGTTAGTACTGTATATATTTTCCATTTATTGTATCAGTAGTGTCAGCCATAACAACAGTTTCAGGTTTGTTTTTCAACAAGGGAAGCAGAAAACTAAAATATTATGTGTTTTGTCATTTCTTCTTAATGGCTATTTAGTTATACAGTAAGCACATGACTGACCACAATCCAGTTTATTCTTTTGCTGAAGTAACTGCTAATTCTGAGAATACTCTTACTTGTATACAGCCCTTAGAATTGCTAACATGTATTTTTTACAATGGTAGAATGGACCGATTATACAGCTCAAGGTCACACTGAGTCACAGGTGAGGAGTTAAAATGGAAGCCCTGAAGTTTCAAATCCACAATGCCTTGTGCTTGTGCTTTTAATGAAACAGAGAAAACAAACTTGAAGCTATTCTTTATCAGTTGTACCATTTACCATTTACTGTGTTCTACTGCAGGCTTTGCACTATCCTTCTGTTTGATGCAACATACTGTAACATATATTTTTAACTGCTATTTTTTTTTTTTATAAATCTGTACCCAGCACATATTTGCTCCAGAGATGACTGAAGGATTGACATTCAATTTCATGCATAAATCACGTCCTTGTGCTTATTTATTTAAATGCTCTCTATATGTGAAAAGTCTTTTTCATTTGTCAGATAGGAGATACAGGTAGTTGTATTCTACATTCAACTGCAGACACAAATAACATGCAGAGTTTCAAAAAAACATTTATATTATTTATAGATTCAATTTGCACAGAGCATACTTATTATTAATGTCCAAATTAAATTAGCTAGAGTAAATTTTATATCAGCTAATTGTGCATATGCAGTATTAGCTGATGTATTCTATTGAGTAGCTATAGGCAAGAAATGTACAACTAAGCTTATTGTTACTTTACTGTTCAGATTTTTAAATTTCAGCTTGGTAGCTATTGGAAGGCATTTCATACTCATTTTAATTCAATGATTGCCATGACAAATAAAATGTACTTTATAACATTTGAACTACAGCAGGTGTTTAAAAATTGCATTCTATTTAAAGTTATGAGAAACCTCTTATGGTCTATCAAAGTTTAAACTAGGCCAAGGAAATTAACTATTGAGAGAAATAAAACTCAAAGATGTGGGAGTACTTAGAAGATCTTGAAAGATCACAAGGTAGGGCATAGGAGAAAGGTCAAACATTTGTTTATACCTTTATATTTTTTTAATTAATTAGTGCTATAGAAACATTGTATAATGCAGTGCCTCAATTCACTCTGCCTCTTCAGGCAAAATATACAGCAAGCAACCCACTTTTAAGGGATTTAATTAATCTGATTGCTTCAGAGCTTGTTCTGCTTACATTTTAGAAGTGACAAAAAATTTCTATTGCTCAGGAAATACACTTCAAGATCAGAAAGAAGTCTGTGGAGGCAAGAGTTTCCATTTGGAAATCAAGAGTCCCGCCTCTTCTGGTCACGTGACACCAAACCAGCTAGAGTGTGTGATGCATGAGCCACTGTCTTGCACCCGAGACAAGGCTGAGACTAAGGGCTTCAGGAAAACCATCTTTATTCAATTCAAAACAGGAACAACAAGGGTATTTATTCAAATGGAAGCCGGTTTATAATGTTCCCAGCATCACCCATTGGGCGACAGACACGTTACGCAGGGAGTCTGCGAACTTGCAGTTGCCTCGGTTGCACTGCAAACCTGTGATTGCCTCGGCAACGAACAAGCAGCCCTCGAAAGAAGCGTCAATCGGGTTTCTGCATGCAGCTCTGTTGGGGAGGATCTCAGAAGAGCTCAAAAATCTCACAAGTGCCGATCAAAAGTATTCACCCCCTTGAAGGTTTTCATATTGTATTGTTATATAAAATTTAATCCCAATGGATTTAATTTGACTTTTTGGACACTGATCAACAGAAAAAAACTTATTAATGTCAAAGTGAAAACAAGTTTCTACATAGTGGACTAAATTAATTACAAATACAAAATGCAAAAAAATTGGAGGCATAATTATTCACCCCCTTTAAAATGACACACCTAAATCATTTCTTGTGTATGCAGTTGGCTTTAGAAGTCACATAATCAGTACAATGGAGATCAACTCTTTGTAGCCAAGGGGTTTCAAATGATTGCAGTATAAATGCATCGTATCTGAAAAGTTCAGCTTGTGGACTAACCTACAATGAAGACAAAACAACACTCCAAGAAACTCCATGAAAAAGCAGTTGAAAAGTACAAGAAAACATCCAAGTTACTGAATATTCCTTGGAGTTCAAGTAAATGAGCCACAAAGAAATGGGAAGAGTATGACGCAGCTGAAAATATGCCTAAAGCAGACTGTCCACAACAACTGGGTGATCATGCAAGAAGAAGACCAGTGAGGGAGGCAAGTAAGAGACCTATGAGAACTCTGAAGAAATTACAAGCTACAGTGAATGAGAATACTTATAACAACTATTGACCGCTGCTTCCCCAGTTGCAGCTTTTTAGGACAGAAGCAAAGAAAAAGATACTGTAAAAAATGCTCAGAATGTCTGCTAAAAGGCAAACGGGACACTCTGAAATAAGCTGGAAGAAGGTTCTATGGTCTGATGAGAGCAAAATTGAACTTTTTGGACATCAGACTAAACACCATGTTTGACATAAGTCAAACACTGCAAATCCTCAAAAACACACCATTCTCAATGTGATGTTCGATTGGGCAGCACCATCTTGTGGGGATGATTCTCTGCAGTGGGCTCTGGAAACCTTGTGAACAAAATGCAAAGACATCCTATAAGAAATTCTGATGAAGTCTGTAAGAAACCTGACCCTTGGGAGAACATTTGTTTTCCAGCAAGACAACAACCTCAACTATAGAGCCAAAGCTATACAGGAATGATCTAAAAACAACAATATTAATATCCTGGACTGGCTGAGACAAGGTCCAGATTGCAAGTGTGGTGGATGGCCAAGACCCGTGCCCCGTCAGAGCACCTGTATAACGGTTTGGCCAGGGGAGAGAGTGTTTTCAGGGCTTTATCTCTCTTGGAAGGATAGAAAGCAGCCCCCCTGGGTTGCTACAGCACCACGGATTCCTGCAGGGCATGCTGGGAGCCAGAGTCGGGAAGAAGCGGACAAAGCTTGAGGGAGGAGTGGAGGTGGAACAGACAGAGAAAGAAGAGGACTGTGTTGAATTGTGCTTGGTACTGTGCTGTATAAGGTGGGGAGCGAGGGAAAAGTGCTACTCCACTGAAATTAAGCCTCTGTTGTGCTGGGACTTGTGCCTCTGTTTGTTGTGTCGGGTGTTTGGGGAACTGGTGTCCACAAAAGATAAAATGTGAAAACGTTCAACATGAATACTATAGGCATGTTATAGGCATTGTAAAGAAGAACAAAAGAACAACAGGTAGTTTTCAGATGGTCACAGAAGGTGACAGAACTCCCTGAAAGGACCATAGGATTATGTCAGACTCCCCTTCCAGTAAGACAAGTATTTCAAAATCATAACTGAGACCAAACTTTCAATTTAGGCAACTCTATATATACACATACTGCATATATATCATGTGACAGAGTAAAAAATTACTTTTTGACAAAATCAAGAGAAGTAAAGTGACCAGAGCGACAGAAATGACGAATTTTACTTTAAGTCTGGTGTCTAAGTTGGGTAAGCACCTCTCAGCAGCAGTCCATTTATCTTGAGAAAAAAGAAACTGATTGCAACCATGATCACAATTTGCATAAAATTTCATTTATATAGGCAAGCAGAAATAATTACACTTTGTAAACAATATACAAACTAGATTTAAATGCAGCTAACGGAAGTGCGGTAGTGGTATTTCTTTATTGAGAAAATACAAGTTACAATTACGTGATTTATTTTACATCAAGCTTTCATAAAAAAAAAAATCAGTTGGAACAGCCAATTACAGTAATACAATATATTTAAGTGTGCATGAAGGTATTGTGATTTTTATGAAGAAGAAAAGCAAATATCAACACATTTTTATTGCTTGTATTTTATCTAATTCCAAAGCTAACTTTATTTTCTGTTTTAGAGGAAAGTGCTACTAAATCATGATGCCACTTCAAATGAACAATGCTCTGCTACTATTGTAGCTGAAGTTGCAATCTGTTTATGCGCTTGACATTAAGAGCACAATGGTGGCAAACAAACCATCTTAAGGCTGACAGGATTTGCTTTATCCTAGCAAGCTAATTCAGCTGAGATACTATAGATATTTATGCTTTAAAAATAAAACAAACTAAATGATTTGCTCAGAGTCACATAATAAAGAAGAATTTTGAGCACAAGGGCATCACAGTGGTATAATGGCTGGCACTGCAGCTTCACTTTGGGTTACATTGCTGTGTGAATATGTGCTATATAAATAAATGTTATTGTTGTTGTTGTTGTTCATAGTACCAGAGACCTACGCTTGCTTTCCAAATCAGTCCCCATCTGTCTATACTTTGCATGTTCTCTCAGTGTCCATTTTTTTCTTCAAGTCCTGTAATTTGATCTCAGATCACACACATATGTGCATGTTACGGCACACTGTCCTATATGAGACAATAGGAGTGTGAGTTCAAGCGTATCTTATAATAGACTGCAACCCCATCTCGTGCCTTGTGCCCAGTGCTGCTGCGACTGGCTTCAGCATACCTCGTCCCTGTACTTAAAAACACAGATTTATAAAATGGATTAATTGATGATTTTGGAAATAATTGCACTATGTTACCCATATTATATACTACTTAGTAAAAGTATTAAATTATTGCTGTTAATGTACGTTTGGCAAAATAGTGACACATTGCTTACAATGTATTTGAAACAGTTACGGACCTGTTAAAGAGAATATGTGATGAACAATGTGAAGAATAAGCTGGTTTCAAATGAACTCCAAGAACTCCATGAAATTGTCTATGGTAATGTCTTAAAGCATGGGCTAATCTAGTAAAGGATTACAATTATATTTAGTATCTATAATTATCAATACCATTTTATCTAGTGTATATACCCTTAACTCCACAGTTCAACATACACAGAACAAAAAAAGAGGGAAACTAATTGACTGTTTGTTGAATATTCTATTAGCTTTCAAACATCTTAATACATACTGCAATCTGTGGACTCCAGCACCACATGAATCAGAGCGGATGGATTGATGGATATTAATTCGTTATTCAGATTTGTTGTGCAATGTAGGTTAGTTTAAATTAAGAGCTTCTGTATGCTACGCACTATGCTGTTTAGTCACTTCACACAGATTAATGTTATTGCTCCCTTTTAAATGATTTTCAAGAGCAGAACAATCCTCTTCCATTCAGCTAAGGAAAGCTATTAAAATGTGTTTGTAATTTAACCATCTTTCATCATTTTTATTGCAGAAATCTTATAAACTGGAGATTTATGGCACCCAGTTATTCACCTTGTTTTATTTTTCAGGAGAAAGGTATCCCCAAATAAATACATTTTGCACCATACTGTTTATCCATTTCATTATGAGGACTGCATCAACTATTTAATATTATTATTAGTTGTAGCTATAGTGAAAAATGTAGTTCATAATAATCTTTAATTCATTATTATAGTTCAGAGTTGCATTTTAAACCTGTACATGAAGGGTAATTAGTAGATTTAATACACACAATCACGCGTGATCATTGGTGATCATTTATACAGGTATTTGAAATAATCACAGTCTTAAAAATTGTATTGTTTCAGTAGTTATTTTTTATTTATTTATTTTATTTTTTTACCAAGCTTCCCCCATTACAGCTTTAGGGTTGTTTATAATGCTGCTGCCTTAAAGAAGAAGCAATTCACCTTTTGGACTGGTACTTGAAGCGTGGGAGTAAGATGCTCCCAATTGATTTCACAATAGCAGGCAGAATTCATATACGATTCCAAACCCACAATAGTGCCTAACGATAGCTGAACCATTTACATGTGGTTCCTCCCCCTCTTCAACACTTCAAAGTTGGATTCTAGAACAGCATTTATCTGCCAAACATTGTGTCTCTCATCTGCTTTAAAAATTATTAACTTCATTTCATTCTCAAGCCACTCGTCCTTGTTTTCAGATTGATGCTGAGAGACCTAAAAGCAAGACTGAATGAAACAGTATATATTTGAAATATTTATTCATTACACTCTCCTATGATGGTCTTCAAGCAATCATTTATTATTATCTTCTTTTTGAAGTCTTTTTAAGTCAAGAAAAAAATTGACTGGTGACTAGGGGGATTTCAGACCCTTTATTTAAGAGTTAATGTAAAGGAGAGATTTTAGCCTTTGAAATTATACAAAGCAGGTGACTTTCTTATGAACTAATTCTTCTCTACAAGCCTGGCAAAAATAGCCCTCTGCACACCTAATGCATAATATGCAAAGTAGTAATTTGCATAAAATACTGAAAAAGATTTTATGTAAGAAAACAAATGAAGCTTTTATTCTGAACAGGATTTTATTTCCAGAATAACCAGAAAAAAAGGAAGCATACTCTAGCTGAATAAATAATTTTTTTGTTAATTTTTTCCAAATTGTGGAACAATAAATCAGAACATGTTGTCACACATATAGGATAGAAATATTAAAGAAGACACCAGATATGCAATATAGATCCAGCCAACATGAACATCATATCTTAGTATGGGACTCTCCAGAGAACATACCGACCATGAAGTTTTCTGTCTTTGACGTATTCACTTTTCTGAAAAAACTAAGTACTGTAATAGAATTCATTCATTCATACATACCTCTGTGTGTCAGATGGCTTTATCTTACATGTATTCTTATTCTACTGAGTACACAAGAAAAGACAAGAAAAGAAAAAGAAATTGATATTGTGTTTCAAAAAAAAAAGAAAAAAGAAAAATGATATCGTCAAGAGCCTTTTAATATATATGATTAATAAATTCAGTAAATAGCAAAACAGTCTACAAAATAAGCCTACTATAGATGTCAATTATAATTGTTTATTGGATTACAATAAAAGTTATAATATTATGCACTGCAAGTCACCTTCTTTTCCACTGGTATCAGAAACTACCAAGTAGTCTAACCTGAAAGGTCCCTTGTGATTTTTTATTACAAGCAGAAACTGTAAAGGAGAAGTAGTTATTTGAACAATGGGAACAACAGATGTAAATGTATGTTAATATATTTGACCATGTGAAAGATGTGAAGAAAAATTCTCCTCTTAAGTGTGTGTTTTGCAAAACACCAAATTTTTCCAGCTTCTTTGATTATATGCTTTTGCAATGGGTCTGAGTTTTGGCGTCTGGGTATGCAGTCTAAGTCTTTTTTTTAACTTATTATATTTGATTTTGTGATTCTGATTTTATTATTATGCTGGTGACCCAATTGTGTGCTCTGTTTTTAGTAGGGTCACTTCCACTTTGTGGCAACCTCTACATGGCTGTGGCCATAATGGACATTTGCCACTCACTTGTGATTGGGCCTGTGCCATGTGACATATTATTTCATGTGAGAGTCTGAGTTGCCTTGAACCCTGAACTGTCGATAACATGACTGAGATGAGCCATGCAATGAGAATACATACAGGCAATGTATAGTCAATAGTAGGTATTTGTTTATTTAAAACAAATCAAAGTGTTCAAAAAGTGCAGTGCAGAATTTTCTTAAGATAAATAATTCAATAAAAGCAGGTGTTGAGTTGGAGGTTACAAGTCATAATAAATAATCCAAAAAATCATTCTGTAAATCCCAGTACTAGCCGCTGTGCTTACTTTCTAATCTGTTGACTCCTTAGCTCACAATTAAGGTCACCTCTGTTTTAGGAGACATCCTCCAGCGGGTTCAGTTACCCTCATTGGCGTGCACTCTGTCATTCCTTGGCATCTACCAAAACCCCACAAGCCCAGCTCAATCTTCTGTCTGCCGCCACTGCACAGCCTTATTGCCGGGAACCTGCTCAGAGCAGTTGGTCCCAGAACGTTCAACAGAAGACACCCTGCTTCTCAAGTGCTGTATGATTACTCATTTTGGGGCAAAACCTATCCACTTGCCTCTACCCTGCAACAGTTCCAGATCCAACTTGATCCTTTCTTTGTTTGCGCTTGTGTCTCTTTATTTTCAATATCCATACTATTTTGTATTTATTGTATGAGGAAGTCAGGAGTGGCAGAGAGGTACGTAAGAGTTGTACAGGATATGTACGAGGGAAGTGTGACAGTGGTGAGGTCCGCGGTAGGAGCGACGGATGCATTCAACATGGAGGTGGGATTACATCAGTGATCAGCTCTGAGCCCTTTCTTATTTGCAATGGTGATGGACAGGTCCCCGTGGACTATGATGTTTGCTGATGACATTGTGATCTGCACCGATAGTAGGGAACAGGTTGAGGAGACCCTGGAGAGGTGGAGATATGCTCTAGAGAAGAGAGGAATGAAGGTCAGTAGGAACAAGACAGAATACTTGTGTGTAAATGAGACGGAGGTCAGTGGAATGGTGAGGATGCAGGGAGTAGAATTGGCGAAGGTGGATGAGTTTAAATACTTGGGATCAACAGTACAGAGTAATGGGGATTGTGGAAGAGAGGTGAAAAAGAGAGTGCAGGCAGGGTGGAATAGGTGGAGAAGAGTGTCAGGAGTAATTTGTGACAGACGGGTATCAGCAAGAGTGAAAGGGAAGATCTACAGGACGGTAGTGAGACCAGCTATGTTATACAGTATATTGTTCTTTATCAGTATGCTGCTGCTGGAGTATGTGAATTTCCCCTTAGCATTAATAAAGTATCTATCTATCTATCTATCTATCTATCTATCTATCTATCTATCTATCTATCTATCTATCTATCTATCTATCTATCTATCTATCTATCTATCTATCTATCTATCTATCTATCTATCTATCTATCTATCTATCTATCTATCTATCTATCTATCTGGGTTGGAGATGGTGGCACTGACCAGGAATCAGGAGACAGAGCTGGAGGTAGCAGAGTTAAAGATGCTAAGGTTTGCATTGGGTGTGATGAGAATGGGTAGGATTAGAAAGGAGTACATTAGAGGGTCAGCTCAAGTTGGATGGTTGGGAGACAAATTCAGAGAGGCGAGATTGCGTTGGTTTGGTATTTCCTTTTTTTTTCTCGCTGAACTCCCTTGGCTTGCTGCTAGGGCTTTTGTTCTATCTCGTAAACACAAGTTCTCCATCTAACAACTCACTTGCACGTAACTGTAACAGGTAATCAGCTTGTGTCACCATTGAACACTCCACAACAGGCACTCACTAGCCAAACCCAGCTGCACGGTTTTTATAAAAACTTATAACGTCCTTTATTTCATCGCATGTCATCACATTCAACCAATATAAGATGGTGGTATGCTTCTGTAAAAAACCCAGCCACAGGGGATGCACAAACCAGTGTGTTTCTTCGTGCCGGTCCCAAGCCCGGATAATTGGGGAGGGTTATGTCAGGAAGGGCATCCAGTGTAAAATTTTGCCAAATCAATATGCGGGCAACAATACAAATTTCCATACCGGATCGGTCGAGCCCTGGGTTAACAACGACCGCCACCAGTACTGTTAGCCAACAGGGTGCTGGCGGAAATTGGGCTACTGTTGACAGAAGAAGAAGGACAAGAAGAGGAGGAGACGTGTCCGGATGCAGGAAGAGAGGAGGAAAGTAAAGAGAGTGGAACTGAAGGTAGGAACTTTGAATGTTGGCAGTATGACTGGTAAGGGGAGAGAGTTAGCAGATATGATGGAGAGAAGAAAGGTTGATATATTGTGCGTGCAAGAGACTAAATGGAGGGGAGTAAGGCCAGGTGGATCAGAGGTGGATTCAAATTGTTCTATCATGGTGTGGATGGGAGGAGAAATGAGTTATTCTGAAGGAACAGTATGTCAAGAGAGTTTTGGAGGTGAAAAGAGTGTCAGGCAGAGTAATGATTATGAAGCTGGAAATTGGAGGTGTGATGATGAATGTTGTTAGTGCATATGCACTGCAAGTTGGGTATGCAACGGGTGAGAAAGAAGATTTTTGGAGTGAGTTGGATGAAGTGATGAACAGTGTTCCCAAGGGACAGAAAGTGGTGAATGGAGCAGATTTCAATGGGCATGTTGGTGAAGGGAACAGTGGAGACGCGGAGGTGATGGTAGGTATGGTGTCAAGGAGAGGAATGAAGAAGGTCAGAGAATAGTGGATTTTGCCAAAAGGATGGACATGACTGTGGTGAATACATATTTTAAGAAAAGGGAGGAACATAGGGTTACGTACAAGAGTGGAGGAAGATGCACACAGGTAGATTACATCCTATGCAGAAGAGTTGATCTGAAGGAGATTGAAGACTGCAAAGTGGTGGCAGGGGAAAGTGTAGTTAAGCAGCATAGGATGGTGGTCTGTAGGATGACGTTGGAGATCAAGAAGAGGAAGAGAGTGAGGGCAGAGCCAAGGATCAAATGGTGGAAGTTGAAAAAGGAAGACTGCAAGGTTGAGTTTAGGGAGGAGGTGAGACAGGCACTGTGTGGCAGTGAAGAGTTACCAGACAGCTGGGAAACTACAGCAGATGTAGTAAGGGTGACAGCAAGAAGGGTGCTTGGCATGACATCTGGAAAGAGGAAGGAGGAAAAGGAAAACTGGTGGTGGAATGAGGAAATACAGGAGAGTATACAGAGGAAGAGGATGGCAAAGAACAAGTGGGATAGTCAGAGAGATGCAGAAAGTAGACAAGAGTACAAGGAGATAAGGCACAAGGTGAAGAGAGAGGTGGCGAAGGCAAAGGAAAAGGCGTATGATGAGTTGTATGAGAGGTTGGACACTAAGGAGGGAGAAAAGGACCTGTACCGATTAGCTAGACAGAGGGACCGAGCTGGGAAAGATGTGCAGCAGGTTAGGGTGATAAAGGATAAAGATGGAAACGTACTCACAAGCGAGGAGAGTGTGTTGAGCAGATAGAAAGAGTACTTTGAGAGGCTGATGAATGAAGAGAACGAGAGAGAGAAAAGGTTGGATGATGTGGAGATAGTGAATCAGGAAGTGCAACAGATTAGCAAGGAGGAAGTAAGGACAGCTATAAAGAGGATGAAAAATGGAAAGGCTGTTGGTCCAGATGACATACCTATGGAAGTATGGAGGTGTTTAGGAGAGATGGCAGTGGAGTTTTTAACCAGATTGTTTAATGGAATCTTGGAAAGTGAGAGTATGCCTAAGGAGTGGAGAAGAAGTGTACTGGTGCAGATATTTAAGAATAAGGGGGATGTGCAGGACTGCAGTAACTACGGGGGAATAAAATTGATGAGCCACAGCATGAAGTTATGGGAAAGAGTAGTAGAAGCTAGGTTAAGAAATGAGGTGATGATTAGTGAGCAGCAGTATGGTTTCATGCCAAGAAAGAGCACCACAGATGCAATGTTTGCTCTGAGGATGTTGATAGAGAAGTTTAGAGAAGGCCAGAAGGAGTTTCATTGCATCTTTGTGGACCTGGAGAAAGCATATGACAGGGTGCCTCGAGAGGAGCTGTGGTATTGTATGAGGAAGTCAGGAGTGGCAGAGAGGTACGTAAAAGTTGTACAGGATATGTACGAGGGAAGTGTGACAGTGGTGAGGTCAGCTCTGAGCCCTTTCTTATTTGCAATGGTGATGGACAGGTCCCCGTGGACTATGATGTTTGCTGATGACATTGTGATCTGTACCGATAGTAGGGAACAGGTTGAGGAGACCCTGGAGAGGTGGAGATATGCTCTAGAGAGGAGAGGAATGAAGGTCAGTAGGAACAAAACAGAATACCTGTGTGTAAATGAGACGGAGGTCAGTGGAATGGTGAGGATGCAGGGAGTAGAATTGGCGAAGGTGGATGAGTTTAAATACTTGGGATCAACAGTACAGAGTAATGGGGATTGTGGAAGAGAGGTGAAAAAGAGAGTGCAGGCAGGGTGGAATAGGTGGAGAAGAGTGTCAGGAGTAATTTGTGACAGACGGGTATCAGCAAGAGTGAAAGGGAAGATCTACAGGACGGTAGTGAGACCAGCTATGTTATATATTGTTCTTTATCAGTATGCTGCTGCTGGAGTATGTGAATTTCCCCTTGGGATTAATAAAGTATCTATCTATCTATCTATCTATCTATCTATCTATCTATCTATCTATCTATCTATCTATCTATCTATCTATCTATCTATCTATCTATCTATCTATCTATCTATCTATCTATCTATCTATATGGGTTGGAGATGGTGGCACTGACCAGAAATCAGGAGACAGAGCTGGAGGTAGCAGAGTTAAAGATGCTAAGGTTTGCATTGGGTGTGATGAGGATGGGTAGGATTAGAAAGGAGTACATTAGAGGGTCAGCTCAAGTTGGATGGTTGGGAGACAAATTCAGAGAGGCGAGATTGCGTTGGTTTGGACATGTGCAGAGGAGAGATGCTGGGTATATTGGGAGAAGGATGCTAAGGATAGAGCTGCCAAGGAAGAGGAAAAGAGGAAGGCCTAAGCGAAGGTTTATGGATATGGTGAGAGAGGACATGCAGGTGATGGGTGTAACAGAGCAAGATGCAGAGGACAGAAAGACATGGAAGAAGATGATCCGCTGTGGCAACCCATAACGGGATCAGCCGAAAGAAGAAGAAGAGGAGGTATGCTTCTGTAAAACATCATAGCTTTTGTTTGAAATGTTCACCAATTTTTAGACTTGATTTTTGGATTGTGATTCTGGTTTTGATATTCCGCTTCTTGTTTTCAGATCTTTCCCTGTTCATTTGATTTTGAGTTTGCCAGTTCCCATTTTGTTCAATATCCTAGCCATTTTATTTTTCCCTTCGTTACTTGTCCATAACAACTTCTAGTTACAGATTTAAGTTTCTGTCCTGCATTGAAAACAGTTATCAACCCAGACTCCAAAAGGTGTTTGTGCATGTTTGCGATGCACTTAACAAAAACGACAAAACAACAGTCAAAACAATTAAACCCAAATGTTAAGAAAACTGTGTCCAGAACAACATGTATCCTATTGATAATACAGGCTGAAAACCAATAATGACAACAATATCACTACTGTCTTGTTGAAGCAATGTTCATTTGCATGAATTTGACATACTGTACAGGAACCTAGAAGCTGTGAAGTATAACCCCAGAAAAAAGGTACCTGGCTTTGAAAGGTTTTCTATTATGGGCATCGAAATCTGACTTAAACACCCTAACTATAAGAAAAACAAAAAAAGCAGTAATAATTAAACACACACACTACATAATGTTTCTAGTGTAGGCTCTGACCCCCATTTGCCCTAAATTGTGCTGTGGAGGCGAGGTTTGAAAATCTTATGTTATGTTATACTTATCTGTTTTCAGTACAGTACTTATAAATTATTAGTTTTTCTTACAAAATTATTTTTGCTTTTCACTCTCTTTATAAGTGAAGAATGAAAGGTTCTCAAACAATTTGCTTTTTATTCAAGCTTAATACATGTGGATGGTTTTGTTTTTGTAAAAATTGTCTGTCTATAAAAGAAATGTATGATGGCTTAGGTTATCCATGTGTTGAGGAGTGCAAAATGACAATTCAAATTTTTCTGTTTTGCCCAGACTGTGTTTAAGGTTTGTTTGGAAGAGATAGGGAAAGATGGGTGCAGGGGTAGATATTCTATTATTTTATTGCGGTCAGATATCCTAGACATAATTATGTGCCCAAAAGCATTACTTTGAGCATCTTTCATATAAAGAGGATATACAGATGAGCACACATGCCACAGGCATGCTAGTAAGATCTAATGGTCACACATTTGCCCTTAAGCACAGCTTTGCAATTCACTGCCTCAGACATCAGAAAATCTTTCTTTAGAATTTTTCTTTGAACAGGTAAACAAAGTGCTTTTCTTGTCTATAGAAGTTTATCTTTTGGTGCTCTGGTTTTATTTAATGTCCCAAAAATATGCATATATTGTTAATTGGCAAAATTTGCCCAATATGTGTGTCCTGAGATGGATTGGTGCCCCATGTAGAGTTGGTTGTTTTCATAGGCTCCCTATGCCCATGAACAAGATAAGCAGAACAGATAATACATGGATGGACTGATAGACTGAAAATACAGACAACACTTTATTATGCCTCTATATTTGTTCCAGTTTTTTTTTTTAAGTACTAATGTCACAAAACCATTCTATTGAAAAGACTAGATTAATTTGCAGTCTCCAAAGCAGATACATAAGTCTGTAGGAAAATATTTCTTGGTGAAAAAAGCTTAGCCACTATCAAACCTTCTTTATCAGCACAAGACAGGGCCTCAGTAGTAGGGTTGATTGAAGAAATTTGCTAAAGCTTTTTTCGAAAGCGAATATGCTGTGTTCACTAGTGACCTTGTTCGGTGAATATTTTCCTAGGAATTTTAAATGAGCTTACATGAGA
Organism: Erpetoichthys calabaricus; assembly: GCF_900747795.2. Taxonomy (NCBI): domain Eukaryota; kingdom Metazoa; phylum Chordata; class Cladistia; order Polypteriformes; family Polypteridae; genus Erpetoichthys; species Erpetoichthys calabaricus. Next base: position 249,018,342 of record NC_041394.2, read on the forward strand.
TGTAGCAGCCATGCACTGAACATTCACGCATGTGCACTGTAAAATTCAGCCGTATTTCTACCCCACATGAGTTTAAAAAACAAAACAAAAAAAAAGTTGAAGGATTTTTATTTGAGAGGTGTATTAGCTGACAATGAGTACCGCCACACTAATCTTTAATTATGCATGCATAATTAGCCATGTGCCACAACTATGAGTCAAGACAAATCTTAACCGAGGCCTACACCTCTGCCTCCCACTCTCTCATCAGAAAACACAGCAGACCCTTTGGAATAATAATAATAAAAGTTTATTACTATTTACAAGGCATTTCTCTCTTATTGATGAAAGAAAAAAGAAAAACGCTTCTGCACAGATACATGGAAAGCAAAAAAAAAATCATACTACCTGAGCCTGGAGCTGAAACTTCAAACAATGTAACAAGCCTATCCCACATTGCCACCTCATGGTATAGCCAATGTGTGCCCCAAGATTGGAACTCTGTGAGCACAATGATCTATAGTTATTTACTAATTGTTTTGTGCCCATTTGTTGTGTTTGGTTTTTGTGTTATTCATGCCATCTGTGTCTTTTTTTGTTTGATTCACAGTGGCTAGCACTGCTGTCTCACAGCATGGATCACATTTTTTGTCCACAATATAGCTGTCAGACGATTCCTTGGCCATCAGGGACAATAAAAACATCATTGCTCCATTATAGGCAAGTCAAAACTAGTACAATTTCTCCTTTCTCACTGACTTCAATGCATGTTGTAGACTTCACAAACATGTTTGGGAACCTCGCTGGTTTTGCTGAACTTATAGTGAAGCGAACTCTAAGGGGTTCATGCATCACTACTCACTATTCTCAATTTTTAATGTTGTTTTGCATGAAAATATACAAAAAATATTTTTGGTGTAGGTAATGATTATTGAGTTGATTTTCAGAGATTTTGTTTCATTTATTACTTATACCAGAGCTTTCCAAAATGATTTTAACAACATCATGAGTTGCTGCAATGTGGCTTGCAGGAGGTCACAAATGTAATGCTCTAATTTGTTTTTAATTTTCTGCTTCAATTTAAACATTCCGTATAGAAAAACAAAGGTGCAGTAGAGGTGTCAAAATAGCTGAAGATTAATAATTGAATACTTGAATACAAATAAATATAATCAAATGTAACTTAAATAGTTGCATGCAAAAATAAAAATAACAGACAAAAATACTTGTGACTGCCTGAACACATAAAATTTGCTTGCTAAACTTTAGCAAGCCAAGTTTTCAAATCTCTGGCATCAAGCCTTTCATCATTCTGTATTTTTTCTCTGTTGCTTACTTTATTCATCGTTAACTTCATTATTAGGAAACAATTAACAAAATATTCACAGGGAAAAGGTAAGTTAATAAGAGGGTGCCAAGAGAGAGAAAGACTTAACATTATGGCAAAAATACAAGTACTTCTATAGTTCATATTAATGTAAATTTCAGACTGCTGCTGCTTTCTGAATGTGGAAGAAGATAAGAGAAAAAAAGACCAGCTAAATAAACAACGATATGAATATAAGCTAAAACAACTCATTGATTGTGAAAGTGCTTGGAACAAAAAGCCGCAGCCACAACAGTCCCTCAGGACTGAGACTGGAAAAACACGGTTGGCATCCTCAATATGCTCAGCTGTGTGCATCGCAGGAAATTCTGATAGTCAAGGAAAGTAGCAGAGGTTTTGCCACATTGTCGAAGTGTTTTACTTGCTGCTCCTCAAAATTACCCCATATAATGGAATCTATTATTTTCTGTCTCTTTCTGTTTTATACAATTAGACTGGATCCAAGAGCAAGTTTTTTTTTTTTAACAAGATCAAAGCATTAATGTAAAATAAAGATCACTGTACATGCAGAGGTTCAGACAGAAACTCAGTTTAGGCAGACTGAGTCAAAAACTGAAACTTGCTGGATGCAGGAATACAGGCACAAAGTAAAAACACAGCTCAATACAAGACACTCAAGAGACTAATGAAGGACTTAGATATAAAGCAGAGGCTAACTCTGAGGCTAAATAATTTTTAAAAGTTTTTGAGGAAGTAGAAAATAAAGTGATGACAGGTATCACCAATTACAAATCAGGGAACTGAGGTATAATTTTGTGCCCCTCATCTTATGTATATTGGGCCAATATGTTTTTTTTTAATGATCCTAGATCATTAGCTTGCACAATGTATCAAAACACTATGTTTCAAATTAATTAAAGAAATTCTGAATCAGTGTTTTGAGTCTGATGTCACTAATGTTAAACATATTGTGTGTATTGGCAGATCCAGGTATATGAGATAACTTTAATTTGATGAGGGCCTTGCATTTTTGGAAACTTTTATAATTATGAGTTTTTTCTTGTATCTTGTACAAACTCTGAACAAGACACAGCTAGCCTCACATTATTCACACTGTCAGTATCATGGAATCTGCAATTGCCATCTCACTCTAGTCATCATCACTGAGATGATACCCCACATAGTTATGCACTAATGCTTGTGTGGTGCTACAATTTATTAAATTCTTATAAATGTCCCTGTTCTTTTTCTTCAATTGTCCTGATTTAAAGGACACACTCCTCTTCTTTCTTGAACGGCCTTCTACCACTCAAGTATCCTGCCAGTGAATGCTCACAAACAACTGCCTTCAAGTCTTGCCTGCGATGAGCTTTTTGAAATCTGCTACAATATTTTCTTGCAAACTCAGTAGTGGGCAGCAGAAAACCCCTGTGTGGGAGCATTTACAATACTGGGACACATCTTTATGAAACTAGCCATTCAAAAGTTCAAAATGATGCCACAATTTTAAGAAAACAATTCTGAGTTAAACTAGCTTTTCAGTTAAAGGAACAGCTTCTTTTATAATAGTTTATTTAGACCTGTATTAAGTATAAATGCATAAAAGATGCAGTGCTCTGTTATATCGAAAATAGCGGGTAACATGTATAATTCTTAAACTATTTTATTAACATCCACAAACACAATACTTTCATTTTCCTTTTCTGTTCAATCCTAATCAATCTTCTGGCCAGACACGACATGCTTCACAAACAAGAATTGAGATCTAGCAGACAGCAAACAACCAGAAGACCAAGAAGCACAGTAACAGCAGTTACTGCTGCTTTATCAAAGATCATGAGGCTCAGGTTAGATTGGAGAACTCTGTATGGAATTTGCATGTTCCTCTTTGTTTATAATGTTAATTTGACTACTCTGGTTTCCCTCTGTAGACCAGAGTTAATGTCTAGCATCCTTCCTGCATCGAGTTTACATGTTTCTTCCTGTGTCTTCGTGGGTTTCCTCCAGGTGATCCGGTCCAAGTCCAAAGACATGCATGTTAGATGAACTGGTGATGCTAAGCTCTTTATCAACAAAATGTTGCCGTCAATATGGAAAAAAATTAAGCAAGACTTGCATAGATGGTCAACCCTTCATCTCACTTTAGCTGGAAGAATTAACATTGTTAAGATGAATATCCTTCCTAAACTTCTCTTTTTATTTCAAAACATTCCAATATACATCAATAAATAATTTTTTATGAAATTAGACTCGACCATAACCTCATTTATTTAGAACTTAAAACATCCATGTATCCAAAAGGCAACTCCACATAGACCTAAGGCGGAAGGTGGCATGCTCTACCTAACTTTCAATTTTATTACTGTGCAGCAAATACACAAGCTATTAAAACTTGGACATGGACACAAATACACCAACAGACACAGGCTTTGTCCACAAAAGAAATATAATCCTGCAGTACTTCCTTTTATTCCTTGCTTTACACCCCAATAAATACAAGTTATCGCCAATATACTAACAACACAATTGTGCTTCACTCACTCAGAATATGGAACCAATGTAGGAAGTTTTTTAAGATAAAGAAGCTTTTATCTGTGGCACCTCTGCATGAGAACCACTTTTTTCCTCCGTCTCAAACGTACACAGTTTTCAATGCCTGGAAAACATTTAGGATTAAATCACTTAGAGATCTGTACATAGACAACGTCTTTGCATCCTATGAACAATTACACTCCAAATTTAACTTTCCAGTAACAAATTTCTTTCACTACCTTCAAATTAGAAACTTTACTAAACAGAACCTGCCCAATTTCCCTCATCTCCCACCTACCTCTATGCCGTAAAAAATATTGATCAGTCTTGAGGACTCAGACAGCATCTCTGTAATATATAAAACCATTTTACAGTTCCTCCAAAGATCCAAGAGTATAGTGGGAAAAGGATCTCTCACTCAACATCTCAGAAAAGGAGTGGAAGGTAACAATGCACAGAATTCACTTGAGCTCCATATGCGCAAAGCATACAATTGTTCAACTTAAAATTATATATCGAGCACATCTCTCTCATTTAAAATTGTCCAAAATGTTTCCAGGGCAAGATCCAACATGTGAACGCTGCAATCAAGTTCCGGCCTCACTGGGCCACATGTTTTGGGCCTGCACCAAACTAACATCATTTTGGATCAAAATCTTTAAGTGCCTTTCAGACAGCCTTGGTGTCACAATCCCTCCTAACCCATTAACAGCTGTGTTTGGTGTTCTTCCAGATGGGCTTAAAGTGGAGAAGGACAAACAAACTGTGATTGCCTTTACTTCACTACTGGCATGTAGACTTATCTTGCTCAATTGGAAGAATCCTAACTCTTCTATTCTAAGTCAGTGGGTAACTATGTTATACAGTAATCCCTCCTCCATCGCGGGGGTTGCGTTCCAGAGCCACCCGCGAAATAGGAAAATCCGCGAAGTAGAAACCATATGTTTATATGGTTATTTTTAGAATGTCATGCTTGGGTCACAGATTTGCGCAGAAACACAGGAGGTTGTAGAGAGACAGGAACGTTATTCAAACACTGCAAACAAACATTTGTCTCTTTTTCAAAAGTTTAAACTGTGCTCCATGACAAGACAGAGATGACAGTTCTGTCTCACAATTAAAAGAATGCAAACATATCTTCCTTTTCAAAGGAGTGCAAAGCAAGCAGTCAAAAAAAAAATCAATAGGGCTTTTTGGCTTTTAAGTATGCGAAGCACCGCCGGTACAAAGCTGTTGAAGGCGGCAGCTCGCACCCCCTCTGTCAGGAGCAGGAAGAAAGAGGAAGAGAGAGAGAGAGAGAGAGAGAGAGATAGAGAGAGATAGAGAGAGACAGATAAAAAAAATCAATACGTGCCCTTTGAGCTTTTAAGTATGCGAAGCTCCGTGCAGCATGTCCTTCAGGAAGCAGCTGCACACAGCCCCCCTGCTCACACCCCCCTACGTCAGCGCAAGAGAGAGAGAGAGAGAGAAAGTAAGCTGGATAGCTTCTCAGCCATCTGCCAATAGCGTCCCTTGTATGAAATCAACTGGGCAAACCAACTGAGGAAGCATGCACCAGAAATTAAAAGACCTATTGTCCGCAGAAAACCCGCGAAGCAGCGAAAAATCCGCGATATATATTTAAATATGCTTACATATAAAATCCGCGATGGAGTGAAGCCGCGAAAGGCGAAGCGCGATATAGCGAGGGATCACTGTATACTATTTGAAACTGGAAAAAATATAATTTGCACTTAGATGATATGTACAAGACTCTTTTCTTTTCTTTCTTTTTTTCCTGGCAGGATCTAATCAATAATATTTTACAATAAGCATTTAAATTGAGGAGGCAGGTTCTCTCCCCTCTTTTACTCCATTTATCTTTTTTAATTTATTAATTTACCTATGTACTTATTTTTACTAGCTTAAAGTTTTACTATGCTGGCATAGCTGTCTTTCTCAAAGGGTTGGGGTTGATTTGTTTTGAACCTATTTTTGTAAAACTTGATTTATTTGTATGGAATGTTATTTAAAATTAATAATTAAATTCGCCCTAGTGTGTGTTTGGTGTGTGTTTGTGTGTGTGTTCATTCTGCAATGGACTGGCACCCCCGTCCAGGTTTGTTTCTGCCTTGCGCCCTATGCAAACTGAAATAGACTCCAAAATCCCAACTCCCTCAGGCAGCTACCCAGTCTGGATTAAGCAGGTTAGAAAATGACATGACATTTCCCTCTGTATTCCAAAGACATAAATATTCTGGCAGCTGCAAATTAACCATATATGAATGAGAGGGAGTGAGCTCTGCAATGGACTAGAATCTCTTGCAAGATTAGTTGCTTCCATGAGGCTCTTGGAATGGATGAATGTATTCCAAATAAAAGACAGAATTAATGTTTAATTACAAACTTGGCTGGAACAAAACTAACAGCAAAAAAGACCTGATTCTAAAAATCCTTGCTTCTAAGTAGAGATTACATAGCTCTCTATATCCGTTAATGCAATTTTCTAAAGAGAGCTGTATTAGTTACAAACTGCACTCAATAAATACACAATAGATACAATTGTTATTTACTTTTACAAGCCACAAATCACATTATTTCAAGCAGTCATATTTCTACTCAGCTGCAGCAAGCAAATAAAATATGATTACTTTGTATCTGATGGCCGCTAGTGGTCCCCTGTGATAATATTTTTAACATGAAAGCTGCATTAAGTGTTGATGTACAGTGTGAGATATATAAACCTTTTAAAAATGTAATTGTTATGAATAAGCACTGCATTAAATATTTAGACTTTTTCTAGAAATATGAACACCTTCCTGTCAATGGCAAGCAGTAGGATTCTACAATGATCAGTGCCCCCCTTGAGAGAATTCTAATTTCAGTCATTATCATGAATGACTTAGAGGATTTATTAGATGAGAGTCTGGTGAGAGAAGTACTTTAGTGCAGATTAAAACAGAAAAAAAGGATACAAAGAATAATATTGTAGAGCAATATAAAAGGAAAGTACTTGTAAACTGACATTATGCAAATGGAAAAGAGGAAGAGGATAACTTGAACCAATGATGATGCTCCTTCTGGTGAGAATAAATGTATAACACAGAAGACAACTGCTGCACTGATTTTGACTTCACACCTTATACACCCACAACTGTTCCTATAGCAGGCACACGCAACACAAGCTTTGGCTAGAAACTGGATTTTTATTGCATCACAGACACCAGCCATTACATGTGACGATCATAACTGATTATTCGTAATTCACATTATAAGGGTCAATGATTCACCATACTGTCAAAACTGATGCTGATTGTGGTAAACAAGGATTTATTCATTTACAGCTTTCACGCATGTAAGTAGTTGCCAAGCAATTTTAGCCTTAAGAAAGTACATCACTGATGCAAAAACAGCCAGAACCATATTGCACTGCTACAGTGTGCTGAATTATGATACTGGCAGGAATACTAAGCTGTGCAAAGATGCATGTGTACAGAGTAAATCCTGCTTTAGAATTACATTGTAGCAAAGAAAATCACCATAGATATGCCACTACAGTTAACGGTCTGCATTTTACCTTCTTGATGTCCAGTCTTTGGGCACACCCGCCTGTTGTTCTAAGCTAATAGTTTCTCTAGTTACCAGTTTTCTGAACCAACACTCCATTTTGTCTTTAATGCCTATATGCTGTCAATTCAGGCAGAAAAACTTTGAAGGGTAAATTGATCTAAATGTAAGGTTTATGTGGATAACACACTGGTATACCTAATGTTTGAATGAATATTTATATACTGTATTTGTTAGATTGTATTTCCAAAAGAAGTAAACTAATGAATAATTATTTTCTCCAAAAGCTGTAGTTTTAATAGATATTTTTTAGCACAAGAATGAAAACATTTTGCTTTCTCCAGTGGACAGTACTGTGGAACCCATAGGGATATCAAGCAAAAATGCAACAATTCTATTGGTCTCTTTCATTTTTAGCCACATCGCCCCATTTCCACCTAAGTTATTGTTGTCTTATTTGTAAGTATTTTAAGCATCTTCATATTCCAAGCAGTTCTAAAGTCAACTGCCTGATGGCAAATTGCTTCCTGTGAAAATCCAGTATGATAATTAAACATACTTACTGTGAGGAACCATACCATCATTCTTTTAAAGAAGCTGATTTCCACCCCCTAACAATTAAAAACTTGCAGAATTTTATTCACAGCACTCTGATTTTTTAGGTGCATTCATGTTAACGTGAAAAACACCTAATTTCAGATCATGTCACATTTGAAAATCTTAACTTCAAGTAAAATTTTAGTAGTTATCCTTAAAGAAAATATGTTAAAAAATAAGAATGGCTGGTATGACATTATCACCATCAGCAAATAACAAAGCCTATTACAATATATAAAAATTCATGCTACCTGAGAAAAATACACAGGTAATACATTATACATTAAGTGGATAATTTTCAGCTGCTCCTGTTAGGGGTTCCTATAGCAGATCAATATGTGGACAACATATTTCCAATTAAAAGACAAAAAAGAAATATAAATGGTGCCACTTTATATCTGCCAATGCAAAGAAGTCTGTCAATCTTTTGTTGTTGTATGCAATTATCTCATTTAGTGTAAGCAGTCACCAATTGCAGGCAGACAAGCACTGCCTATGTTAATTATCTTTAGTGTTTTTCACCCAAAAAAAAAAAGTGTGAAACCTTCAGTGTGGATAAATGAAAATCTGGCCTGAAGAGGCAGAACTTTCAGTATACAGACTGGAGCTTATTTGTTAACAATGCCACTCGGGACTCACAAGTATACATTGAAAGATATGGCTCTTCTGTCCTAAATTACATTGATACAAGCATTAATGAAATCACAACATACAAACAGATTAAGATCTTCCCTAACTAGAAGCCTCGAATGAATGGAGGGGTTAGATTCCTGCTGAAAGCTTTCAGATCTGGCAACGCTGAGAGCTACAGAACATTCAGGGCCAACCTGAAAAAGGACATCAGGAGAGCCAAATGGAAATACAAGCAAAAAATTGAGGATCATTTTCAAAAACAACCCCAGACGTATGTGTCAAGGCATCCAGACCATCACAGAATACAGGAAGGTAAATACAACCTCAACAACAAGAAATGTCACTTCCTGATGAGCTATACAACCTTTATGCTCGTTTTGATTGGAACAATAAACCACTTGCAACCAAAAATACCCCTTCCCAAGACGACCAACCTCCTAGACTTACTACCTCCATTGTACAATCTGCACTAAGCAAAGTGAATGCACGCATGGCTGCTGGTCCTGATGGCATACCTGGGCATGCACTAGGAAACTGTCTGAGATCTTCTGTGTCCACAACAATTGCACCAGTACCTAAACTATCTTCTCATTTGCCTGAGTGACTAACACCTTTTTGCACTCACCCCCATCATCTCCAAGTGCTTCATGAGACTGATTTTTGCCCACCTCAAATCCATTCTACCTCCCTCACTAGATCCCTAACAGTTTGCCTTTCATTCTATTGGAGGATGCCATATCCTTGGCTCTTCACTCTTCCCTAACACACCTGGATTATAGCAATTTTTACGTCAGGATGTTATTTGTTGATTTTAGCTCCTCATTTAACACCATCCTCCCCTCCAATCTGGTAAATAAAGCTCAACAACCTCAGCATAAGCACCTCTCTTTATAATTGGACACTGGACTTTCTAACCAACAGACTCCCAGTCTGTAAGGTTAAACAGCCACACATCCTCTACCCTGATTCTGAATACTGGCATTCCACTCCTTTTTTCCCTCTTCACCCATGACTGCATCCCTTTATATGGCTCCAGATCCATCATAAAGTTTGCAGACGATACCTCAGTAATAGGACTGATCTGTGACAACAATGACTCAGCCTACAAAGTAGAGGTTCAGCACCTAGCAACATAGTGTGCTGACAATAACCTCTCCATCATCACCAAGAAGACAAAGGAACTTGTTGTGGATTACTGGAAAACCAAAGGCAGCACCCATCCATATAAATGGGGCTGGAGTGGAGTGTTTTTCCAGCTTCAAATTCCTGGGCATCCAGATCTCTGAGGACCTTTTTTTGGGCAATAAACACTTCTAGCCTAGTTAAAAAAACGCAACAGCGACTTTTACTTTCTGCGGAGGCTAAAGAAAGCCTGTCTGTCTAGTCATATTCTGTTAAACTTTTACCGCGCACTGTCGTGAGCATTTTGACTAACTGCACTCCTGTGTGGTATGGCAACTGCTCTGTAGGTGACAGGGAGACTTTGCAAGAGAGTGGTGAAAACTGCCCAGTACATCATCAGCATCCCACTGCTGACTATCGCTGAGCTGCAGTATACACAGTGTCTACGATGGGCTTGTGACAGGATCAAGGATGCTTCTCACCCCAACCATGGGCTGCTTAGCCTCCTCCCATTAGAAGGCTGCTGGCCTTTGGTCTTGCACTAGCAGGCTCAGGTACAGTTTCTTTCATAACACAGTCACCAGCCATCGTAGATAAGGGATGCTCTTACGATAAAGGTGTATGAGGGTGTGAGATACAAAAAACACAGTGCAAACGTCGCTTCGGAATAGTTTGGGTATTACTGTGTGGTCGCATAGGCACAATACATAGAAAAAAGGCAGTGTGCTCCGTGGTTACTCTCTCAGGTGGGCGTTAGTATATCATAATCTCTTGAACCAATAGCATGAGTTTTCCGCATTCGACATTATAAAATACTGGAAATTATGCCGTAAAATCAAGTCCTGACTTATACACTGGAGAACTTAAATGCGAGTATATACGGTATGCATTTGTCCTCTAATGAACTGGGGTCCTACATTGGTTTAAACTCTAAATGGCACCAAATACTTTCAGGATCTCTGAAATGGATAACTTTGTTTAGTAATTAAATCAGTATACTACAGAAGAAGCAACACAGCAATGCGAATGAGGCTAATATGCAGAAATTATTTTTTGTTTTTTACCATAAAAACTGATGAAATAAAGCAGTCACATCAGTGGTGGCTCAATGCCACTTTCTACAGGCCACAATACTGCAATGGGTGCTTGTGATGGGTCACGTCACAAAATCATAGGCAAAGGAATATTCATAGGGCCAGCAGGCAGATGGCGCTTGCAGCTGCTCGGGTGTTTGCACCCAATACATGTGAGTAAGACCTCATGAAGCACAGCATTTTTCTTGTGCATCTCGCCACAAGCAGGTACAGGGTAATGGAAGATTTTTGTTAGTGTGCCGGTACGAATGAAGCATCAGAATGCCTTTAAAAAGAAACAGAGCTATGAGTAAAGGTTAATGTAGAAATTAGCTTACCGGATGGAGGAGTCAAGCAGGCAGATTTTCACAAATGGCAGTTAAAGGCAGTTTAAGTGCTCAGTTCCAGTTTGGGGAACATTGGCATAGTTTGTGTCGCTGTGTGATCCCTATTGAAGAACCGGAATTGAGGAGTGGGAGGAAATGTTGAAATTAACCCAAACGATGGTTTAAAAGACCGGACTGCAGTTGAACAGGTTGTCTTTTGCGAATCAGCTGATGTAAAGAGTGTGAGTATCCAGCATTCAGCTTAACAGAGAAAGAGCCACCTTAAAGTGCCACAGCTCTAGAGCTAATAAGTGGGGTTATTTGGTAGGTAGTAAGCTTATTGAGAAATATTGCAAATATTTTTCAGGATTGATTTTTTTCTGCTTTTTCATTTCATGTATCTAAGAAGAAAAGAAGGATTTTTGTTTGTTTTTTTTTGTCTTTTTGTAAATATTTTGCACTTAATCACTGTAAATAAATAAATCACAATGTTTTCACTTTTATAATTTTTGTGTCTCAGTCTCTCTCTCTCACTGGTCTATCTCAGCTATGATGCACACGGTGCCCGGAGTTCAAGGAAGTGCCTTTGGTTGCTGGCACAGGGCATTACAGTGTTGTGGACCATTTATATGGGTTTGATTGTTTATACATAAAGCCTCTTTGAACCCATTCTTTCCTGCTTTGGTTACAAATAAACTGAATTATTTGTTTACATTATTAAAACCTTAAATATTGTAATGCTGTATTTATGATATACATTCTAATAAAATCAAATTTTAATGTTCAAAATGCAGAGGAATGATTATTAAATTCTGGACATATGTGACTGCATTGTTGGCAAATTTTCTATATCTTCCTGTAAAATATTGCATTCTTTTTGAAAACACCCTTCTGGTATTTCAAGCCATTAACTACTTGCATTTTAATATAATTGTACAATTACAATATGCTTTATTTTGTTTTTGCACAAAGTCCTTTGTCTTCGACATTAGCTATATTTTCTCTGTGCCAGAAATAAAACAATTTGGCCATAGGGCTTCTGTTTATATGCTCCACCACTTCGAAATTCTCTTCCAAACTGTGTAAAAACATCAGAGCTTGTTGTCTTTTACATGTTCTTTGAATACTTACTTTAAAACTAGTTTTCAAATAAAAGTTTAAAGAGTATGAGTTCTTTTTTTAGAAAGTACCCTCTGATCTTGGCATGAAGGGTGATACATAAGATGAATCATCCTTTTGTTGAAGAAATGCAGAGGCATCAAGAGAAGTAAGCATCCTTCACAAAAAAACAGGAAGAAATTAATGATGAATACTAAGAGGAACACATTTTTGCTTTTCATTTGTGTAAAAGTTAACCATAGTCAACTTAACTTGATAACTACACACACACACACACACACACGCATATATATATATATATATATATATATATATATATATATATATATATATATATATATGTGTTGAATGGTAGCAAAATTACCCTTTATTAGTTCTGGTAAACAGCAGTTTTTGTAGCTTTAGAGAGCAAATGACATGACTTAGTCAGTGATTCCATGCTTTGAACTCTTTTTAGATTTATTTACTGACTGACTTTCTAAGGTTTTTTCTCATTATTCTGTTTCTCTTTCTTAAGATTTTTAACAACTAGGAATTTGATGGAATTCATATAATGTAAATTTATTATGTCTGGAACAAAGTTCATTTTGTTTAATGTTTCATTTAATGTTGAACATGACTCCATTTTGATTTTTGCAGGCATTGCTAATTTGGGTCTCTGTTAAGAATTCTATGTCTCTGTCCTTTCCCAGTGGATGTGTCGCTGAAGGATGCTCTCATTACATCATAGGTGTAATGCTTTACAAATCAGCACTTATATGCATTTGGTATCTGAGATTGCAAATTACATGGCTGAAATTTTTGTTCAGTATTTGCTAAATTGCTTAAAAACTAGCAATATTATTTTTGACTGTGATTTTGGTTTACGTATTGGGCTTTGTTTCCTAGGTTTAAGGATACTTCTTGTTCTGACCCTAGTGTGTTTATTGACTCCTGATTCCTGTCTTCTCCATCTCCTTTTATCTATCTTGCCTCATTTCAATTGTGATATTTGTCTGTTATAAATAACTACTTCCCCTCAGAGGTGCATTTTCTTAAAAAACGCTACTAACTGGAAGTTATGTTTTCATCCTTTGTCAACTCATCATATCTCATTTTTCTTTATACTGTTATGATTTGGTTTTGTTCGTTACTGAGATTCATTGCGTTGTATTATGTGTTTGGCACAATTTGTGTCTTTAATGCATATATGAAGTATTGAAGTCCCTAGATGTTACCTGATTTTAGACTTTTTATGTTTTTGTCCCATTAGGTTGTATGTAAATTACCATTGAGTAAAACTGAATTTATACTTCATTTCAGTAACCCCAAATAAATAGCAGAAGTTTTAATTTCTCTTAAGCAAATGTTTGTTTGATCCTGCAGATAAAAAAAAAGAATCTGGGTCGAATGTCCAAAATAAGAATTTTGGTTTAATAAATGTGAGCAGATAAACATTTAATGGAGATAATTTTAAACTGCTAATAAATATAGTCCAGAAAAAATATAAAGCAGTAAAGCAAAGCTGAGACTCCTGAGACTTCACAAATGACACAGATATTTTCTTAATTCTCACATAGTTTTATTATTAATATTATTTTGGCATACTGTATCTTTTATAATTTATGATAACCAGTTATCAGTGAACCTTGTGAAATTTGATTTGTCATGAGTTTGGTGAAGTGAAATCACGGAAATGTTCGGGAACTTCCGAATTCGGTGAAATTCATTGAAGTCAATGGGAAAGGAGGAAATGAACTAGTTGTGAATGGCTTATAATGGTGCAATGGTGTTTTAATTGTCCCAGAGGGCTACAGAAGTGTCGACCAACCATCCTGTACTGATTGTTGTGGGCAGAAAATGTGATCTGAGCTGTGAGGCAGCAACGATAAGCACTTCACCTTGACGCAGATGGAACGATAACCACAAACAATTACAACAAATGGCCACAAACTAGCAGTAAGTAAGTAAAATAAATAAATAAATTGATATCATTGCACTCACAGAGGTCAAGCCTTGGGGCACACATTAGCCATGCCACGAAGTGTCATTATGAGACTGGCTTATTCCATTGTAGCTCCAGGCTCAGCAAGAATGTCTTCAGTCTCTATGCAGATGCTTTACACTTTTTTTCTTCCATGAAAAAGATACAAAAGCCTTGTAAACAGTAATAGATTTTTCATTATTATTATTATTTCACATGTGTTTTCTTCTTGGGGTGGGGGAGGGCTCATTTAAGGCTTGTTTTGAATCATAGCTTCATCACATGGCATATACAAAACAGTCATGTAGTGCTGCTCTGCCAACACACAGGAATCAGTGTTATATTTCTGGTGGCATTACTGAAAACATTCACATTATGGTCAGCTAATATACTCCTCAAGTAAAAATACCTCACTTTTTTCACATGCAGGGCGGAGGGCTGGAGTACTGATTTGCTTGTGACATCATGCATATGCCCAAAGCAGCTCGGCAAGGATCTTACAGTACACATGCATGAAAGTTCTGTATATGGCTGCTACAGGTTTGTGATATCACACCCGATTAAGACTAATGATAACTACAGTATTTGAGATATACTGTAGATAGGATTTCATATGTGAAGTAGGTCTTAGATATTGTTACTTAGTACTTTTACTACCCAAATCAAACAAAGCAGTCTAATATTAGTTTTAATTGGCTTGATCTCTCAATTAAAGCAAACTCTCAAATACAGCATGAATGAAATGAAACAACTTGCATCTACCTGCACTGAGCCTAAGTTTTGAAAAATGAAAAATGTCAGAAGGCAGAAATTACTGTCATGTTATGGTTCCACTTAAAATGCATATTTGATTAAAGTTAATGTAAGTGATCTGCAAGTAAACCTTTCAAATGTGTGTGTTTTAAATACAGATATAATGTTCATAAACTAAACAACTGCAATATGTTTCACTACAAATGAATTTAATGACAGTGAAATAATCATAATACACCTACATATAAAAATCCTTAAAATATCCTAATAGATGAGACAAATGCTTTAAGTTATATGCCAACCAACCAGTAACAGAAGGCTTAATTGCATCACTGTTGGTAAGGGGGTAGTGGGAATTAGTGAGTGGGTACATAGCTTTATTATTTATTATGTGCAATGAAAAATTTGATGCAAAATGTAAAATTACTGTGCTCTAAAGCAAGTGAAAGCACAAAAAGTGTTTAATGCTTCTCACGTTCCTACAGGATTTATCATTTATTTCCATTCCGCATAATACACTAATAGAAGTACTGAGAGGGTGTGGGTCAGTCAGTTACAAAGGCAGTTTTCCTAAATGGCCTTGTGACTGTTAAATTTTATTTGAAGTTGCAGGGGGTATGGAATGTATATCTTAGTTATAACTGCTATAGAAATTCCAAAACAGGGACCATAAACATTACATTATATTACCAGAAGGGAGTAAGGAGAATTCAAATTTGGAAGGAGGTAGTGAATCCATTTTATAAGTATGTTCTATAAATAGTCAGATCCCAGCTTAATGCCTTTAATACAATCAAATATTCTTTGCTGATTTGTTGTTAGCAAAAACGTTCACTTCTTGTTTTACAGTTGTCAACAGCACTGTGTGTGACTTCACGATTAATGGCCATATTTAGGGCGGCCTTGCGGTATCATTGGCGTCTCATTGTGTGTGAAGTTCATCGGGGAAAGAATTTTCAGGTAAGCAGGTCCTTTTTCTTGGTTTAACAACTACTGAATTTTTGCCTCATGTTCTAAAACTTTGTCAATTGATCTTTTGAATTCCTTGTTCAGACCCTACCCATTCAATTATTTTCTGTCTTGTCCCTTCTGTTACCTTTATTTCCTGATCCTTAGTTTACAAATACAGTCCTGTGTATTGTGCTTGTGTCTGCTCATGACATCACCAAACTCATGATCAGATGTTTCCTTCCTTCTTTTTTGACCTCTTGTTACTCAGCAAACATAGGCAAACAGAGTTTGACTCCAGGGTTTCCCACTTGCTTCAGCCTCCCTGTACTTTACTCCGCCATGTCCCCGCAAGCATGCAAAACACTCTGGTATGCCATTCTTTAATTCTTTTACCCCAAATTTTGTTGCTGTTTTCCCAACCAAACACTAAAGCTTCCCCCACTGTTTTTCCATAGAACACTACAGTTTTGTTTGTTCCTTTTTTCTGTTAAAAAAATCCTTCTTTCCATAAAAAACTTTCTTTTCATCTTTTATAAGAACAAATGTTTTGGCAAGTAGAATGATACTGGGCAGTGCCAGAGCTCCTGCATGTCTTTACTATTTATTCCATGACATAAAATGGCACATGCATGCATGCTATTGATTCCAATAGCAGTATCCATGCTTAATGCCACAAACTCCAAAAAATAAAGCAAAAGAACAAAACCAGCAATAAAATACACAGAGAAAAATAATGGCAGAAAACTGGTTGATAAATACAATCCCAAATCAGGCGAGTCCTCTTCTTTTGCAGCCATGCCTTTGTAATGTGTACAGAATGTGGTTTTGCATTGTCTTGTTGAAAAATGCATGGACGTCCCTAGAAAAGATGTAGTCTTGAAGGCAGCATACTGTATACTACTCTAAATTCTCAATGTACTTTTCTGTATTGTTGCTGCCATCACAGAAGTATAAATTACCTTTGCCAAGGGCACTGTTAACCCTTTGAATGGTTGCCATTAGCGTTCAACAGCTATGAGATGCTGATAAGCCACTACCAACTAGATGGCCAGCCACCAGCAAGTCAACAGTGAGCCACTGGCTGAAAACTCTGTTGGCTTGTTACTGCCCCAAACAACCACTGTCAGTTCACTGACAATCTGCTGACTGACAGAGTGCTGCCCCAAAACAGACAGCGTACAGACAGACGCTTGCTTACTGGGTTGTGTTCATACTGTCTGCAATGAAATAAAAGTCAAAGTTGCATTTTCCATACCGTCCAAACTTTTTCTTATTTGGGATTGTACTATGAGATATGATCATGTGCTTATTAACCTGCTTGTAAAACCCAAAATAAAAAAACAGTAACATACAAGCACTTCTATCCCTCTTACAATCTTTTTTAATAGAAAGATCAGATTGAGTTGTTTCTCCAAAGTACAGAAAACACATGCAACTCTGTACCTTCATGAATGGAGTTGGTATTCATAAACTCCTCTCTGCCTCTCAAAACGTCTAATTAATTATATGATAATGAGGGGGCAATTTGAATAATACTTTCTTAAAATTGGGCCATTTTATTATTCAAAGACGCCTAAAGAGTAATTTATTTACAAACAACCCATCATTAATCCAAATTTAATGTCACAACTTAACGGTTAGTAGTGCTGACATCTTTTTAAGTTCTCAAAACAGTCGGTAGGTTTCAGAGCAGCAATGGGAGACCTGAAACAAATTCCTTTTCAAACTTTTGCAATTTGTTATCATTTTTAGGTTGGCTTTTGTATATCTTATGTGTGCACCCTATGGGACTTTATTTACTGTTGAAAATTTTATTTAAGCATTGAGATATTCAAACATAATTTAAAAAAAAACAACTAAGTTTCCATTTTAGAATATTTCTGACTTCAGTTTTTTTCCTACCCTCATTTACTGGTCAACAATCTTGTCTTCTATTCAAAAGTGTGACACCGTATGAAGGAGCTTCCTGTTTGTGGACTACTTTCATTTTCTAGCTACTTATATAACAATACTTTAGCAAAAGTATATGCTTTTTTCACAATGAGGGGATATGACTGAATGGATATGGACATTTTTATACTGCTTGTTTTAGTTCAGTGTTGGACACTGTTGGGTCTATTTCTATCTGAAACTTTATGTCCTTTCTCAACGAAAACAAAAGATTAAAATTTTTTCCAAGACACCACAAATACTCAGGGTATGTAACATATAATAGTAAAATATATTTTTGGGGTGAAGTTTCCTTGCAGAGGAGACAAGTGTCTAAGTAATTAATCATGAACAAATTCTATTGTTGTCTTTATTTTTTTGGTATTATCCTTTGTTTGATCTGGTAAATCATTTTATGTCCTACTCTGACATTAACAACACTGCAACAGTTATGACTATCCTTTTGCCCAGTCCTAAAAAAGAAAACGTGCCCTTTCCTCCTGCCCACATATAGAAAAAAACTGATAACCACCATGTCTTTATCAAGCATAATACCAGCAGGAGTAACTGGCTTCAGCATTGCTAGCTTACATGCCACAGAATCTTTAACACAACTTGTGATGTAAAAATCACATCACATTAAGTAAAATAGGTTTAAATGTTCCTTCCTTTACTCAACAAATAAGCTTGTTGCCAACCTCAATTGGAATTGTCTTTTTATGTACCCCTATAAGTGACTTTCAGAATTTGCTTTACAGCAAATACCCATGTTTTTGCAGGTCTGAAATTCTGTTCAGAAAATGTAACAATATTTTTCTTTCTTTTTTTAAGCAAAAAGAGAGACCATTGAACCCCGGAACCCAGGAGTGACTCGTCTGTGTCTCTCACACTTGACCACATTTGCATATCCGTTTCTCTTCAAATGGTTAAATTTAGTCACCTTTACTGCATTCTGGTACTAAAATGTGAACTGCTGTCTCTCTCTACACTTCTGTAATAATAATTCTTTGCATTTATATAGCGCTTTTCACACTACTCAAAGCGCTCAGCAATTGCAGGTTAAGGGCCTTGCTGAAGGGCCCAACAGAGCAGAGTCCCTTTTGGCATTTTACGGGATTCGAACCGGCAACCTTCCGATTGCCAGTGCAGACCCCGCTTCTGTACAGTAATCAAAATATGTAATAAAAAGATAGTAGGCTAATTTGAAAACTATCAGTGCTCCAGTTATTTCAGTTAGCTAAAAAAATGCATTACAGTTTTATAGAACTTCAAGTTGACATGGGAAAAGGATAAAGCAGCTTGCCTTCAGTGCATCCATGAACACAGCAGACGGAACGATTTATGGAAATACAAAAATGAGTAATGGGCTTTCTTTGTATAGACAAGGACGGATGAAACATGGAACTTGGTCATAAGTGAGACGCATTAAAAGAATTATTTGAATACAACTATAGTGAAACGCAGCCGCATGTACTGAACCACTAACACTCATGGTTTTTACGACTGATACATACACATGGCAAAATAAGCCAACTGTTTATTCTTGCACACATTGTCGGATATGCAGTGTCTGGGGAAATGTGAAAAAGCCACCTTCCAGTACTATGCATAACTTGAAATACAAAGGATACAGTCTGCGTCAAAGTGTGCAAATTGTTTGAGAGCAGCAAAGCTACCAGTGAATGAAGTACACAGCAAGCACCAGTTTGATGACAGGAAAGGCTAACACAGAGATAATATGTTGTGGATGGTTTAAGGAGTGTGTCTAGAAGACAGAACAGCACATGTCAAATGAATGCTATCCGTATAGTTTGTTTTCCAAGTTGTATGGAAACATTACAATGCACAGACACTGCATAGCCGACAATGTATGCAAAAGCAACAATAAACAGTTGGCTTTCTTTGTTCATATATGCAACTGTTGTAAAACCGTATGCATATGTGATTTAATACATGCAAGTGTCTGAATGTAATTCACTATGTACAACAGTGTTTCAGTATAGCTATATTGAAATCAATTTTTTTCTCTAAAAAGCATCTTATTTGTGGCTGGGTACCATATTCCATCAGTCCTTCCATTTTTGCAAAGTAAGTCCACTATTCTTTCTCACATTTGTATTCATTGTCAGGTCTGCTGTGTCTGTAAAAATGCTGTGAGTGAGCTGCTCAATGTGCCATGTTGTGTAATCTCCTCTCTCCATGTCAAACTGATGCTGGCAGAGTTTGTATACTTTTTTTAGGCAACTGAAATAACTGCAGTAGCAGTACTTTTCAGATTAATGTATAATCATTTTTATCACATGTACTAAAAAATATGAGTGATTTTTCAATGATATTTTTTCTTTGATTATTGCATAGTTGTCTGGATGAGAGAAAGATAGGAAAACATATCTGGATACAGTACAGTATGTGTGAGTGAGTGTATATGTCAATGTCAATTTATTTATATAGCACATTTAAAACAACATAGGAATGCTTTGGCCAAAGTGCTTTACAATAAAAGAAGAAAAAAACATACAATTAACATAAATAACATAAATAGAAATAAAATAAATGAACATAAACAAATAAATAATAAACAGAAGTAAGATTACATTATCACAATGAGGAAACCATCAGTATCACTGACGGTCACGGAAAGCAAGTGAATAGAAATGAGTCTATAATCTTGTTTTAAACAGTTCAGTTGTAGACGACTACTTTATGTAATGAGGTAAAGAGTTCCACAGGCGAGGAGCAGCAGCTGCAAAAGCCTTGTCCCCCTTAGTTTTACACTTGGTACGAGGGACAACAAGAGACAACTGACCAGAAGATCTAAGCATTCTAGATGGCTGGTATAAAGCACACAATTCAGATAAATAGGCAGGAGCAAGCCCATGTAAAGATTTAAAAACTAGCAACAAGATTTTGAAATCAATTAGAAAACTGACAGGCAGCCAGTGTAAAGAAGCTAATATTGGAGAAACAGAATCAGACTTTCTTGCCCCAACCAGAAAGCAAACGGCAGCATTCTGGACCATCTGTAACCTGTGTATCAGGGATTTGCTAATCCCAGAGTACAGCGAGTTTCAGTAATCAAGGCAAGAAAAGGTAAAAGCATGAGTAGCTTTCTCAAGATTCCTAGAAGATGAAAAAAGGCTTGATCTTACCTAAAAGACGAAGCTGGAAAAAGCAACTCGACTACAGAATTAATCTGTTTCTCAAAAGAGAAGAAATGCACTAGCATTTTAACATTGGTATTTAAATCATATTTTTGTTTTCTAAATGGTACTTAACTCCTGGCCAAGTACCAAGTTCCATTAATCATTTTGTCTTGTCAAAGAAAGCCCACTTTTCTATTCTTGCATTTGTGCACATTGTTGGGTCTGCCATGTCTGAGAAATCTCTGAAAGCATACCACTTGACTCACAGCTTGCTCTGTCTACAGTGTGCCATCTTGTATGTTCTCTTTTCCCAATGGCAAATAGATGCTGATGGTGCACTTTGTATTACTAATGTGCAAAAACATTGTAATGAAATTTCAACCAAGTTTAGATAAGTTTTTTTTTAATTAACTGAAATAGCCGAAGAACCAACAGACTGCAGATAATTTTATATTCACTTTGACATGCCATGTGCACTTTACAGATATATTCCAGGAAATATATAGGTATGGCTTTAAATATTATATAATAACCAATTTATATGTTTTACTTCATTTATTATTTATGTACCCAGCTGATTGAGATGTTTTGTTTTAATTTTAGCTAATAAGTACTGAATACAGATTTCAGCAGCACACTCCAGCAGACTTGTTTTTTTCTTTAATTGAAAACATATGCTCACATTTAAAGTGAAATTTTAAGCAAACAATATATCCAGTGAACCAGAAAAATAATTTATTTTCTCATTCATCGTGCTGTACTTGGCTATCTTTGGCTTTTGGGGTACGGAAGTGGGGATGCGTTATCTGGAGCTGATGGGCCATTAGATAGAAAACATGGATTCAAACACCACCGGCGTAACCTTGCTTGTTATAGTACTGGAAAAAAATGTATGACAATTCTAGTGTTAACCTCCAAAGCATGCAAAATGCAAAAACAGTACTAATAGAAAAATAAATATTGAGCTATGTAAAAGGGTCAAAATAAGCATAATACCAGCTGATTATTAAAATTGTGAATTTAACCAAAAATGGAAATTTAATGTGAAACATGAACAACATGGCATTTACAGTTTTAATAGCCTACTAGTTGCTTTAATTAATGAACCCATTTGAAAGTTATAGGACCAACTCTGTTATGGAGATGATGTAAACCTGGCTGATGAAAAACAAGAACATTACAAACCCAGTAGGGCACATACACTTTATATATGGTCTCACTGTTCTCTTAAGCATTCATCCTTCTGGGTAAGTAAATTGTGCTCAGTTTTTTTCCATGTGGAGTCTTTATGTTTTTCCCCAGGTCTGTGTGAATTTTTTTCCTGGGTATTTTTGTATTCCGATCACATTCATGAAAATGATTTGGGCCAGTTTGTTATTTTTTATTTATTTATTTAGTTTCTGATCATTTTTTTCAGCTGCTTTCTTCTTGTTCTTTGAAATATTTCAACCTCGGGGAAAATTATTATATGAGTGTTTTGTATTAATAATTTAGTCATGAACCTGTGAAAATTCTTTTATCTGTTATGGCACAGTCAAAGTTGTTGCCCCTAGGGCAGTCAGGCAAGCAGATGGACAGAAGCGAGGGGCTTAGGAAGATGAAGGCACATGAAAAAACAGATTATTTATAATAAACAAAAGGAGAACAAAAATGGCAAGGACAGCAAAGAACAGACAAATAGGGTAGCCTAAAAAGGCAATCCAAAGCTAACAAGTCTAATCCATAACCCAAAGACAAATCCAAGAAACTGAAGCAAAATCCATAAAACCAGCAAAATCCAAACAGTACTTCAATATTCTTAGCACCACAGTTCTGAATGATGGCAGAAGAGCAATACTTCAGTAGTGACATCATGGCCGCCTCTTGGGGGTCCCACCCTTAAAACACAAGGAATATAGTCAGGAGACATGAGCACACAATACATAACTACTAAATGTTATGTAAATAAAACAATGAAAGCAAAATTACCAAATTAAAAAAAAACACAAATAGATGAATATACACAGGCTTGGTCCGCAATAGAAATAAAATCCTGCAGTACTTCTTTATATTCCTTGCTTTGTGCCTCAATAAATACAAGTTGTCGCCAATATACTAACAACCCAATTGTGCTTCACTCACTCAGCATATGGAACCAATGTCGGAAGTATTTTAAGATAGAGAAGCTTTTATTTGTGGCACATCTGCAGGAGAACCAGCTTTTTCCACCCTCTCAAATGTACACAGTTTTTAAAGTCTGCAAAACACTGTATTAAATCACTGTTCTGTACATAGACAACTTCTTTACATCCTACGAACAATTACACTCCAAATTTAACTTTCCAGCAACTGATTTCTTTCACTACCTTCAAATTAGATACTTTGTTAAACAGAACCTGCCCAATTTTCCTCACCTCCTACCTACCTCTATACCAGAAAAAATATCAATCAGTCTTGAGGACTCAGACAGCATTTCCATAATATATAAAACTATTTTACAGTCCCTCCCTTTCGAAGATCCAAGAGTACAGTGAGAAAAGGATTTCTCACTCACCATCTTAGAAAAGGAGTGGAAGGTAGCAATGCAGAGAATTCACTCGAGCTCCATATGCGCAAAGCATACAATTATTCAACTCAAAATTATATATTGAGCACATCTGTCTAGCTTAAAATTGTCCAAAATGTTTCCAGGGCAAGATCCAACCTGTGAACGCTGCAATCAAGTTCTGGCCTCACTGGGCCATATGTTTTGGGCCTGCACCAAATTAACATCATTCTGGACCAAAATCTTTAAATGCCTCTCAGACAGCCTTGGTGTCACAATCCCTCCTAACCCATTAACAACTGTGTTTGGTGTACACCCAAATGGGATTAAAGTGGAGAAGGACAAACAAACTGTGATTGCTTTTACTTCACTATTGGCACGTAGGCTTATCTTGCTCAACTGGAAGAATCCTAACTCTCCTCATTTAAGTCAGTGGGTAACTGATGTTTTATATTATTTGAAATTGGAAAAAATCTAATTCGCACTTAGAGGATCTGTACAAAACTTTTTCAGAACCTGGCAGGATCTAATCAATAACATTTTAGAATAAGCATTTAAATTGAGGAAGCAGATTCTCTCTCTTTTTTACTCCATTTATCTTTATTAATTTATCAATTTATCTATTTACTTATTTTTACTAGCTTAAAGTTTTACTCTGCTGGCCATGTTCTCTTTTTCAGGGGTGGGGGTTGATTTGTTTCTAACCTATTTTTGTAAAACTTGATTTATTTTTATGGAATGTTATTTGATTTTAATAAAATCAATAAAATAAAAAAAAACACATGAAAAATTAATTATTGTTTTATTTTGCAGCCTTGGAAGTTTGTGGCTGTGTTGCTAAGAAGTACTACAATGTCATTAGAAATGAGCTCCCAGAAGGTACTATACGTCACGTCAAGAATACACGGTTTTATAACTCCCACACAGCGTTCGGTGCTGGGTCTGAGATTCTGGATAAACAGTCAAACAACTTCAACATGAGCTCTTGGAGCAAAAACCTTTTTGGTTTTTCATTCACAGCACTTCTTGTTTTGGTTTCAGTAACAGTCATATGTCTAGATTTTGACAACAGTTCAAGTACGCTTTCCAGTCTAAATTTTTGTGGTAGGTTGTTGGCTTCTGATACTTCTCATTTTGGCATTGACAAGTTTTGAACTTCAGCTTTTACTGTGTCTTCTCTTTTTCATAGATTCATGCTTTGAGAAACTTCTGTTTCTGTATGCTTAGTATTTAATTCTCGGCACAGTTTAGTGTCTTGATTTTGACGACAACACATTTTCTAGTTAACAACTCCTGTAATTCCTGTTTAAACTTTACATAGTGTTTAGTTCTTTGGTTTGTGTCTAAGTTTGAGATATTGATCTTCATATTACAATTTCATGAATGCATGCACATCTCCTGGTCCGGTTAACTGTTCTTGCATTAGCTCAAATTTACTTTTGCCAGCAGGTAATTCAGAGAAGTTAGCTGAAACGAAAAATGCAAGTGGACTCTCTCTATGCTGTGGTGCAGCAGATTCTCTTTGGAATTGTTGTGCTAGGTGCAAGTATAAAAGGCTTAAGGTCAGTTAGCAAATCTAAATTGGCCTCATATGAAAGAGTAGTGTCGTGTGTGACTGTGCCCTGCAATGGACTGGTGACATTTCAAAGGCTGGTGTCTTTCCTTTTGCTTAATGCTACAAGAGTAGACTCTTGTCCCTGTAGGCCTGAATTAAATTAAGCAGGTTTAAAAATATTTTGTTATGTTATTCATTGAAAGTCAATGAAAGAAAAGGAAAAAAAGAACATTCAGTGATCATTTATTGATTACACAAATAAAATGCAGTTTTTTCTAATTATTATGTATTGTTACATATATATAGTATATAGGGTACCTTGCTAGTTTAAAGTACAACATATGTGCACATTTATATTTGGTGTATATTTTCCTTTTTTCACTTAAAGCAAACAACATAATCATGGTAATCTTTAGATCTATAAACAGTAATTTCAAAAGTGTGGGTATTTCATGTTTTTATTATTGCAGTTAAAAACTTGTTTTGTTTTAAATGATATTTGTGTTCTAGAAATATTAGATAGATAGATAGATAGATAGATAGATAGATAGATAGATAGATAGATAGATAGATAGATAGATAGATAGATAGATAGATAGATAGATAGATAGATAGATACTTTATTAATCCCAAGGGGAAATTCACACATACTCCAGCAGCAGCATACTGATAAAGACATTATTAAATTAAAGAGTGATAACAATGCAGGTATACAGACAGTCAATATCTTTGTATAATGTTAACGTTTACCCCCCGGATGGAATTGAAGAGTCGCATAGTGTGGGGGAGGAACGATCTCCTCAGTCTGTCAGTGGAGCAGGACATTGACAGCAGTCTGTCGCTGAAGCTGCTCCTGTGTCTGGAGATGATACTGTTTCATGGATGCAGTGGATTCTCCATGATTGACGGGAGCCTGCTCAGTGCCCGTCACTCTGCCACAGATATCAAACTGTCCAGCTCCATGCCTACAATAGAGCCTGCCTTCCTCACCAGTTTGTCCAGGCGTGAGGCGTCCCTCTTCTTTATGCTGCCTCCCCAGCACACCACCGCGTAGAAGAGGGCGCTCACCACAACCATCTGGTTGAACATCTGCAGCATCTTATTGCAGATGTTGAAGGACGCCAGTCTTCTAAGGAAGTATAGCTGGCTCTGTCCTCTCTTGCACAGAGAATCAGTATTGGCAGTCCAGTCCAATTTATCATCCAGCTGCACTCCCAGGTATTTATAGGTCTGCATCCTCTGCACACAGTCACCAATGATGATCACGGGGTCCATGAGGGGCCTGGGCCTCCTAAAATCCACCACCAGCTCCTTGGTTTTGCTGGTGTTCAGTTGTAGGTGGTTTGAGTCGCACCATTTAACAAAGTCCTTGATTAGGCTCCTGTACTCCTCCTCCTGCACACTCCAAATGCAGCCCATGACAGCAGTGTCATAAGTGAACTTTTGCACGTGGCAGGACTCCGAGTTGTATTGGAAGTCCGATGTATATAGGCTGAACAGGACCGGAGAAAGTACAGTCCCCTGCGGCGCTCCTGTGTTGCTGACCACAATGTCAGACCTGCAGTTCCTGAGACGCACATACTGAGGTCAGTCTTTAAGATAGTCCATGATCTTATTAAAAAATGTCCATTTCATTTCAAGGTGATGGAAAAAAAAAACTTTGCAGGAAACATCTATTATTAGCAGAAGCCTTGGAAGCCCTTACATTTACCTGTTATAGTTGTCGGCTATTTTGGACAATCCCTTTGTTCTGAAGAATGTGTTATACTCTTGAGTAAAAGAAAATCATCTTTGCTGTTTTGGTAAACAGCAAGCATCACTATTATGGATTAGCTTATCTGTTTGTTATATATAGGTGTAAAATACCTGTCCTCTGAAACCAAGTGGATCTTCTATGTTTGAATACCTTAGTGATAAAAATCAGATAAATTCATAATCCTTTGCATATATCTAATCACTTGTGCTATGCTGTAAAGATTTCCTTTTTAATGCATTTTCTTGAATTAGTTAAAGCACATTTAGATTGACTTTGCTATGCTTCACATTATACTGTACATGTCATTTCCTAACTCTTTGGCTAGAAGGAAACTTTGTCCACTGCAGGAGACATACTACAGTATTTTTTTAGCTTTAAAAAATGATAAATGTTCCATTGCCTTCACAAAAGAAGGGACACTCAGTGAACATTTTTAACTGCTTTCTTTGTCATACATTTCTGTTTGCTACAAAAAAAAATTGTCAGTAGGTTTGCAGTAAGTGTATAAATGTGATTTTGATATTTTTAAAATAAATTAGTTAAAGTGGTAAGGGTATTTCTCATTAATTATGTAAATACATGCAATTATACCATCTGTCAATTTTAACTTATGAAAGATAGAAATGAATGCCAGTTGAGTTGTGTGGGGGTGTACATAATATGCTGGCAACAGGTAATAAAATATCACAAAGACACACTAACAAATCAGAACCTGCTGTGGAGGGAAAATGTTTTATTTTATTGCCTTATGTTTTATACAAACACACTTAAAGCAGGACACATACATGCAGTTACACATCAAATTTATCCCTGGTTTCCTTTGAATACTTACTTAAAATGTAATATTCCAAACAAGTCTGAAGCCTTATAGATATCTATATAGTGCCAGAACCTCATAGTTACTTAGGTTTCTGCACAGTTTTGTTTTAGCAATTCTGATCAAAGATGTTTTAAATAAAAATACAGTGCAATATGACTTTCTGTGCTGGCATTGTGTACCTTGTATATTGTGATGTAGAGAGCATTCTTGTCTCCTGAGTTAGGCAAAATCCAGGAAGTTGGCCACTGTTTATGGAACAGAGAATTAAGTTATAGTTTGTGTGTTATAAGGAGCTCTAAGTTAATATGGAAGACATAAATGCACATTGCTTTGTGAATAACTAGCAGGACTGATAGAAAAGATAAGGGTACCATCTGAAATTTAGAAGTATTAAAAGATAGTTAGAGAAATAAAAGCTCAGTATATTTAGATTAAAGCAATTGTTTTATTATTATATATTTAACATAATGTTAGCATTTCCTTTTTAAATTATTATTCAGTATTTATTCAAGGTAAGTTTATTATATGGTATGCTTGGACAGAATCTTATACTATATTATACTAGAACACTTTTTTTCTATGCACAGTATTTTTTTGAGTATGCCTCAAGGGTTCTTTTCTGTCACCACATACTCTCTAAATATATACTGAATATGTGTGTGCATATGTATATTTTTGTCTTGACAATGGGAGCACAAAATGACTGTGCCCAGTAAAAAATATGTCACAGTAAACCAACATGGAACTATGGACCAATTCTTTGTCAATTCACATACTGGATATAAAGATGCAGCCATGGTTATGAAGGGTTTCTGGTTTGAGGACATAAGGGTTGTATCACTGCTGATTGCAGAAGATGATCATCATGCCCTCTGTGACTAATCAGACTATAATCTCTGGTGTAACCTAGAATGTTTCACAGCTGAAAGTGATAAAGCTCAGATGAGAATTAGGTCATTCAAATCTGATTTCAGGGTAATCTTTTGGAAAAGATCTTCTGATCTTCTTTCCTATAATATGTGTTAGATTATCCAAGATTATTGTGAAAGTATGAGAAAGACCAGGAGACCATAACACAAAGCAGAATTGGTGTCTGTGTCAGATGAATGATCCAAAGTGGGAGATCAAACCACTAAGAAGAGTATTATCCATCTGAAGGATACTTTTGACTCTTGCTGCAGCCATATTTATACTTCAGTATTTAGTGACATCATAGATATTGTGGAAGAGCAGCCTCGGCACAGAAAGACAGACACCAATGGTTCAAAACCCCCAACACATTTATTTACACTATTTACAAATAATCAGTCCCGCACACAACCCAGTGCCCCTGCACCACACACCCTCAAGTTCGGGCTTCTCCAAAGTCCTGTCTTCACCGCCTCCATTCCTCTCCTCTGAGCTTTGTTCTCTTCCAACCGACTCCAGCTAATGACTGGAGGGAGGCGGCCTCTTTTATGCCCACCTGGACGTGCTCCAGGTGCCTCCTGGTGAGCTTCCTGTGGCACTTCCTGGTGTCGCGGAAGCACTCCGGGTCTCCCTGAAAATACTTCTGCCAGCACCTCCGGGTGTAGCGGAAGTGCTGACGTCCAGGGCTTCACAGTCTTCCGGGTGCCCCCCCCCCCCGGCGGTGACAACGGGCCCCTATAGGGTTGAGCTTCAAAGCTCTGTTCCCATGGCCCCCATACAATTCAGGGCAGCTGCCCTGTCGTGGTCCAGGGGAGGCATAGTCCCTCTCTTGTTCCTTCTCGGCATCCCAGCTGGGCCACAATGTATTCACGTGACCTGCGAATCATTGTCAAATGAAACAAAATAAAATGAAGACAAAATTAAAAAATACATAAAACTGATGTGTATTTTGACGCCCTACATCTAAAGGTTGAACAGCTGCTCCAACTGAGGAAGTTCAAATTTCTTGTTATCCTTCTTTTAATTTAGGACAATCAGGCAATTTACCAAAAATTCAGTGTAGGAGAAGCAGTTTTTTTTGCCATGGAGATACTGCATCCTGTTGCAGCTTTACATCACTGAAGTCACCAAACATATCGCAGTGATTCAGTCATACAGTACCATATGCATCAATTTTACCATCTGTGTCAATGTCAGAATGGTCAATTCATGTTGTTATCACTATCACTTGATTTAACTAACGGTTAAGTTTT
The DNA here is from genome assembly GCF_900747795.2 of Erpetoichthys calabaricus. Lineage (NCBI taxonomy): Eukaryota > Metazoa > Chordata > Cladistia > Polypteriformes > Polypteridae > Erpetoichthys > Erpetoichthys calabaricus. The sequence continues at coordinate 249,048,152 of NC_041394.2, forward strand.
ATTTTGTTCTAAAACTAGCTTTACAGCTTTTCGTTTCTAAGCCATTATATGATTTAATTGAAGACTCTGCCCCACATGTGAATATTGATGAGTTACTTAATGGCAAAACACATAAAATAATCATGACTTTTTTTTAGCTGCATGATAATATTTTATCTACTAGATGTCAACAAAATACTATCCCAAGCATTATTCTGGCTTAACACTTTACATAACAGGTTAACCCACGAGACACTCAGGTTTAACAATTTTCACAAAGAATTCCAAGCCCGAGACATGCTTGGGGTTAATGCCAAGGTTAAGGCAAGCAATTTTTAATGTATTACGTATTCTGTTATGGCACTTTAACTTTGTGCTAGGAATTTAGTTACTATGTGTATTTGATATTACAGTACTGTTTGTCACTTCAAGAGATGTTCTAAACCTGGCTTGTCCTATACTCCCTGCCCTCCCCCCCCATACTGTAGTTTAAACAATTCTCAACTAACCTACTCATATGCCTCCCCAGTACACAGATACCCCTTCTGTTTAAATGTGACTTATCCTGGTGGAGCAGGTTCCATTAATTCCAGAAGGAGTCTCAGCGCTCCATAAATCAAACCCCCTCTATCCTATAAATATCAAATGTTAAGCCTTCTAATCTCCTCAGTTTTTCACTTGGCACAGGCAGAACTTCAGAGAGGACCACCTTCTCATTTCTGCTCCTCAGCTTAGCACTTAACTGTTTAACCCTTTGAACCCTCTCCCCAGCATTTTGGCACTTTAACCTTAGTCTCCCAAGCAATTTTTAATAATTCTGAAAAACTAAAATTTTGATTTATAAAAGTAAACTTTTATTATATGATGATAATATGATTAGCATCAAAATAGATTGATACTATAGAACAAACTGTTTCACTTTCAGTCTTACAGTTTTCATCATTTTCTACTGTCCATTATAACGCCTAACTCCAAAACTGCACCTTTGAGTAATATGCTTCAAAACAGTTTTTAGTGACAGAAGCATTGTTTTAGAACACTTCACATAAGTTTCACTGTCTTACGATCAATCGCCTCGCATCTCTCCTTCCTTGTGGGGCATTCACTTCTGGTGTCAAGCACTCAAACTCCTTCGGACGTGTTGCAACCTGCTCCAGGGACAATGGCAGGTGGGGAGTTTGAATGGGGTGGTACACCTGTCACACTGTAATGCAGATCTCCTAAGTTGAGCTCAGGAAGGAAAGAAACCTCCTGTGGAACAGAATTGCAATAACTGTTTTTGCCTGTTTGTTCTTTTCTGTGCAGACTAACCATTTATTGTTTTGAGGTGCTCCAGTGCTAAAGTACAACTGAAATCCTTTCCGCATTCTACTCAAAACCTATGAGAAAAAAACAAACTGACCTGCAACTTAAAATACAGCAGTGTAACTTGTGCAAGTAACGAAATAGTGTAACTGGACAGCTGTATAGTCTCGTATAGTGACCAGCCAGCAATGTTACAACAGCGGAGAGGTATAGCAGTCTTTCGAGAATATGTCTTTATGGTGTGAACTGCAAGAGTTAGATAGGAGAGTAGTATAACAGTAGCATACCATAACAGATATGCGTAGGCCATTATTCAGTCAACCAGGGTTATGATGGTAAATAGGTAAGCTGTTATAGAGGCCTTTCAGTTATATGTTGCTATGCAGTTGGTCTGAAAACCGGCCTACTCGTTTCAAAAGGTTAAATTTAGACTGTAGAACTGGCAGCCTACCCTTATGTACATTATGTCATTTGTTCCTACATGGACAAATGCAGCAGCTCCTGCTCTGGCCAAGAGCCTATCATCCTGTCTATGCACTCAACCTGCATCTTAATTTCCCAATGGATGAGTCCCCACTATCTCTAAATCTGTCTTTCTGGGGACTGGTTTTGCAGTGACTCATCGGAGCTTCCCATCCCTACCTATCACCTCAAATTTATCAGAACCACCATCAAACTTGCAAGGTATTAAAAATGAATAGAAAACTCAAACTCTGGCAATGATGCCCCCAAGCAGTGTGCACCTCTTGCCCTTACATCTGAATGTGATCCAACTATTTTTATAACAGGGAGGTGTGCAAGTGACTGAGGGGCAGACCCAAGACATGCTAGAAAGATTATATCCATCCACTATCCTACAAACATCACAGTATTCCCCAGGAAGTGCTGGAGGAAATTGCAAGGGCAGATGAAGGCCTGGTCAGCCCAGCTCATGTCAGCACAGCTTGCCCTAGAAAAATGTTAAAAGAAAATAAAAGACATATTTAATGCTTTTATTGTGAGAATAAACTAAACTATACTTTGCTGAGAATTTGGTAAATCGTATCCTGTAATAATGATTCATTTCTCAATAATTGTGTTTTTTTTCCAACTTGGGTAGAAAATTAAGCATTGCTGGCCACATTATGTATAGTAACTGAAACTGAGGACTGTCTCTACCTCTGTGTTTCTTTCCCCCTACTGATACTGTCTCTGTTGGCCCCTGAGGTCTGTTATTTATGCCTCCTGTCATAGTCCTGCTGATCACTAATGGTTATAACAACACATCATAATGAACAAATACCCAAAATTGTAAGGAATAAGCAAGTGTTTTGTTGACAGCAGGAGGGTACAGAATACAATTTACAGCTTATTGTTTGCTTTAATTAGTACCATTTTCTCACTTGTAGCAGCACATCATATTCTTCTGGTATGAATAAAACTGACCAAGCCTAAAAACCAAATGACACAAACTAATGTAGTAATAATGAGATGAGTTTTTTTTCCTATTATATTTTAAAATGAAAAGCTTCTACCGATTGGGGTCCAAGAGAAAAATATGAAAAGCCGATAATAAGGTAAGTGTGAAATCTGCTGGTTTGTTAGCTACTTCATATCTACTAGTTTAATTATTCTCTGTTCCCGTTTACCCTGCTCTGTTTGTCTAACACATATACTGCACCAATATTCACTTCAATTACTTAGTCTTACTTCACCAAATACCTTGCAGAAAAAATAATGATAATGAAAGCAGAATGGCTGGATAAAATTCAAGTATCATAACATTATAAAATAGAACACATCTTCTATTTTTTAGTGTTTGTATATTAGAATTTGATTTGTGAAATTAACATGACATTTATTAATTTCACAATTTACACTGACTTATGATTAACAGGTTTTAAACCTACCCTTCCATACGGTACTACGCCCTCCAGAACACTGTAAATATACAAGTAGATGTCAAACTGCTACTGTGCCTCCCGGGAGGCGTGACTTGACTTTATATATCTTAAACCAAATACCCAAGAAGTAAAAAGAGCATCTCAAATGTTGATAAGGTACAAAATTTATTTAAAGCATAACTGGAAAAATGCTAGTTGTATCTCCCTCTATGTGTACTCAGACCAGCTCCACTAAGAATTAAATAAAAGGTGGTCAGAGAGATGGAATGAATGTCAAAACCTGGAGTGATTGCTCCTTTACAAGAGGCAACTCTGTGGATGACCATGATGGTTGCTAGAGGCACAAGGATGCTAGTCCTTAGCAGCTTTCAGTCACTCACATATCCACACACACTCACACATCTTTGGGATGTAGGAAGAAAACAAGGGCACATCTGTGGAAAAACAAAAACACACACACACTAACAAAGGAATATGGGTGAATATGCAAATTCCATATAGAGAGTGACCGATTCGGATGAGATTTGGACTGTCTTTTTCAGTTGTGTCACCCTGCTGCACAGAAATAAACTATATTGAATACGCAAAAATTTTAAGTAATTTTTGGTTTGCACACACCAAGAAATCAAGCAAAATGACACCTTTTATTGGCTAACTAAAAAGATTACAATATGCAAGCTTTCGAGGCAACTCAGGCCTCTTCTTCATCAATTGATTACATCTTGCATGAAGAAGGGGCCTGAGTTGCCTCGAAAGCCTGCATATTGTAATCTTTGTAGTTAGTCAATAAAAGGTGTCATTTTTGCTTGACTTCTCACTACATCCATAATGGGTAACACGGTACAGCATCCTAGTACTATATATCAAGAATTAAATAATTCTGCAAATTAACAGGTCTCAACTGTATTTTAATTCTTCTGCAGTACATATTTAATAGTAATAATATATTTTGAATTCTCATCTGCAGTGAGGTTAATGCAATACATAAAGCAGCTGATCCATATTTTCACATACTTTAAACATCCTTTGTTAAATATTTATTAAGTTCAAATTGACAGGTATTAATAATTCACACCTTCAACATCTGGTAACTGCCTCATGATATGTTAAATGCTTACATTAGCCTTCGTTAAAATACATGTTGTATGACAATGAAATATGTATTAATTTAGGACTGTCATCCATTTACATTTAATAATCACTGGAACAACCACATTTTTTAAGGAATAATTGTTTTCTAATTTTGTGAAAAAACACCAATTGCACTAATTAAATTCAATGAGAAGCTGGGTAATAAAATGAAAGAATATCTATATATAAATTTAGAATAAAAATATTTTGTTTTCAAAGAAAAAAACAGTTGCAAAGTATATTGGGAAAGAAATTACGTAATGCTTTATGATTTTTTTTTTGTTTATGCCTGATCTGTTTTTTAAGTGTATTGATTTATTCCCCTACCTCCCTCTTTTATTTTCTCTGCTATGGCAGTAAATTTTTTCTGTATATAATTTTTGCCTGATAGTGTGTTGTATGCAGCCTTTAGCAACAGCTTTTATCACTGTGTTACTCCTACGTAGCTGGAACTTTCACCTGTAATTCTCATCTGCACTTTCTATACAGAACTGAATATTAACATGCCTCTTAGGCATTCCATTTAAATCTAGTGTCTGAAACTGAATGTTACATTCATGTAACACTACGGAATAAGACATTAACCATTTGCCCTCATTCTGTTTTCAGCATGGATTTTTTGAATGTTTCTCACTACTTGCTCAGACATTGCATACTTTTTTCTTCAAACCTCTCTAGAGAGCTTACTAGGGCACTTGAAGACAAATGGGAGGCAATAAGATGTGCTTCTAGCCTTCATTACCAGAGTGTACATGTATTACAATGTAAGAGTCTTTTTATTAGTGTAACCTCTTTAAGCCTATAGAAACAATTGATTATTGAGTGAAAGGAATAGAGAGCAAATTCATTTCAGCTTTGCCTGAATGCTGGTGTAAAGGTTAAACACAAACAACATGTAGTAATTAAGGATTATGCAGGTTATAAAAGTACTCGCCATTATTCACTTTACATTCCAGATAATAAAATATGAGTTCTACGTATATGAAAAAAACTTTTAAGTTTAAATACACCAGTTCTTTCAGTACATCACTAATTACAGCTTAAACACATAAAAAACAAAAGGCACAATTCAATATAAAAATGTCTTAAGAATTTCAGCAATAGAAGAAAGGCCATAGTGTGACACAAAAGGAAGTCCTATTAGGTTCAAAGGGTTAGGGAAAGGAGGTGGAAGTAGACAAAGGGATCAGAGGAGGTTGCAAAATCTAACTATGGGAAAGAAGCAATAGTAGAGTGTAAGGGTGAAGTGTACATTTCCTTATTAATATTTTACAGATGTGCATCAGAGATTCTAGATGGTACAGAAGAATTTTTTTTTTGGTGACACCAGTTTGTCAGGTGTGTAATAAAGCAAAACACAAAGAAGCTTGAGAAGGGATGGGGTCTCACACAGGGAAACCCCCAATTTACTAGCATTATGATAGGCAATTAAAGAAGGTGTAATTGTCTTGGAGATTATCCTTTCCTAAGAAATACCATGTTGGGTTTTTAGAGATCTTATGCTGCAGAATTAGGAATGATAGGGTCAGATGGTGAGAAAATTAGAGGCCATCTTTAAGGCACTGTCTCCTTGGCCACAGGAGAAAAAGACAGACAAATGAGTCACTGTGCAACTTTAAAAGTCTTCCTCTGTGTCCCCTTTAAATCATTCCCTGTAAAGGCTGTGGTCTGATCACCTATATGACTAGAGGCTCTAAAAACATACATATGTATTTCTTCAGTTCTTACAAAAATGAGTCAGTACTTAGAAGCTACACATCAAATGGAAGGGAATGTAATGTACATATGCAATTCAGACAAATACCTGAAGACATAGGCTAAACAGTAAAACGCAAACAGTTGCCTAGAAGAATAGGGTGAGACTTGGCTGGCAGCAGTGATTGCAAGCAAAAAATGAGATAGATATTGAAGGCATCAAGAAATTGAGACAATGTTGGTCATGAACTGGCAAAAACACTTCCAATATTGCTCATTAGAGGGGGGAAAACACTTTCAAAATAAACAAAATAAACCTTAATACGAATAAATGGAATACAATTACATGAAACATCTTGCCTGAAGAAGGGGCCTGAGTTGACACGAAAGCTTGCATATTGTAATCTTTTTAGTTGGCCAATAAAAGGTGTCATTTTGCTTGATTTTTCACTACAGGCAGTTCCCCGGGTTACGTACGAGATAGGGACTGTAGGTTTGTACTTAAGTTGAATTTGTATGTAAGTCAGAACAGGTACATTATTTTAATAAATGCTATTTTTGACCGACTGTAACCAAGTGCTCTGCCAATGAATGATGGAGTTTCACCTCTCTCTGACCTTTTTATTATTTCTATTTTATTTTCAATGGTGATGGTTTTTCTCTTCTTTACTGTATCACCAGCACTTGCATCAGATTTTTGTTTCAGAGACATTCTTGAAGGGTGAAGACAAAAGGTTAAGATGAGCTCTTCTGCACAGCACTGTACATGTTATCACAGCAGGAAGGCACCAGTCATCAACACGTCTGATGTACTGACAAGAGACAACTTCCTGCTATGTGCGTAACAGTACAAGCAGGCTTGCTATTGAGAATGAATGGGGGCGGCGAGGGGGAGTTCATCACCAGCCCACCTCACAGTCACCTCCACTATAGTATGCTGTAGAACGAACATGGTGCGGCCAAAGGTGAGTAGTGAATCGCCCAACCCCAATTCAACAGGCAGCCATCCGAGCACACTACAATGCTACCCCTGCCCCCCGGTTCAGCCACAACTGGGTCACCGCTTGCAGCATTACCAGCCGTGTGTGCTGGGCGGGCAGTAAAACGCCCCCCCCTCCTCTCCATCCAACCTGCATCCAGTCAGGAGCAGTAGCTGTAGCGGCGTAGTGGGCGGGCAGCGAACCATCATCCTGCACACGAGCAATAGCTGTGGCCCCGGTGACTATGGACCACGGGTCATCGCTTGCCGCTGGGAGCCGCCCAAGGGACACTACAATGCATGAGCAGCGAAATCGCCCCCCTCCAGCCACCGCTTGCAGCATCCCCAGGCCGAAGATGACGGAGCGGAAGTTACTGAGGCGCATGCGTCGCAGCTGCGTCCTCATTCGTAAGTCGTAAGTCGGATGTCCATAACCTGGGGACTACCTGTACATGAAACAACCAAGAAACACAACTTTGAACACTAGTCAGAGGGAATATGCTTGCTGAAGCATGACAAAGACAAGGGCATGCAAATACTCAGTTGCTGATTTGTAGACATGGAGCTCCAGTTACTCTGATTAGCTCATTATATTTAATGAGAAGGATGGAGCGCTGCAGTCCATTAGATCATCTACATAGTACAATCACAAGCCTGGCCTGGTGCCGTGGATAAGCTGGTCAGTTGAGAAGGATCTACTGTATATAGAAAAGGGCAAATTGTTATCTGGAAAAATGATAGGAATAGATTGGATGACACCTTGCTACTGCATCAACGTTTTTGTCCAGCACTGCCAAAGCATATGGCATTCCTCATGGACTATGAAGAGGAGAGTTACCATTAACACTGAGAAAAATCCTTGATACATCCTGGGGACCTATTCAGTTTTACCATGAGGAGCCCTAGAAATAACTGAATGGTACTGCAGTTGTCAGAAGTTCTACCAGCACATTCTGTGTTTGTACTTCCTACATATACCTTTCTCCAGAGGTTTTGCAGGCTCAAAATCCTCTTATTGGCATCCAGAAAACAAATTTAGATCTCTTTCTGCAAGCATTGGCTTGCCTTTCCGGTCTGTGAATTCTCTGTAACCTTATACATTGTGAAGCCTCAAACTTTACCCCTTACCTTGTGGACGGGCTGACTTTGGCAGGTTCAGGGCATTCAGTGTGGATTGCTAATCATTTATGCCACTTTTGAACAGCAAGTAAAGCTGGTATTTACTACATTTCTTCCCAGATGGATGTATAGATTCTAGCATGAGTATCAAAGTAATCGATGTGAAACATAAAGACCTTTAACAATGCACTTTGGCTTAAGCAGAATGTCTTACAGCAGACCAGACCTAAGAGTTCGCAGAAGTACTGTCTGATATAAACAGAGTTTTAACTTTTGTTACAGGCTCAGAAAAACAGAAAACATCACTGTTGCAGACATGATGGCTACTTTGAAGAACTGAGTACAGCTGTATGATAATTGACAAGCATCATAATAGGTGGGTCCTATTATGGGTGGTTAATTTCTGATTTTTCCACTTTGGCACTTCACCATCTACTCTATACTGAATATTGATAGAACTGACTTAGGATGGCTTTCATCTAGATTCCTATATTTATAGCTGCTGGCCCTTACTTAATTTTCATATAGGTCAAGGTCTGGTTCAGGATAAATTTTATTATGGTTACTTGGGAGCAGCACTGACACAGGAAGCTCCTGATGAAGTGTGAGGGTGTGGACTATAGTCAAGTGAATCAAAATCAGATAAGCAGTTATTGAGTTATTCTTTAGTAACTACACTGCAGGATGTCAAGCACTTGCTTTGTGGATTGTCATTCACCTTTTGCACAGTTCTTTTTGCATTAATGTAGTACTTCAAAACTTTCAGATGATGCCTTAACATTTTTGGACATATTATGTGAGTTGAAACTGATGAGCTGAATGGCCTAATCTGGTCAAAACTATATTTTTTTGCTGTAATGACGTTCGAAGTGAAGGGGTTGTTCATGAATTGAGTAAGAGAAAGATCAACCTTAGGACTGCTAAAAAATAGATTCACAATCTACATTTTCATGTGCAATTGAAGGTTATGGGTGCCTTGGCTGGCAGGAGGTACATACAAAAAAGAGGATAAGGTGCTGAGATCCTTTGTGTGAAGCCTTCTGTCAGACAGGTCAAACTGCAGACCAAATGGCTAGGGAAATTTATGATCCTAGCAGTGAATGACTATAGCTAATTGCCAGTTGGAAGGATGTAGCCATGATTATTAAAAGTCTGTGCTTACAAAGCAATGCAACTGGAATATATTTGTATTAGTATGATCTTGTCAGCCAATCATGAACAAAGAAAATAAACACATCGAGGGAAAGCTGGAGCCTATCCCAGACGCAAGGGTATGCACACTCATATATAGTAAGATCAATTTATATTTCCAGTCCACCTAAAATGGTGGAGAATATGGAAACTGCACGCAGCCAGTGATTGGACTATGAACCAAGTTGTAAGGTGACAGCACTAGCACCATGCTGCCCAGGACTTGATTAAGTTAATTACAAAGAGAATGCTCTGCAGGGCGAGAATATTACTTATAAAAATTACTTAGGTTTTTTATATTTTTTTTATATCCTTTCATACATCAAGTATTGAATTGATAACAGGGCGTTATTTGTGGCACTAAACCCAGACCAGTAAAAATTTATACAGTACTGTATGTAAAGAAGATTCTGAAATTATTCTTCCTAATTATCCACACCGATAAGGTCTCAGTGGCTTTGTTAGATGATTGTGCACCTTAAAGTGGTAAACCAAGCACCAGCACATGATGCCATAACACAGTATATAATTACAAACTACTAATTTAAGAGAAGCAAAAGGTACTGTGACACCAGTTTAATTAGTCTGAAGTAATTCTATCTACCAGGCAAAATCAGACTACACCTTCATTGAGTGGCCATTAGTATACAGAAAAACAGTAAAGAATCACTCAAAACATCTTAAATTATTTGCTTTAAAAAATGTGTTTTATTTAATAAATCCGTTGACACAACAGCAAATCATTAGTTTACAGAGTTTTATACATACAAGGCGATGTTGCTATTGCTTCTAAAACACGCTAGTTATAAATGAACAAGCCTAATTCACAAATCTACTCATTATAATCCGTTAGGTAGATGCCAGAGAAAATCAGTTAAAGTCTCAAATTCATTCAATAATCTAATTTAGAGCTGAATGTGTACATAAATATGCCTTTAAAAAGGAATATGTAATCTGTAAATAGCAATATTCTCCTTCTTTTTTTAGCTAAAAATGTTTAGTTTGAGTCCACTTGCCTCATCTTTCATAATTTATGTTTTGTCACATTTTATTCCTGTTCCTCGTGCTCTTTTCCTGTTAAAATCCTGAAATGTTCACCCAAGAAGAAATCCTTGTACTGAACATCCAACAATACCTTGCCAAAGAGGGATAGCCACTGACACAACACAATCTTGCGAGTGAACTCAGGAGGTCACCCATTTTGGGTTTAGGAAGGATAGATAAGTGGACCTAAAAAGCTGCTTCAGGCACTCTCACAACTGTATTAATGGTTCAGTGCATAAACAAATAGATTTAAGTATTGGCTGTGGATCAATAGAATCTGACCAATATGTCTGTTTTATTGTCTCTGGAGGAGTCTCTCTAGGTTAGTCACATTATACAAAAGGTATTTCTGAACAGCAGCATTATCAAAGAACATAGTTATTGTGACCTTGTGGTGGCTTGTAGAACTCCTTCAATATAAATGATGTTCTCTTAAATCTAACATTCTTAACAATTTGGTATGTATTTTATTCTTTTTTATATGTAATTATATACTGTATAATCATATAGTATATTTAAACTACACATCCACCAGACAAAATGTTCTAGCAAATTATTAATTTATACTTTAATTTTTTATTTCTCATTTCCAAAATATTCCTGGTTTAGTATTCTCTGTATTATAATTATTCCAAGGTATAAAACAGTCTTTTCATTTAATTCCCAGATATACAGATGTTAAAAACAAAAATATTTTACAAATTATAATTATTTTCACTACAGTTTATTAGACTCTTCTGATCTGAATTTGGATAATTGAAATCATTATAGCTATAAGTTGTCTTTTATTGTACTTGGGGCCTAAGGTGCACCCAAGTGTCATACATTTTAATTTACTGAATTCAAATTGTAACCTTAGTGTCATCACTGGGATGCCTTTAATCTGACAGATGCATAAGATTATGAAATTTTATTTGTGATCCATACCTTCTTCAAAGAGCTCCTCTCAAAAAGAAAATGGCAACATATCTAATTAGACAGGCTGCAATTTTCCATTCCCCTTTTTGAACAATTATCTAATGTAAGTATACAGTATATAGAAATTTTCTAGTCAAAATCATTACTCCACTTCACTGTCCTGGTGTTTTACATTTTGTCATTTGTGAAAATGTGATATTGTTAATGCTTGCATGTTTGCAAAAATGATTTTTTTTTTCAAAAATGCTCGTCTCATTGAATTTTGAATGTCCCATTAAAAACACCATCAAGTCTTCATAAAATGCTTCTTTATCAAGAAGGGAACAAATGCTTTTACCTTTGGTATTTTGAATGGGAAGTGTTCCAGACTATTCATTATTATTCAATTTACAAAGACAGAGTGATAAAAATGTCATGGAAACTAATGTTTAAAACAGTTTCATACTAATGAAATGATAAGCAAATCCAGTTCTATTACAGCAAGAGTATCATTTAAAATTTCTGTTTTCAATCATCTTTCTGGCAAGATGTGATAGCATTACTTAAAACACTGTTTGAAAAAGTAGCTTTATATGCCAGAAAAGTATAAATGTAGTTATGATTTAAATATTGGTTGAATGTGCAACAAAGAGGCTGATTACATTAATGGATTTTCTGAAGAAAGGGCTGTTCAAATTAACGCTTCTTCCTCTTGACCCCTTCCCTGGGCTGATCTATGATCGACTGTGTTTGATTCTATTCCCTTTTGCTGGGTCGAGTCATAGATCTCTTTAAATAAGAACCTCTGGTCTTGACAATTACTGAATATGTGGAAACAGCATAAATTGGGAAGAAAAGCATAAAGACTGAGCTTGAGTCTTTGTCAAAATGTTTTCTGTTATAAAATGAAACAAGTTGATGTGGTGTAGAAACTTGTGGTATTTCTACATTATGGAGAGGTGGAGCAGTACCCTCCTACCTACCAGTAAAGGGTGCTGTTGTGCAAAAATTAAAGAAGTAGTAATCTTGCCTTAATAATTTAACGTATTGTTAAAATGTTTACAGAAAACTCAATATTAATACTTCCTCTCACTTTCCAAGATTGTATTAAACAATCTGGTTGAAAACTCCACTGCCATCTTTCGTAAACACCACCATGCTTCCAAAGAGTATGTCACCTGGGCCAACAACCTTCCCATTCTTCATCCTCTTCATAGCTGTCCTTACTTCTTCCTTTCTAATCCTGTGCACTTCCTGGTTCACTGTCTCCACATCATCCAGCCACCTCTGTCCCTCATTCTCTTCATCAGCCTCTCAAAGTACTCTTTCCATCTTTCAACACGCTTTCCTCACTTATGAATACTTTGCCATCTTTATCCTTTATCATCCTAACCTGCTGCACATCTTTCCTAGCTCAGCTCCTCTGCCTAACCAATCAGTACAGAGGAGAAGAAGTGTACTAGTACCAATTTTTAAGAATAAGGGTGATATGCAGAGCTGTAATAACTACATAGGGATAATATTGATCAGCCACAGCATGAAGTTATGGGAAAGACTAGTGGAAACTAGCTTAAGAAGGGAGGAAATGATTAGTGAGCAGTAGTATGGTTTCATGCCAGGAAACAGCACCACAGATGCAATGTTTAATCTGAGGGTGTTGATAGGGGAAGTATAGAGAAGGCCAGAAGGTGAGGCCTGCAGTAGTAATAACGTTTGCGCTCAAGGTGGAGGTGGGATTACATCAGGGATTGCCTCTGAGCCCTTTCTTATTTGCAGTGGTGATAGACAGGTTGACAGACGAGATTAGACAGGCGTACACCGTGAATTATGATGTTTGTGGATGACATTGTGATGATGTAACTAGAGTAGCGAGCAGCTTGAGGAGACCCTAGAGAGGTGGAGATATGCCCTAGAGAAGAGAGAAATGAAGGACAGCAGGACAAAGATAGAATACATGTGTGTGAATGAGAGGGAGGTCAGAGGAATGGTGAGGATGCAGGGAGTAGAGTTGGTGAAGATGGATGAGCTTAAATACTTGGGATCAATAGTACAGAGTAACAAAGATTTTGGAAGAGAGGTGTAGAAAAGAGTGCAGGCAGGGTGGAATGGGTGGAGAAGAGTTTCAGGAGTGATTGGTGACAGAAGGGTACCAGCAAGAGTTAAAAGGAAGGTCTACAGGACAGTAGTGAGACCAGCTATGCTATATGGTTTGGAGAAGGTGGTACTATATGAAAAGACAGGAAACAGAGCTGGAGGAGGCAGAGTTAAAGATGTTAAGATTTGCATTGGGTGTGACAAGGATGGACATGATTAGAAGTGAGTACATTAGAGGGTCAGCTCAGGTTGGACGGTTTGCAGACAAAGCCAGAGAGGTGAGATTGCATTGATTTAGACATGTGCAGAGGAGAAGGATGCTAAGGATAGAGCTGCTAGGCAGGAGGAAGACCTAAAAGGAGGTTTATGGATGTGGTGACAGAAGACTTGCAGGTGGTATGTGCGGCAAAGCAAGATTCAGAGGACAGCAAAATATGGAAACAGATGATCTGCTGTGACGACTCATAACAGGAGCAGCCGAAAGATGAAGAAGAAGAAAAATGATTAATTTTTCCCCATTTTCTATTATATGCTCAATGTAATTTCTTACCTTGAAAAATATTAAATCATGAATCTTGATCAATGAATGACGAAGAAAGGAGGAACATTAATTCGAAAGTACAATGCCACTTCACATTCATCACTGGTCTTATTTATTTAACAATAATTTAACAAAATATGTATGCATTTTCGAATTTGTAAGAATATAACTAAATTACTGACAGGGCTATCCAACATGAGTAAATTGAGATTTTTTTCATGGATGTTTTAGTTTCTTAGTGTTTGCTGTTGTTCAGTATTGGCACACCACGAGACCCCACCGTTGTAACCAGTTATATTATAAAAGTTTATGGTCTCCATTCTCCATGAAAATATGCCATCACTACAAACAACACATTGTAACAGGAAAATATCATTTTTGGATGGAATATTCCTTTAACACTATCATTTAACTGTTGCCCCAATCTTGAATACACTATGGTCATACAATTACTATTGGACAGTAGAATAATTAACATGCAATTGTTCTACTACCATGAGTGTGAATCCAAATATTATCACTGTTAGAGGGGGCACTGTCAATATTACAGTCTTCCTGAGAGAGTGATATCCTTAGATCTAAGAAGATTGCTACTGCAACACTTCCATTAAAATGGCTCCTGGGCTTTCCGTTGTTTTCTGTGGGAACAGTTTTATCTAAGCATGTAATGACCTGTCAAAGTTAGAAATGAGGTTTATCTTGACAGTGTCACTGGACATTCTGGTCAAGTTCTGCTCCATTGAATTTCAACAGCCTATAAAGAGGGACAGACAAATATTGATATGATGCTGGGAGAACTATTTTATTAGGAACTAGATCAATGATACAATTGTACGAAACAACTTGCAATGGCCTCTGAAATAGTCTGGTCAGCTTTAATGTTGGGCAAAAGAGCAAAACAATTTCTTTGGCATGGTGTTGAAACAGCTAGAGCTCTGCTTGTATCATGGTCGCTGGCAATGGATTTAGTGTGTTAAAATAAGCGTATCACATAATACAGTGACTAGGCAAAGATAGAGAAGGGATTTTCATCTATTGCAGAAATGACTAGAAGCTGGCTTCTCAAAAAGTTTTTCTCCTTCAGTTTGATGCGAAAGTGCAGGAGTCAATGTGTCTAGATTGAAACATAAATTATGAGTTTTATTTACTTTTTTACTTCCCCATGCAAGATGGCCACAGTGTCTTGGCATCATTATGAAAACTAATACTGTGAATACACAGGGTACAGGAGGGCAATGAGGGACACAAGTAGGATATCATCTTTTGTCATTTTTGTTGCAGTTACTGGTAATTACTTCTTGTTTGCCTGTGTTTTTAGCACATTATTATTGAATTGTGGTTTTTGAACAAAGTTGGTATTTAGCACTGGCTGCCACTCTTAACCTTTATGCACATCCAAGAGAATGTGAGGATTAACCACTGACATAAGAGCTCATAAAACTCTACAGATGATGGAGGGTCAAACTATGCTTCTATAAGGGAGTAGAGCAACACACAGCAGCTAATGGTGCCTGTAACTCTTCTGTCTGATGCTAAAGTCAAGCCAGAAGGACAAATAATGTTAGCAAAGAATTGATCCAAAAATAAAAGCTTTTCTTTAACCTCCTTAGCGTTACATTTTTCCTCGAAAAAACATAAAAAGTGTTGCATTTTTTTACTTGAAAAAATATATATTTATTAAATTTCATCCATCTACTGTAAAACACTAAAAGTACAAAGTCAGAAGTATAATAATGATACAAATTAAATTAATAATAATAATGAATAATAATACTAAACATAATATCTTGAAGCACAGTGAAATACACCATCCAAAGTCACAGTCGGGACAATAGTAGCATGATTCCTTGTGGATGTTCATTGCACATGTGTTCAGGACCTTCACTTTCAGATTCATCAGAATCACTTTCAATTTCACTGTTGTTTCAATTTTACTTCCTGAAGACACATTCACTTCACCATCACTGCTCATATCACTGTCAAGCGCATGCAACACCTGGTTTGCTGAAAATGCCATTATGAGGCTAGGAGAAGACATGTCTGCACTGTTGCCTGTTTAAGACTCGGGCCTGATGCTTATGCAAGACATGGCTATATTTTTTAGCACTTTTACGATCTGAGTAATCACTCAGGTCTAACGATCATGTGAGACGCATCTATAGAGTGACATTCAGGACTAATGCTTTTAGCACTGTTTTTACAGCTCGAGTGACACTTGGGTTAAACACTAAAGAGGTTGAGGTCAATCTGAAGGCAGTGTCACTAAACAGGCTTAGACCAGTACCAAAATAACAATTAGGAACTGGATGATAAAGTGCAAAGCAAGAGGTAAAAATGTAGTCAAAAAGCAAAAAACAAAGTCCTGAACCTGGTCTAACTGGCTTTGTCTATCTACCTGAAGTTGCAGTGAGCTTTTTATAGATGAATTCCAAAGATTCCAAAAGCTCAAAAGATATAGATACAGTATGTGTCAATATGTATCACCATCTTAAATAGTGGTGACAAGATGACATAATTTATCCCACTCATGTGATATCATATCACAGCCATTGTTACTATAAACAATATGTCTAAACAAAATGGTGGTTGAGTGCATTTTATTAGTTAAAAGAGGCCTTAGCAGCAATCAGTCAATTTTATTTCCATTATAGAACCACAAAAATTATTAATAATCAATTATAGGGAATGAAACTGCCAAAAACTTATATCAGGGATAGGCTTATAAGCTATTAGCCCCCTAACTCAGCCTCAGTTTTGGCAGTTTTCTGCTATTTTGCAGATTCTTCATACTTAACTCAGTATACAATATCCAAGCATCAAAATGAAGGGCAGACATTATTCTTTCTGAATACTTACAACTGGAGAAGAAACTTTGTTTTCCAGTAAATTACATCACAGTAAGTTGCCATATTCAATCACATTTTTACCAAAAAATGCACTTGTTTTTCTTATTGACATAAATGTAGGGATAACCTTCCAAAAATCATAAAAGTGATACACAATGTATCAACAATAACCAAAAAATCATTATGAAATTACCACAACTAGCATGTTGGAATGTGTATTTTTAATGTGTTGAAGTAGAAAAATAAAATGTGACTCTTTTTTGGGCTTTTACTATCTCCAAATAAACACCTACTTATGAAAATGTACTACTGAAAGCATATCCAAATGAAGGCCAGTCATTCCTCTTTCAGAACATATACAGTACATGTGATGAAGGAATTATGTTGTGAGCAGAAATTACAGAACAAGATAGTCACAAACACCAATTACATTTTATCAAAAATTGCACTATGGGTATTGCAGTTTTTATCGTAAGTTTTGGAATATGCACCAAAACAACACAAATAGAACACAGCATGCATGTACAGATGGTTAGGAACAACTAGAAATAAAAAGTTACAAAATACTTACAGCCAATGTGTACAGCTTTACTGTATTGAAATAGTACAAAAATTTACTGTCTTTACTGTTTCAAATAAATCTACATTTCATGAATATGCCTTACTGAAAAGCATATATTCTACAAGTGTAAGTGAAGGCCAGACATTGTTCTTTCAAAATGTATATACCCACAACTCCAATTCACATTCCCTTGCAATAATACAAAAAAATTAATTTGCAGAACTCCCTGCACAGAAGACTGAAAAACAAATAGCTCCTAGAGAAAATAAGAACTTACCAATTCCAAGTCCAGATCAGAACCATCAACAAGAGTGTCCTCAATGCAAGAGTCATAAGGTTCTACATCTCTCCACTCTGCCACTTTCAGTCTCGTTCATTATAATATTACAAGTCTCTTGGCTCATCACAAGCTTTTCTTTTGAAAAAGCCATTCTTCAAAAAAAGCTGCAACAAACGGAATTTTGTTAACAGTAAACACTATCACATCCAAGAGGGCAGTTTCTGGTTCTCTTTCGATAATTAACGATTGGAATGCGGTACAAAGACTAACCTTAGGACAGAGCCTGGAGAATTTACACATCCAATTGGAGAAAATAACAGTCAGTAATCTTGACTTTCAAATTACCAACCCAATAATTGACGGGCAGAGGCAGACAGTGAAGCTGAAATATTCTTTTTTTTTAACTGGATAGAAGCCTGTCCGTGAAATTGACCCAATCAATAGTTACATGCTTGGAAATAGGAATTGGGAGCTTCATACTCTGACACACAAGTTCAGCAATCTTTGCATACATATAAACAAAACTATGCAGAGTTTAAAGAATTAGAAACTTTTCTTCTCTAAATTTCAACACTGTTACTTAATATTTCTAGCAAGGACGACGTGTCCATTGCTTCCAGTGTTGGTAGGATTGGCAATGGCCCCACATGATTCTAAATTGAAATAAGCAGGTTTGAAAATGTATATTATGTTATGTAACTGAATGCCTGATCCTTTTGTTCAACCACTAAGTGATCCCAAAACCAGTATTAAAGGAATACACCAGTAATGTTTAGGGGTAGCCCAAACCTAATGAAATAAAACAAGAGTCACATTTACAACATAATTTAAAATAAAACATTTTTAAATTCCCCTACCAAAACACATTTTCATTTTATAATGCATTTTTTACACATTATAATTTCAAAACATTTAGTGTGGATAATGACTTTTTAAAGGACCCATGCCTCCATGAGCATAATAGTTATGATGCCAAACTGGAGCACAATCTAAATAATAAGATGAGAAAAAAAGGTATTATATCATTATAATAATAATAAAATAATAATTCTTTTAAACTGATGTTAAGTACTGACTTTTGCATGAAAGTATTGGCTGATTCCTTTATACTCCTGCTAAAATGCACTAAAAACTAGGAAAGGATTATTCTTAAAACTACATGTTCACAGAACCACACTGCTGGCACCTAGTGGCACTGAGCTCTGCTGGTTTCCTGCCAGTCTTTCACAGTCTCCATTTTTCTGTTTTTTGCAGTACATGATTACAGAGCCCAACACTTTGTGCCCTCTAAGTCTTCTTTAGAAGCATCATGCTGTTCTGTGTAGGCCACACACTCCTTACAGTTTTTCATGTAAGATATTTTCTGAAACTGAACTCACTTAAAGTGCATTCATATCTGTTAACTTTTTGAATATTTAATGCTACATTACATGTTCTGTATACAGAAATAAGGACATTGATTACATGTATATTGATGTGAAAGAGACAAAGTTGGTTCTTGGCAATAATGCTGTCTCATAGCCAAAAATAGAAACACTGTTAAAAAATCAAATGTCTCTCAAATGTGCTGCAAACGCTCTAACAATGAATAAGCTAAAACTATACAAGCAGAATATCTTTGCAAATATTTTTAACTTAATTACTCTATAGTACAAAATAATGGTTTACTAAGCCAAACTCAATATAAACAATTTTAAATGACTGAAAGGACATTTAAGATTTACTTTACTAGATTTTACTGTTTTGCATGATAAAAATAACACTATCATACTATTTAATGCTAAAGGACATCCATTCATCAAATTTTCTACCCCACTTATTCAGTTCAGGGTTGTGGGAATATTGTTCATTCTTTGAAAGAGATCAGAACACAAATATGTATATTTTCAGTTACATACAGTTCAGAACATCACATATTCTGAATCCTACATAATACAGTACTGGGCTGAAAGGAGCAGTATCTTACCCATCAGCATCAGTCACAATGCAAGAAAAAGCCGTAAACGAGGCTCCAGTCCATCATGGGGCACACATAACCACACACACGCAGGGCCAGTTTAGACTCCAGTTAACCTGACACTTATGTCCTTGTGTGATAAGTAAGAAAGTTCTGTAAGAAACTGATGCATAAAATGTACAGTATTTAGAAAAAATGCTAAAATGTTGCTAAAGGACATTTCATCTTGACAAACTTCAATTAATTTTTATACTTAATTTATTTAACAAAAAACTGAACATATCTTAAAATAGCTATCAAGAAACAAGAATGAACCAAAAGGTTACATTTATTTTAAATTTATGGTATTTGTAAAAGTTAGCTTCGGTCACGATCACGCTCCCCCTCCCCCCCCCACACCTTCTTGATCTGAGCCTAACTAACAGTGTCAGCATAAATTTACACCTGATCTGACGCTGTCAGTTTTCCAATAATGTTGTATTAGTGCAATGATATTTTCTGATTGGTACTATTCAGGTCATAAAATGATTTCTTCAAAATGTCACATATATTTGTCTCTTTCTTTTTTTGCCCGTGCTCCGTTGACTTCATGGACCACAAGGCGTGAGATTATTCAGTGCGAGCAGGAGCACGCAGGTGGCCTGTTGCTGTGTGCTATAACATGCTTGAACTGACGGCGATGAACGCACATGTACTGTGCAAGGCATGCATGGGTCCACTGAGAAAAGAAGAGTGTTCTTTGCTCACCTTGCAGAGGAACTTCATCATCGCTTCTTACAAGAAAGGGCAATGGAAAAAGAAAAAGAGGATGCAACATCGACAAACTTCTGTTCCAAGACCACTGTTTCCCCCAAGAAAGCAAACCAAGTGTCATGTGCTCCTTCAGTGTAATACCTGTAGGAACCACAGCATAGAGAGAAGTGTGTACATCGCAACAGGTACACATTTTGTAAATGTAGGATGGTTGGTCCTTTTGTGTGTGGGAACTGTTAACATTTGAATGTGATGATTGCATATAGCGCGGAACTGACCTCTCTGTACTATTCTTTCCTCTGCATATCCTGAGGTACAAAAGAAACATCACCATACACCAAAACGTGGAGATTGGGCAAGATCAAAAAAAAAAACAAAATGTGGTCACTGATTACAACCACAAGAAGGTATGCGAATGAATATGAATAATATGAATAATGTTGCATCAGTGGCACAATGTTTTCCGAAATGTACTATACAGCTCATAAAATGAATTATTCCAAATATCATATATACCTTTGTGTCTGCTTTTTGTCAGTACAGCTTTGACATCATGGACCATAAGGTGCACACTAATTCGTCATTGTCAGCAGGAACACTCAATAAAACTGAACAGAAAAAATTCAAGTGACAGGGAGATACGAAGAAGGCAGATTCACTAGCGTTTGTGTGTCAGCTTTTATCCCTCCAGATCAGAGAATTTCCAGTTCCATTGTTTCAAAACACCACTGACATCTACAGTTATTCCCAGTTTCAAGTAAAAACTAACAACATCAGATCTGGGTGGGGAGGTTGTATCGTGACTAAGAGAAAAAAAGTGAAAAAAACCCTAAATAAAGTAGTATAAATTTACACTGACTGTTACAGATGCAAATCAAATGTATGTTTTTATTGTATAATATTAACAATAACAGTAGCCCATGGCCTTTTGATTTGAAGTCAGCAGTTCTTACCGCTGCACCACGGAAGCTGTTGTATTGCACTTGCACCTTTTGTGAAAGTGTTTATTTGATGTATGGATTTCAGCCTTCACACATTATACAGTTCATGCCTACATTTTGTCATTTCTTACTAAAACATGAAAAACATTTGTTTTATCAATGTATTTACATAGATTGTTGTAGACACAGAACACGCATGAAATGTATGTGTTCCAAATAACGATCTATTATTTCCCCTCTAAATCTCCAGCACTTCACTCCAAGATATTCAAGGCTTGAGCTGGGAGAACATCTTGCCCTTTTTGTGGCATTGGTGGTGATGGTATAACAGGCTACTTGCTGCTTGTGTTGATCGACACATTTACAAGACAAAAGACGCTGACGGAGAGCTTAAAGGGATTTAAGGTGGGCCGGATTTATGAGTTTTTTCATAGGCTTTGGTAATTCCAGTGTTAATAAATAGTGCAGAAACATTACAGATGAGGTATTGCCATTCTTTGGCATACCTTCTGCCACAAGCATATGGCACACTTTATAATATACAATAAACGTATTCTTCCCCCAACTGAAGGTTCATGATTATTAACCATAAAGGATGTCCGTCTAAACTTCATCATTCGCTTGTGTGTTTAAGTGTTTAATCTGAGAAATGTGTGCTTGCACACCTAGCAGAGCACTTGATGCAGCTGCTGTCAGTACATCAGAGTTGTATAGAAATAAACTATTTCAAGACCCCTAAATAATACGAACTACTACAGAGACTATGCACACACTATACTATTTTACATTAATTTACTAGTGTCTTTTAATGAACACCCAATAGGAAATGTGGTTATTTCATTATTTGAAAGTGACGCTGTAAATAATGGAAATCAGCAGGAGTTATGATTTTAATAGGCTGTATGTTTTGTTATAGGACAACAGTCACTTGACTTCAAATATATGCATAAATTCGTAATTTTTCCTGTTAGAAAACATTTTCAGTACAGTTTTTTGTGCAATGTTTGAAGCATTGGAAAAAATGTAACCACTAAAACACAACAGAAAAAAAGTACAGCAATATTTGTAAAATATTACGGTCAATTACCATTTCCAACTCTCACATCATCAAGCATTTCAAAGTGATAAAAACTTTATGCAAAAAATGTTTTGGGAAGGAAACCTGGCTACAGATGCACTTCATTTTGACAATTACTGTTTTTTTTAAATCTTACTGTTTAGCAGCTATTTGTCTTTTGGCAGCTTTAGATGTAATAGTTTTATCATGAATTTACAATACAATATTAACATTGACCTATAAACAGCTGAAATGATACATGTATATTGGACAAGAATGATGTACAGTAATTTTGTTGACAAAATTATCTTTAAAATGAAAACAGATTAACTACAATACAGAATATAATATATTGTACAAAGTATTTTGTAGTCTTTTGGAAATGTTTGGTACATGTGCATTAATTAATAAGACAAGGTAGCCTAAAAATAAAAATTAAAACCAATCTTGGGGTTTGAAGATAAAAGACCATACTTTCCAAATGAAAAGGCAAATTCAGCAGTCTTCTTACAGAAGCTTTATAAATATTTCAGTTTAAGAAGAAGCATAGTCATAAGGTTCTATTTCAGCACAGCTTAGCTGTCACAAAATGACTGCTCTTTTGAAAGCAGAAATAAATTGTTCCAATCAATAAATATAGAATGTATGTGAATACTAAAAAGATCACAAGGCAGTATATAAGAGAAAACCTTGTGTTACATAGTACCACAGTAATTAGGTAGTGAATATTAAATATGTTTATCTAAACATTAATAAGCCAAAAATGTTTTGAATTAGACTTTGCATAATCAGTTTCTTTTATAGCACAATTGATTAATGCCTAGACTACTATAGAGCTACATAGGCTTTCCCACAAACTGGATGTTCTGTCAGAAAAGTGTGTGCAGACAATATATAAAAAAGACCAGGAAAGACAACAAAGTCAAAAGTAAAGAACTGATCAAAACCACAAAATCAAGCCAATCTTTTATGAAGCCACAAAGGAAAAGCAAAATTCAAAATCTAAACAACAGAAAATCTTTAAGGGTTAGGGTTACATAGAGTATTACAAAGAATCCACAAACTTGGACAGCATGATCCCTGTGATGTCAGCTTATAAACCATCATTCTGATGACATCATCCTATGTGACTTCCAGTGTCATACCCCTAATAATGCCCATTCACATCCTAGCATTGGAGACTCAAAATGGCACTGTCCATAAAAGCAAAATGGTGCCAAGGTAAGAACAACTAAATAAAAACAGTGCCAAAATTCAAGTACTATTAAACCATTTAAATTCAAAAATTATTTTAACCTTGAATAAAATAATAATGTAGCAATATCATAACACTAGGCAGGGTTCTGGTAAATGGATGGGTTGGATATCTACATAGCAACATAATAGTAGATACCATAAATAGTAGTAATAGATACAATAAATTATATATATATTATATAAAATAAACATAGGGACAACAGAAAATGTTTGGTGATTCCCCCGTACACTGAAAAAAATGTAAATGTGAGTGAAGGTATGAGCATGACATGACATGACAGACATGAGCTCCAGACAGAACTGACCAAGGTTACATCATGGCTGATAAATATGTATAACAGACAAGAAGAGGCAGGTTTAGGAAGTGTTGTAAACAACAGGGTGAAATTCTGGGAAATGACTTCTGGGAAAGGCAGGATCTTGATGGGGCAGAAGAGGAAATGAAGATATTAGAAGACGACTTCTGAGGACCATGCGCACATGTGTGACAATGTTTATTACAGAATGCAGATTTGAACTTTAGAGAGAGCACATTTTGAATGACCCAATGCAGATCAGCAATGATCTTACAATTCACTTGTGTGAAAATACTTTACTTTACATGGCTGCTACAGCTCTGTAATGTCATGCAAGCATGCAAGCCTCGCAAAGCATCATGAGGTGATGGGAAAAAAATGTCTAAACGTCTAAACCATCTGAAACAAGGTGAATTTCCAGGAAAATAATCGGTGAAAATATCACTTGGGAATACAGCATATTCTTTGTGAAAAATGCTTAAGTGAATTTTGATGATCAACACTGATAATACAAAACTTAAAATATTCCACATCATCAGTGGGATTAATTAAACTTGAAGATACTGGTGCTCAACGAATGAGGATTGTAATCATTATTTTGAATTGATAGTAATGAAAACTTAACAGAAATTCATAATAAGGAGATAGCCATGCCTGTCAGTTGTATAGTTTTAGTCCATCAATCACCGCTAACATTTTCAGTAAGATAAAATGAAGTACTTCAGTACTACAAGTTAGCAAAGGGTGGAGGACATCAAAGGTATGTCAGACCATATCTGAAAAAAAATCTAGAATCTGAGATGTTCAGTAATACTGCCAATTAAAAGTCTTGTCAATTCTGACAATTGTTCATTTCTTTTCCACATTCCATTTTTTTTCTGGTTACAACACTCAGAAAGAAGATGTAACTGAACCATTAATCATTATCAGTTTGTTTTCTGTCAGTGGCTTTTTCATTGATGATATTATCATCCATAAAATGAAAAGAATCCCCACATTGCCACATTTTCATTTCTCTTACTGGTGATTCAACTCATATGCAAAGGGGTTTGTTTCTATGCAGCAGACACAAACAGTTATGGCCAGACTGTCCAAAGTGGTGTTGATGGCATCAAAGACAACTGATTCAACTTGATTTAATGTACTCTCCAGTTTTTTTCAGCAGGAGACAGGCTGATGATATTTTGGGTGAAATGTTGTAAGATATGTTTGACTGAAATCACCTCTAGACGTGCAGAGTTTGGTTTACTATTAGTATCAGACAGTAGTTTCAGTGCCATTTTAGTACTGGCATGTGGCAGATAAAATTACAGAGAAGTCTACAGGTAAGTAGAAATGCAAGCATTTTAGTATTGAATGTTGCAAACTGGGTGAGCAGCAGCTTCTTCCAATTACTCCTACTATCTCTGCTCTTACCAGAAACAACAGCCCTATATGGATGTGAGGTTTCCATAAAATTATGAAATGTGTTTATGAGCCTTTTGTTGCTGACATTGCTCAGTAGCAAGAAGAACAATAGGAAAAGGCAAAATGTTACTTGTAGGTCTGCTATTTAGCCTTACTTATAGCCCCACTTTTCTCTGTTTACACTAATTGCATATACTCTTAATGTTCTCTGTCTTGGTAGGCATTATAGGTTTGCAGCTTCTGAGTCTGTAGTTCACAAAGGAAGTTAAATCACTTGTATCTCTCTCTCTCTCTGCCTTTCAGGCCCCACCTCTTTGAAGCAACAGCGAGCTGAAGCACTATGCATCAGCGTCTCCCACAGGCATGTAGCCCTTCGCAAACACCCAAGTAAGTTCAACTGGAGTAAAGCTGAGAGCCGGCAAGGAGAAATAACCGGCAGTGAGAAATCAAAGTCGATCACCCAGTTGGTGGCGGAAACTTAAGGCCGATGGTCTCTTAATAATTCAGCTGAACGTGGAAAGTGGTGAAAGCACCGAAGTTACTTCAAAAACAGAAAAGATGATATCAGCGCTAAACGTAAGTTCCATCTATTCCTTGCCCGTCGAGGGCACATTTATATGTTGTGTGTCCTGCAGAATGTACAGTTAAGGTTTTCCGGCTGACAATGTAGACAGCTTCATCTGCCAAAATTGTTTAGTTAATTTAGAGTTGGTCAGGAAAATATGTAAATTGGAGGACCACGTTAGGAATCTGATAGCAATTAGACAAACCGAAAATTGGATCGACTCGGTTTGTTTAGACAATTTGGCTACTTCTGATTCGGCTTCAGTCTCTCCGTCCCATGGCCGAAATCAGCAGCACCAATTTAGCCACAGGGCGAGTGGGTATCAGAAAGAAGGGGGTCTAAGAAGCCAAAATTTAGTCCCTCTGCACCCAGGTCACCAATTCGGACCCAGAACAGATTATCAGCACTCTGCAGTGCACCTGTGGATACTGAGCACAACAAAGTGCTCATAATTGGCGATTCTATAGTGTGGAATGTTAGAATTCCGAACTATGTTAAACCAGCAGTTAATATTTAATGCTTCTCTGGGGCTAAGATTTCTGACATAGAGGCTGCATTGGACCGTTTCGCTGACAATGAAGTATCTACCTTATTGCTGCATGTCAGCACTAATGATATTTATTTACAGCAAACTGAGAAATTAAAGAGGAACTTCATTTCTCTATGCAGCAAAGCGAAAAGAAAATGTTAGAATTTAGTTGTATCTGGCCCCTTACCAAGATTATGTAGAGGAGATTTGATATATAGCAGATTGTGTTCCCTTCACTGCTGGCTAGAAACCTGGTGTGCAAATAAAAGCATAGCGTTTGTGAACAATTGGGATGATTTTGGGAATGGCCTGGATTTTTCAAAAGAGATGGTCTTCATCCTAACTGGAGGGGATCTTTTGTATTATCACAAAATATGGCAGGAGAACTATCTGGATGACTGATTAGAGCACCATTCTGGCCACACTTGCGTAATCTTAAATCACAGACTGCTGTTTATCCCACCTGTTGCTTTCCTGAACCTGTTACCCATAATCCCTGTTGTGGGGCATCCAGTAAATTTAGTCATGATGCAGATCTTAAATTACTTGATAACCAAAAAATACCAAAAGAGATCAAACCAAACCCTCAACCAGGGGCACCTGTAATAGAAACTTAGTTCCAATTAAAACAAAAAATATAACAAGCCTGACCTGGCAGCGATCAACGAACATGTACTGTGCAAGACATGTACAGGGTCCACTGAGAAAAGAAGAGCGTCCATGGCTCACCTTGCAGAGGAACATTCTTTCCTCTGCACGTCCTGGAGTCCTGTGGAGACTGGGCAAGATCAGGGAAAAAAAAATGTGGTCAGTGATTACAACCGCAAGAAGGTACGCGAATGAATATGCATAATGTTGCATCCGTGCCACAATGTTTTCCAAAATGTAGTATACAGGTCATAAGATGAATAATTCCAAATATCGTATATACCTATGTCTCTGTTTTTTTGTCATTGCGGCTTTGACATCTTGGACCATTAGGTGCATACTAATTCAGTGTAAGCAGGAACACTCAATAAAACTGAATAAAAAAAATCAAGTGACAATGAGATACGAATAAGGCAGATTCGCCAGCGTTTGTGTGTTAGCTCTTATCCATCCAGATCAGAGAATTTCCAGTTCAATTGTCTCAAAACACCACTCGCATCTACAGTTATTCCCAGTTTCAGATAAAATGTAACAGCAACAGATCCCTGGGGGGGGCGGTAGTATGTATTGTGATTGTGACTGAGAGCATAAAAGTGAAAAAAAAACAGTAACTTTTGCAAGTACTATACATTTACAGCGGCTGTTACAGATGCAAATCAAATGTATGTGTTTATTGTATAATATTAACAATAAGAGCAGCTCACTACTCAAAATGGTAAATATATGAGGCAGTCAGGAACGAACCATTGGACTCTTGATTACATGTCAGCAATTCTTGCCACTGCACCATGGAAGCTGTTGCACCATCCTTGAACCTTTTGTGAAAGTGTTTATTTGATCTTTGCACTTCAGGCTTCACACATTGTATAGTTTATGTCTACATTTTGTCATTTATTACCAAAATATGAAAAACTTTTCTGTTTTAACAATGTGTTTACACAGATTATTGTAGAAATGGAACACATGAAATCCTGGTGTTCCAAATAACGATCTATTATTTCCATTCTAAAACTCCAGCACTTCACTCCCAGATAATGAAGGCTGGAAGTGGGAGAACTTTGTGCACGTTCTGCAGTGGTGGGGGGATGTTATAGTAGGCTGCTTGCTGCTTGTCTTGATTGGCACATTTACAAGACAAAAGACGCTGACTAAGAAGTGCGAAGGGATTTAAGGTGGGCTGGATTTACGAGTTATTTCGTAGGCTTTGGTAATTCTAGTGTTAAGATCTCAAGTTGCCAGCCTGCTTATGATTCCTAGGATTAATAAAATAACAGTGGGAGGTCGAGCTTTTAGTTACAAGTCCTTAAACTGTGGAATGGTCTGCCTGCTACTATAAGAGATGTCCTTCGGTCTTAACTTTCAAATCCCGGCTGAAGACTCACTACTTCAGTTTAGCATATCCTGACTTGAGCTGCTGATTAACTGTACAGACTGCATCTCTGTTGTTAGTTATTAGCACTCAAACATAAATAATATGGTAGTTATAATCTGATAATAACCCTTACCTATTCTGTTTTCCTTCTCGGTACTCAAATGTGGCACTGGGTGCTATTGCACACCTGCCAAGTTGTTTCGCCTGCCTAAGGTAAAGTCATCTCTGATGGTAGATTGCAGGAATCGTCGGGTAGAGGGGTCCTTTCTTCGGATTGGCTGGCCCAGTGCAGACTCAGCTGTGGAAATGCCAATAGGGTGAGGCAGCTTGATGGCCAAGGTCTCCAGGACTCCAAAACAAATCCAAATTGTATTATGTGATATCATCTACTGTTTTATTGTATTGAGGATTACTTATGTTCTGTTCTGTGTATTGTATTGTAATTACCCCCTTTTTTGACACCCACTTGTCTTCTTAGAGAGTCAAGGCTGGGGGGCTGTCAAAAGGCAGGGCCTGTTAAAGCCCATTGCAGCACTTCTTGTATGATTTTGGGGTATATAAAAATAAGTTGTATTATATTGAATTGTATAAGGGTAAAATAAATAGTAATATTATGTTTCAATGTCCAATGGTGTCTCATGGTTATAATATGTATGTATTAAAACTTTGAATCAACTAAATAAGAATAACAATAAAAATCATAATTAAACCACACCATTGTGTGATCTAGCAGAGCTGTTGCATTACATCCTCAAACAATTTTATGTGAATGATCAGTTACATTTGCATTACCTTTAACATATTAAACGCTGTATCAATGCCCAGGGCAGATAAGCTTATAGAGCATCTTGGGCCAGCCAAATACATTTAATCTGACACAGAAGTCACCCCAAGCTTCAAGTGCTCTTTGGAATGAAGTTTTGCCTTACTACATAACATTCTCTTTTTACGTGTGTACTTTCCTCTTCTGGGGACAAGTAGGTTTAACTCAGAATCTCAGTAAGTTTATAGACAGCATATTGCTTTAGTTTCACTTACAACAGATTTCTAATGTATAGCTTGGTCATAGGGCTAATTACTATAAGTGAAAGTGAAAATATTTGTGACTGTTTTTCATACCTAGGGAAAATCATCAAACCTTTTGTTTGTTTTATTTTTTGTATGACAGCTCAAATTTCACTTTAAATTTACTAGCTGCCTACTTTCTTTTTGGGTGTTTTGGGGACTGAGAATTCCCTATGACATAAACACAAACAATATAAACACCTGAATTCAATGCATGTGCTATAGTGTGTTCATTCCAAAATGTGTAATTAAAGGTAAAGCTTTAAGAAGAACATTTCAAATAACTTCATGATGTTTGTAAAAATTGTCTTAAAAAATTCTTTGGTTGTCAGAGAAATGTCAAATTGTTTTTTATCAATATAAGATTGTGCTTAATTCCCACTATAGCATAAACTAATGTAAACGATTATTTCTGAATACAGAAGTGTTATTTTTGAAATACCCTGCCCACAAAAACAAGTAATTATGTGATTTGTATAATTTAAAATGTTTAAATACTGATCAAAATTATTCTAATTATGTATTAAAAATACTTAATTAATTTTGTATAATATGTGCCTCATTTACATTTAACATTTATTTAAATGCCACATCTAGAATTTGCCACACTTCTTTTCACATCTTCAGCCATGTTAATGTAATCCTGAATAAAATAAAACTAAATTTTATTCTATTTTCTCTTCCATCCATTTGTAAGGTTTCTTGATATATTTCCTTCAAAGTTTCCAGTTAAGTTAAAGCCAGTGCTATACCATTAAAGTTCTACAAATGATCACGGTCAGTTTCTGTAATCTTTACCAAGGCAGTTGTTCATCCTTTGAGACAGAATATGCATAGCCAACTACTGAGAAAAATTATTTGCCTTTCCACAGCCATCCAGTAGATGTTGCTGTGCAGATCCATACTAATGCAACCATAAATCATTCTTTAGTCAGAGGAAAGTTACATAGGAAACCAATTAAATTTTCCCTTTTCATTTTGTTTACTAGTTACAAAATACTTAATCGTCTTCTCTATTTAATGCTCACAGAGGACAAAATTTGGAGTTTCAAAGGTTGATTGCAAGAAGCCTAATTAAAACATTATTATTATTTTGGAAATTCTTTGCAGAGTTCATTATAGGGGATTTTCAGTATACTTGTTCATTTATTGGAATTAAATTTACAACATAAATTCAGTGTTTTTACCGGTGTGGTGTCATTGAATGTGTCTACTTCATTATTCACGTACATCATCTTGAGTAGCATAATAAATGTAACAAATAAGATCTGATGAAATATGATTACTGAGTTCAACGTTTCCTGCTGAATAGTAATAGGTTATAAAATACATTATACAGTAATTCCCCGCTCTATCGCGGTTCAGCTATCGCACCCCCACTATATCACGGAAATATTCAATAAGTATATCCTACCTGTAGTGTACTTTGCAGCCAATTCATAACAAAGCATACGGTTTTCAGCAGACAAAGAGTTATGCGTTACAGCACCCAGATGATTTCATTCAAAGCCCGTTTGCGGATTTTATGCTCTTGGGCTCTGATTAGCTGCTGCTAATGTGGTGTAATCTCACAAGAACAGCGAGCGTGGGTCCCCGACGAATCGCGTATCGCGTACCTTGCTTGTGGTCCAACTTTTCTGAGCAAACGTTTGTGAGCTTTTCTTTTGTTTTAAGCCCTACGATGGCTCCCAAGCGCCCTGCATCTTGTAAGCCTTCTGTAGCAGTGAGCCTAAGCACCAGAGAAAGACCTTGACCATACAGGAGAAGGTAAAACTGATGATGATGATTATTATTATGTTACTTATATCTTTAGCCTGACATCCGTGTATCATTTGTGTATCCAAAGTGTGTTTTAATAAGTTTACATGTGTTTAAAGTATGTGGGAGGGGTATTTAAAGGCTTAAACTATAAAAAAAAAAGTGGTCTTTCTATATTGTGGATTTTCACCTATCGCGGGTGGGTCTGGAACGTAACTTCCGTGATTGGCGGGGGATCACTGTAACAACAAAATAAGCCTTGAATTTTAAGTTGTCATAATAGGTAAATAAAATAAAAGGTGCAAGCAATGAGACCAATAAATGGGAAAAACTGTAGAACCTTAAACTAACAATTCATCTTGGTAAAAATAATATTATTATTAGATACATGCAGAGTTGTCCATTCGCCTCCATTCTATTAGATACAGACAGAGTCAATTGTTTAGATTAGTCAAAACATGCAGATTATTTGTGTATTATTTCATAGCTAACATATTCAAAATAATTAGATAGATAGATAGATAGATAGATAGATAGATAGATAGATAGATAGATAGATAGATAGATAGATAGATACTTTATTAATCCCCAAAGGGGAATTCACATGCTCCAGCAGCAGCATACTGATAATAACAATATTAATTAAAGAGTGATAAAAACACAATGCATGTTAAAAAGTGCAAGGTGGAGAGTGTGAGGCAAGTATAACAGTCAATAACATTGTATAATGTTACCGTTTACCCACCTGGGTGGAACTGAAGAGTCGCATAGTGTGGGGGAGGAACGATTTCCTCAGTCTGTCAGTGAAGCAGGACAGTGATAGCAGTCTTTCGCTGAAGCTGCTACTCTGTCTGGAGATGATACTGTTCAGTGGATGCAGTGGATTGTCCATGATTGACAGGAGCCTGCTCTGCACCCGTCGCTCTGCCACAGAGCCTACAATAGAGCCTGCATTCCTCACCAGTTTGTCCAGGCGTGAGGTGTCCCTCTTCTTTATGCTGCCTCCCCAGCACACCACCGCATAGAAGAGGGCACTCGCCACAACCGTCTGATAGAACATCTGCAGCATCTTATTGCAGATGTTGAAGGACACCAGCCTTCTAAGGAAGTATAGTCGGCTCTGTCCTCTCTTGCACAGAGCATCAGTATTGGCAGTCCAGTCTAGTTTATCATCCACCTGCACTTCCAGGTATTTATAGGTCTGCACTCTCTGCTGTGATAATCACGGAGTTTGTGAGGGGCCAGGGCCTCCTAAAATCCACCACCAGCTCTTTGGTTTTGCTGGTGTTCAGTTGTAGGTGGTTTGAGTTGCACCATTTAACAAAGTCCTTGATTAGGTTCCTATACTCCTCCTCCTGCCCACTCCTGATGCAGCCCAAGGTAGCAGTGTCATCAGCGAACTTTTGCACTTGGCAGGACTCCGAGTTGTATTGGAAGTCTGATGTATATAGGCTGAACAGGACCGGAGAAAGCACAGTCCCCTGTGTTGCTCCTGTGCTGCTGACCACAATGTCCGACACGCAGTTTCCGAGACGCACATACTGAGGTCTGTCTGTAAGATAGTTCACGATCCATGCTACCAGGTATGAATCTACTCCCATCTCTGTCAGCTTCTCCCTAAGGAGCAGAGGTTGGATGGTGTTGAAGGCGCTAGAGAAGTCCAGAAACATAATTTATTAATTTCATAATTACTGTCCAAGTGGGAGAGGGATCAGTGTAGCATGTAGATGATGGCATCCTCCGCTCCCACCTTCTCCTGGTATGTGAACTGCAGAGGGTCAAGGGCGTGGTGAACCTGTGGCCTCAGGTGGTGAAGCAGCAGCTGCTCCATGGTCTTCATCACATGTGATGTCAGGGCGACAGGCCTGAAGTCGTTCAGCTCACCAGGACGTGATACCTTTGGGACTGGGGTGATGCAAGATGTTTTCCAAAGCCTCGGGACTCTCCTCTGTTCCAGGCTCAGGTTGAAGATGCGCTGTAGAGGACTCCCCAGCTGTAGAGGACTCCCCAGCTCCAACGCATAGGCCTTCAACAGTCGTGGTGATACTCCATCTGTACCCACTGCTTTGCTGGCACAAAGTCTCCTCAACTCTCTGCTTACCTGGGATGCTGTAATTGTGGGTGGGGGAAAATTCTCTCCTATGCTGGTATCAGCAGAAGGATGGGTGGAGGATGCAGTACTCTGAGGTGAGAATGAGACTGGGTTAGGGTGGTCAAACCTGCTAAAAAAGTTGTTCATCAGGTTTGTTTTCTCCCTGTCTCTCTCGATGGAGGCACCTCGGTTCAAGCTGCAGCCAGTAATGATCTTCATCCAATCCCACACTTCCTTCATGCTGTTATTCTGCAACTTTTGCTCCAGCTTTCTCCTGTACTGCTCCTTTGCCGCCCTGAGCTGGACTCGGAGTTCCTTCTGCATGCGCTTGAGCTCATGCTGATCACCCTTATTATTCACAACCCAGTAATAAAACTGGAAGTTACATGGTGCTATGCCCCTCTGCTTAAAATCCTCATATCATTATTTTTTTTAAATCTGTAGTTTTTGCATTTCTAATAAATGTAATTATAAATGTACCTAATTTTTCAAAGAATGACTTAATATACTACACATAGGAATACTCTTAAGATATAAAAACTTTGAGAGAATGTTCATTTTAACAGTTAATTCTCCTGGCTAATTCAAGGTAATGAGATGACTATCTATTAATATCTCTATTAGCACACTTCAGTATTTAATTTTTTTAAAATCGTGATTCCTAGATTTTAAACTGTAATGAGACAGTTACAGAAAACTGATTGAATGAAAGCTGAAGTGCTAGAGTGCTGAATGCTTTAATTCAAGGTAATCTTAAACCTAGAACATCTATGGATTTCCTTCAGCATACTCACTTTGTAATGATGAATATGAATTTGGAATATAAAGTATCAAGTTACAGAGTAAAGATATAGTTTTTGTTCTAATTCATGTTGTAAATCCACTGAAAATCTATAGTACTTAATATTCTAGAAAGAACATATTATGTTAATTTTACATGGAAACTGCCATATTGTTGTCAACCACATACTGCTGTTAGTCATGTGCTCAAGCAGCTATGTGACGCAAGCCAGTTTTTTACCTCTGGTAAAATAGTCCATTCCTTATGATCTCCTACATATTTGCTTGTTTAGGAAAACAAATACTGAGATGTTCACGAGCAATGTCAAATTGTGTTGATGACAAAGTGTACACCTTTCTTGTCTTGCAAAATATTCACTCTTCATATTATTCATACAAACAGATAGTTTTGAGCTAGAATATAATAATTTAATTCAAACATGAAAATTGATTTGAGAGTCAAATTTATGCAGTAAAGTGTTTGGTGTGCGGGTGTATGTGTGTGCCCTGAGGTGGGTTGGCGCCCTGCCCGGGGTTTGTTCCTGCCTTGCGCCCTGTATTAGCTGGGATTGGCTACAGCAGACCCCCGTGACCCTGTGTTAGGATATAGCAGGTTGGACAATGACTGACTGATTGACTGACAGATATCTCCATTTAACCATATCAAATGATTTTTCTGTGCCAAGAGAGAAAGCAAGACCTTTTTAAGCTCAATGACTGCAGAAGATTATTTAACACTGAACGTTTGTTAAACTTGTAATAGTATTTACCTTCTTTTAATAAATAATGTTTAAACTTGCAAAATTGTGGTTTGGAAACTTTTTTCATTCTTTTTGCTATGATTGTCTCCAAAATCTTAACATTGTCATTCAGTAATGAAATTGGTCCATAGGATGAACGACTCTTATGAACATCTCCCATGTTTTAGGCTTTCCTCATTAAGCTTTAGGACATTAGGACAACTATGATGAGAACAGGCCATTCAACCTAACAAGCTTGTTCATCCTATTTACCTACATTCTCCAAAGGAATATAAAGTACAAATTTGAACATCCCTAAAGTCCTACTCACCACCACACTACTTTGTAATATATTCCTTCTGCCTATCGGTCCTTCTGTAAAGAAAAAAATCTAACATTTGTGTGAAATCTGCCCTTAACAAGTTTCCAGTCAAGTCCCTGAGTTTTTATTGAAGAATATTTTAAAGTAACAGATGGGATCCACTGTACTAATTCCCTTTTTAATTTCAAACATTTCAATCATGTCACCTCTTAATCTCCATTTGCTTAAAGTGAAAAGTTTCAGCTTCTTCAGTCTCTCCTGATAGTTCATACTTCTCAGTCATGGAATCAACCTAGTCAGTCTCCTCTAGTGTAGTCGGTCATGGCTAGCATTAATGGCTTTAAGTAATCTACTAGTTTTATATACATTTTTGGTAATTGTTCAGATGAATAATCTCTTTCCAGATATGTAAAGATGTTATAGCACCTTCTATTACAGAAATGTTCAGAGGTCTATCCAGTTCCTCAGTACAGGGTGTGTCAAGCTGTAGGATTTCAAGTTTATCAAAAAAGTGCTTTATTTTATGAGTACCCCACTTTCCATGCAAAAAAGATACAGAAGAGACAGAGAAAGTGTTAGGACTCAAGGGCACATTCTATGTGATGTCCAGTAATGAAAAAAAAATAGTGATCAACCAAGATAAAGTTAGACAAAAGGTCTAGATTGAAGGTACAGCAATCTGGTGTCAGTAAGCTTGTGCCTGACGTGGATATCTGTTTTCTTCAGAAAGTGGTTCGTAAATGACTAGGGTCTTTCTGGCAGGCATGGGTTTAAGTATGGGAGAAAGCTGAAGAGGCAGAGCAAGTGAGACCTGGAACAGAAGTGATGTAATTTGTCTTAAGCATGACATCACTACAAGGAGTCATGAAAACATTGTGACGGATGGCTGGGACACCCCTGCAGCATATGTTCCAAGGGAGTAAGCATGGGAAACACAATATCTCCCCCGGACACCAGATGGCAGCTTTCCTGGGTTGCAGCAGTGCCTTGGACTCCCACAGGCCTTCATGGGAGTTGGAGTTTGGTGCAGCCCTTTTGGGGTCTGCAGACACCACCAGGGGGTGCTGCAGCAAGCGCTGCTAGCCCCTTTTGGGCACTAGTTTCGCCACACCCAGAAGTGCAGCCGGATGTCGGCAATCAAGCACCTGGTGCACTTCCGGGGGCCTAATAAAAGGAGCCAGCAACCACCACTTCTGGATCCGGAGTTGGGAGGAGGAAGACGGAGCTTGCGAGAGAGGAGTGGAGGTGGCAGTAGAGAGACAAAGGACTGGAGGAGTTGTGTGTGAGTTGCTGGAACCTGTTGTAAATAGTGTTGTAAATAAACCGTGTGTTGTGGACATTTGGTGTCGTGTCTGTCTGTGGCCGGGCTATCTGTTATAACATGTAATTTAGTAGATTACATGTTCTCTTTTTCACTACTCTAAGTACAGTTAACAGTAAAACTATCTGGAACAAATTAATTTTAAAAATGAACAGCAGAATTTATACCCATTATGTCAATGATTTGAGTTTATTTTATTGATTTATTCTGTACCTGTTCTTTATTTGTCATTAACTTTCATTTTTCTATAATAAATGTACTTCTATTTCGAGATATTAACACACTTAAATTTAAGTCAAATGCAAATTAATTTAAAGATTTGTTTCTGTTGTATATGCTGTAAATTGCTTAACCTGTACATTTTTGTCATGATACTTTTATTAAAGTTGTTTATTTAAACTGAATGGTTCCCAGTAAAGCTTGTCTGCATGTTTTTCATTTTGTAATATTATGGTGTCTAAATATAATTTTGACATATTTTCTAAGTTCAATGACAAATATGCAGTATTATGTATTGCTGCAACATTAATGAACATGTCTTACCTATACATTAATACTCCAGCTGACTTGCCATTATTTATTATGTATTTTTCATACTTGATGATATTGAGTTAGACTTTTTCTGACCTTAACCACCTTTACTCCCCAGACAGTTCATGATGAAGGGTACAAAGGAGACTATGCTGTGCTTTCAACTTTATTAATGTTGATCTACCCTTTATTATTAGTAGTTGCTCAATATCCAAACATTGATCCAATAAAAGCCCATTTTCTCCTCATAATTTTACAAACAAGCTTTTTTCCTTGGCTTGACTTGAAGATAACCTCTTTTGAAATCATCTTTCTTCTTTCTTATTGATTTTATGATTATTATTTTACTCAAAAACTACAAAATATTCCCTGGTGGTGTTGCCACATATCTGGCTTTTTGGTTTACTAGATTTTACTGTCCTACTAATGTCAGATTACTTTCACATCTTAAACTGACACAGAATCCATTAAATGCATTACATATCTTCTAATTATAATGTTTAAATGAGCATACCAACTTAGAATCTTTTTATCATTTTTAAAGAAATAATGTTTTATTTCAAATTTCATCTACATTTAGGGCTTAAAACAAAATAAAAAAGGTAGAAGAGAAATAAATACAGAACATTCAGATATGATAGGTTATGTTAGTATTTATGAATCATAGTTTTAGAAAATAGTACAAGAAAACAAACTACATAAATAAAATATGTGAACAAATACTATACCTCAATTAATGTCTGAGCATATATTCAAAAACCTCCCATCTATGATTTCAGAAAATAACTGAAAGAGGTTGTTGCAACAAAACAGCATGAATCTATTACCAGACATCTGTGGAAGAAATGATTATTCAGGATGGTGTACACGTACTGTATATAGGGTACTGTTGCAAACTGATGAATCCTGTGTCAGGATCAGCTGCCATTTGAGCACATTTTCACAATATTTTTTTTTGGTGGTGGTGCCATGACTTCCCTGG
The DNA here is from genome assembly GCF_900747795.2 of Erpetoichthys calabaricus. Taxonomy (NCBI): domain Eukaryota; kingdom Metazoa; phylum Chordata; class Cladistia; order Polypteriformes; family Polypteridae; genus Erpetoichthys; species Erpetoichthys calabaricus. The sequence goes on from NC_041394.2 coordinate 249,086,071, forward strand.
ATCAGATATCTGGCTAGCGTACAGAAAATGCTGTTACTCTGCAATTTTGTATCAATTGAAGAAAAAGTACATCCATAAAAAAATCACAGGTTGTCTATTCTGTTTGGTCTGTGTCCTTACAGTATATGAACTGCTAACAAAGAACAGCTTTGGGGAGGGTTTTCTAAGTGGGGACACTGTTTAATTCTGTTTCACATTCTAGTATTAACATTGTCAAGCATCCACTTATAGAGTTAGATGCTGTCCCTGTTCTGATGTCCTGGTATCAAAATACATACAATGCATTTATGTGCTTGACATTTTCAATACAAGACGTTTAGAGACACATTTACTACAAAAATTAGGTGATAAATGACCAAAATATTAACAAAACCACTGTTATGCTCTTAGGTTAGCATAGCACAATTGCATAGTAGAAAACTTAGGGAATTTCATGGTGTTGTGTTAAAAGAAGAATCTTCAAGAAGGGCCTAAAGGTGTGTAAATTGATATGTTGAGATATTTATTTGGCTTGGAAACAAAATTTAAGAAAAGTGTAGAAGTTAAGTTGAAAGAAAATGGATGCGTTCTGGATAAACATGCAGAGATACTAGAGACTGTAGAGAGGTAGTGTGGAGCAGAGCTCTTCAAAACACTCAGTTTTCTACTTGAGCAGTAGTGGAAAACCATCTGAATATGCATTGCAGGGGAGTAGTGAACATGTACACACTAACACAATTTTTTGGACTGCATGCACTGTTCGTTTGCCACAAGACCCACTGTGTTGAATCCTTGAAGACAAAGCCTAAAAATAATATATATATTATATATAATATATATATATATATATATATATAGTGTGCAAAATTTCAAGTCATTTGGACAATAGGAAGTGGGTTAAATATTGATTACAAGATTTGTACCAGACAACAAACAGGTGAAGTTAAAATAAGTGTGGTAAAAACTAATGTCAGGCAGAATGCCCAGTAGGAGCTGGGAACTCGTCTGGCCTGGAAGCCCTGTGTATGCTGTGTTTTCTTAGCTTAAGAAGAGGATTTTTTTTCTGTCCACCGTGATTATCTGACCGTATCATCCGATTGTCATTTAGAAACTTTAAAAAAAAAGCTGATATTTAACAAGACAAATTCTTTTAATTATATATCTTTTTTATGTAAGAATGCATTATATATATATATATATATATATATATATATATATATATATATATATATATATATATATTGTCACACACATGCGCATGGGAGGCAGCTAAAGGACTTGTGTAAGGGCAGTTCCGAGACATACCGGGATGTGGCAGAGTGCACTGACTCTTTTTGTCCCTTGCCTGCAGACCATTCATGAGAGATCCCACCTGGTCCTCTTGATGTCACTTCCGGGACCGAGCCAATGGAAGGAGAACTTGCCGGCTCTGGCCCCTGTGATGTCACGTCCGGGCTCGCACCAATGACAGAAGACCTTCATGAGCCTGACCTCTTTGACATCACTTCCTGTCTTCCCCTTTAAAAGTCTCCACCTTTACCCTGTTCTGTCAGTTCTGTGTTGGACTCGGTTTTGTGCACATCAGTGCTATTTCTATTGAAAGCAACATTGCAGCCATGAAACCAAATTATACGGGTGGCTGCCCCAAACCATTCCACGACTCTTATGTCTGGTTTTTGTGACAATATATATAGTAAGAATGCTAGGGGTCGCTTTTGCCCCTTAAACCCAACAGACAGACACTCTGGACACAAGTTAAAAGCACCAAGAAGTATTCTTTTAATTATTTCTTCTTTTCCAGTGCCTCCAAAGCACCACAGCCACAATAACACACAACTCAGCAATAAACACAATATTCTCTCTCCTCCACATCTCCCAGCAAGCGTTGTCCACCTCCTCCTGATTCAGGCTCCATTGCTGGGTCTCTAACAGTTCTTTATATAGTCCTTGACCCGGAAGTGCTTCCACTCTTCCGTCCCTGTGACTTGCCAGCACTTCCGGGTCAGATGGAGAATCCAAACTCTTTAAATCAGCCCGGAAGTACTGTGGGGCTTCCATCCTCATGACTTCTAAGCACTTCCAGGCTGCAAGGGAAGCATGACTCCCAAGGTCCTTTCACAGCTCCCCCTGGCGGCACCCATGGCACCCAACAGGGCTGAGAAACTGGACTCCAAGTCCCAGGGTGCCCTGCAGGAATCTAGGGCACTGCTACACTCCAGGGGAGCTGCCATGTAGTGTTTTGGGGGAGGCAGTGTCCTGAAAAAGCTGCCTTCCCCCATCCTTCCATCACAGGGGAGTCCCGGCCGGGATGAGCTGCTGTCCGCCCGCCACTATATATATATATATAAATATATATATATATATATATATATATATAATGTACTGTTTATTCATTATTATTCTTATCTAATTTGAAATTTTCTTTGCATATAAATTAAAATAAATAAACATATTAGAGCACTTAAATAATTGTTTGACAAAGCAAAGCACTTTGTGCTACATCCTTTGTATAAAAATATGCTACAGAAATAAATGTTGTTGTTGTTGTTGTCCGGTATTGAACTGTCCTGAAAACTCTGTTACTCACATATAGAGTTATTTGTTCCAAGATTTGAAAATATTTAACTGTGCTGCTTGTTCCGTGTCAACATTTAGAAGGTTACTTTTTTTCCCAGTGCTTTCTTTCTTGCAGTTAGAGTGTCTCTAAAAGTCTCTTTCTAGGTCTATTTATGAGGCACCAATTGTCTAAATCCAGACTGAAGTTGTGCCTGCTGTCTGTTGCTTTTTAGTTATTGTCTCCTCTTTTATGTGAGTTATTAGCCCCAGGTATTCAACAATAATGATTTTCACAACCACAATATAGGTTAAATGAATTTGTTTGGGTATTCCTCAACACAGTTACTTTGAAATCTGCTTTGTAGTTACAAAGGGCTGTTCTTGATTTTTTTTTACTTCCCTTCAGTACTTTATTAATAATAATTCTTTACATTTATATAGCACTTTTCTCACTACTCAAAGCGCTCTCCACACAGGGAGGACCCGGGAAGCAAACCCACAATCTCCTTACTGCAAAGCAGCAGCACTACCACTGCACCACCTGTGAGGATATTATTCCCTTGAATATTAATGTATCCATATTACAGTGCACCTTGCTTTATTATATCTTCTTTTACAATTTACTGTTTAAAATATGCATGTATAACTTCATTTTCCCTCTAGCAAATGTCAAAGCAGCATTTTTTGCATTTGTAGCATTTTAATAAAGGGCTTTCATAGATGTAGATTTGACATTGCATTATTATCCTGTTTCCCTTAAAGATTGATTCATTGATTTAGCTAGCAGCATATCAGGGGCAGTGGTTCTCGGGAGCCCAGTCATATATATATAATTTATAAAAATAGGTTTTCTGCGACTCAGACGGCCAGAAAATCCTGCCAACTACACCAGTTGTGAAGGAAACCAGGGCATCAATGCCCAACACAAACACAACAAAAGACCCGGGTACAAATAGAGGATGGTTTTTATTTACCACAATATCTTCACTGTACAGATTTTCTCTATCCACAATTCACCTCTCACCACCGCACTACCTTCCTCTAGTTGAGTGTTGCTCTCCGTCCCCCCAGCTCTGACTCTCGTGGTCCTTATTATGGATCCGGGAGTACTTCCGGTGCCAGGGTGACTGCCCAATGGAAGCATTTCCGGGTCATGTGAAAGTCCATTGTAACAGGGAGCTTGTCTCCCTGCAGCACCCTCTTGTGACACACAGTGACCCCAGTAGGGCTGCTCTGCTGAACTACATTTCCTGGCATGCCCTGCTGGCTTCCCACTGGGCACTGATATCCAGGGCTGCTGCCATCTAGCATGCTGAAGGAGTAAAGTACTCCCAGCGACATCTTTTGTTTTCAGTGGGCTTCCATCCCTTTTGGTCCTTCCTTCTGGGTCCAATCCCTTTCTCCTCCCCGGCCGGGATGCCTATCTGCCTGTTAGGAGCCTCCCGTCTGGGTAAAGAACCATCCCATCTTCTGGCCAGAATGCTCGTCCAGCCCATGTGGCATCTACATAAGGAATTTATTGTGTGTTGTAGGAAAGTGTACTAGTTTTCTTACCAGTCATTCAGAATTCTTTATTCATGTTAGTAAAGCCAAGAGTGGCATACTGTAAGTCTTTATTATTTTGTTATCGTGCATTGTATTGCACATTCTGTTTCAGCTACCCTGCTTTTTTTTTTTTTTTTTTGTCAATAAATCACCTTATTTAGTTGCACCTTGGCTTTCCTGGGATCCCAACTGGTCACAACATTTTAGTATTATGAATTAATATTATACAAAGTTAAATTTAATTTAAAATGCCAAAAAACTAAAATTCATAAACAATTGCTCACAGTCTGTTTCTCACAATACTTTTTTATACTTCTATCTTAAATACTCATACAGTCTACATAATAATACATTACTTATTATTATTTTTGTTTATTTCCATGGCCCCAGTTTCAAGTTGTTTGCAGACTTCTACTAGTTTGATTTTGTTTCCATGGCAATAAGTGAATCTGAAGGATTTTAAGTAGTGGACAATGAAAAGTCCAAAATATGTTGTACCAAAGTCAACTTTCATGTACACATCCACATTCACTCATTCAAGGCCAAATCTTGAGTTGTCATTTAATCTGTTCTACCTGTTTTTAGCATGTGAGAGCGAAAAAGGAGAATACCTGCAAAAAAAAAACTAAAACAAACAAAAAAAAAAACTATTGCATTGTAATTTCCTTTCCTCTGTTGTCAACTCATTGTTTCTCAATACTTTCAGTATGTAACTTTATAGTATGTATAAAGTAGCATATTTAAACATTGAGATTTATTTCTGCTTTACTGTTTGCTTCTCTTGATATAGCATGTGTGTGTTAATCATCGAAAGATGCAGAGAAATTAGTTCATGCGTTTGTTTTCAGTCGGCTAGATTACTGTAACGCACTCCTCTCAGGACTACCCAAAAAAGACATCAATCGTTTGCAATTAGTGCAGAATGCAGCTGCTAGAATCCTTACCAGGAAAAGAAAATCTGAACACATTTCTCCAGTTTTGATGTCACTACAATGGTTACCTGTGTCATTCAGAATTGACTTTAAAATTCTGCTTATGGTTTATAAAGCTTTAAATAATCTCGCCCCGGCTTATATATCGGAATGTCTGACACCTTATATTCCAAATCGTAACCTCAGATCCTCAACTGAGTGTCTCCTTAGAATTCCAAGAGCAAAACTTAAAAGAAGTGTTGAGGCGGCCTTCTGCTGTTATGCACCTAAAATCTGGAATAGCCTGCCAGTAGGAATTCGCCAGGCTAATACAGTGGAGCACTTTAAAAAACTACTAAAAAACACATTATTTTAACATGGCCTTCTCATAACTTCACTGTAATTTAATCCTGATACTCTGTATATCCAATTCATTATAATAACTATTCATTCAAAATCTGTACTAACCCCTACTCTCTCTTCTGTTTCCTTTTCCGGTGTCCTGTTGGTGGTGGCATGCGCCACCACCATCTACCCAAAGCACCATGATGTTCCAAACAATGATGGATGGATTAAAAGCCAGAAGTCTGTATGACCATCAGCATCAAGTGACTCCGTGAGAACCCCAACTACAAAGAGGACTATTTCATTTATGTTAGGTAGAATGCCCAGAGGGGACTGGGTGGTCTCGTGGCCTGGAACCCCTACAGATTTTATTTTTTTCTCCAGCCTCTGGAGTTTTTTTTTTGTTTTTTCTGTCCACCCTGGCCATCGGACCTTACTCCTTTCTATGTTAACTAATGTTGTCTTATTTTAATTTCTTATTTTGTCTTTTATTTTTCTTCTCTTCATTATCTGTAGTACTAGGGTGTTGTACCGTGTTAGCCATTATGAATGTAGAGAAAAGCCAAGCAAAATGACACCTTTTATTGGCTAACTAGAAAGATTACAATATGCAAGCTTTCGAGGCAACTCAGGCCCCCTTCTTCAGGCAAGATGTAATGTTTACATCTTGCCTGAAGAAGGGGCCTGAATTGCCTCGAAAGCTTGCATATTGTAATCTTTCTAGTTAGCCAATAAAAGGTGTCATTTTGCTTGGCTTTTCTCTACATTCTCTTCATTATGTAAAGCACTTTGAGCTATCTTTTTGTATGAAAATGTGCTATATAAATAAATGTTGTTGTTAATGCATGTCATTGTTGTAAGGTTATTTACTTAATGTTTAATTTATTTACCTGAAATTCATTACAAACATGCACAGCTTTTACTTACCAAAAAAGCTAAAAAGCTTTTCAACACAAAAACAAAATGTATTACTTTATTCTAGTATGTAAATATAAATAATATCTTAGTCTGGATATCTGTTTCTGTGGATATTAGAACACATTTTCACTTTTCTGTAGCTCTTTTATTTGTTTTGTCTTTGTTTATATTTTACTGCTTATGCTGTTGTGCATTTACAGCGTAATCTGCCAAGTCCATGGCATTAGTATTGTATTTGCAGTTGTTTTTCAGCTGTATTTTATAAAAATGTTTCACCGTGCTAACATGGCATGTCAGAACTTTGCAAACCCAGACAAGCATCAACATGACCTATAAAAATTGACCTATAAAAATGTTGTCTAAAAATAACCAAGACGGCACTGGTACCTTGGAATAGGTGCATGTTCCACAAAACAGTGTGATATGTGGCTGGCCATTCAGCCCAGCCAATACCCCCAGGCTGCCAGGTGGGGCCCTCCCTGCAGCATGGAGGTGCCCCGAATGCCAGCAGGGAATTCTGGACAATGCAGTTTTTATCCCCAACCCTGCTGGATCCCGTAGGGTCCACTAGGGGACGCTGCAGGGAGGAACAAGGATTATTTGCCCTACGCCCCGGAAGTACATTCAAATCACATGGACAGGAGGAATGTCGTGCTTCCGGGGTGAAGAAGAAAGGATTTTATCTGACCTGGAAGTGTTCCTAGTCACGTGGACAGAGAGGGCGAAACACTTCCGGGTCAAGGACTATAAAAAGGACTGTGAGAGACCAGAGCGTGGAGGATTGTGATTAGTTTATTGATTATTGATTATAGTTATTGTTTATGAGTATTGTGGAGTGTAGGTGCTTTGTGCACTTTAATATTGTCCAAATAAATAATTATTGGACTTTCACCTGGTGTCTGAAGAGTGGTCAGAGGGTTCAAGGGGTCGAGAGGACCTAAAACTGTCACAACAGCTATAAGACATTCTTTGGACCTGAACCATGCCAGCACTCCAAACACTGGACCTGATCAAGAATACTGTGATAGCTGAAGATGTGCTACACGCAAAGTGCTGTGACTGGGCTACACATATATAAACCACCACAACCTCTTGGACTACACCAGGCACATAACATTGCAATAGTAGAAGTTGTGATTTTTATCATTGTAACCATGGTACCTGTTGAAAACAGATAATAGAATATTTAAAAAGTATTTGCCACCCTTCAAGGTCATTTCTCTGTATTTGCATGTGTCAACGTCTCTTCACCAGTGGTCCATCTCTTGAGAAGACGCCAACTGAGAAGCCTACTTCTCAGACTCTTGAAATTGTTTTTGGGATGCCATTTTTGCCTATTGTCCACTTTTATTATTTTCTGTCTTTGAAGGTGCTTCTCTCAGTGTGCCTAATACACTTTTACTTTTCCTTGTACACCTCACACTCTCACTTCCTCTTTCGTTGAATCACAAAAGTCAAACTGACCAATTAAAGGTACTGGACACACAGACCTTAGTGTTTTGTAATATTGTAGATTGTCTCTGCCTCATTCTTGGTGAAAACACGTGTAAATAATTTTACTATAACTAGTTACTACTTATAAGGGAGTTTAAGATGATGGCCATTATAGAAAGGTTAAGATTTTTTGTTTGTTTGCATTGTTTAGTGATTTCAGTTTTTTGCACATCAAAATACTAGGACATACGGTAATGAAAGAACCTCAAACATTACTGTGTTCCCTTATAATATTTATTCAATTTAGCAGTAATACAGACCTGACAAAGTAAGATGAAAACAAAGAGAAATGTACAAAAAATTGCAGCTCTGGTGACAGAATTTCAAAATTGCAAGAGGGTATAAAATGTGAAAAAAATACTTTGCTACTTTAATCAAGCTGATTGTTATTCGTTATTTAACTGACTATCCCAACAGCAGTTGTTCCAAGGCAGGAACCAGCTGTGCAGTGACAACCAATCCATTGCAGTGTACACTTATTCGCATACCTACACAGAAACAATCTAGCTGTGTGTCATTGGAATGTAGTAGGAAAACCATAACATATATAGAAAACTGAATGTAAACAGAGTAAAGACATGCACATGCTTTACAGAATACACCACCACTGGACTTCCTTTAGGATGTGACCATTTTCCAAACTATACTATATTATCTGTTTTCAGTTACCAAAATGACCTTAATTTGAATATAGGAGAGGACAGCTACAAAAGAACTTACACCATGAAATGAAAATATCACATCTGACTTCACCAAACACTATATCTGCGGTCAGCATTGATGCCAGAAGCTAATAAAAGATAACTTAAGTTAATTAAAATAAAAAAGAATTGCTAAAAAAAACTAAAAGTGTTTGTATGATGCTGAATCTACTTATCGACTAGGCAAGCTTTGAAAAAAATAGTTGCTACAATAAATAAACTATTCTCCTTCATACTGTATGCCTGTGTCCTTCAAATGCTTCAATATCATAGTAATAAAATAAAAGTCTCCCAAAAAAGCTTAGGATATGACAAATTATTTCATAGACAACCGATATATAAATGTGACGTGCTAAAATAACCTACTTTGTGAACCTCCTTTATCAAATACAGATATGCAAGGTGTTGAATTCAACCCTGGACAGGGAACATACACGCATACAAACACACACCAAGTCACTCATAATGGTTCAGTTACTCTATAATACAATATACTCTATTATATAATAATATAATATACTCTATGCATCTATTTATTACTGTGTGACAAGACCTTAACAAACAATTCTTTGGGTCTTCATAACACTTACAAAGAATTAGCAAAGTGTTTATTCATCTCTGCAAAGTAACCTACTAAGAAAACTTCACTTTGGAGTGGTCTGAGGTGGCTTAACTGAGAAACAGTTCTCTAGACTTTGCCTATTTAGTATAAGACCTGTGAATGCTTCACATTAACAAGTAATTCTACCATCATGTCAATATGCCATACTGCACAGAGATGAATAACCTATCTGCTGATGTTTTATAAGTGTTATGAAGACCAAAAGAAGCCTTTGATAAAGTCTTGTTACATAAGAGGAAATGAGTAACAGAAGCATTTTTGCAGGACCTAAACTAAACTGTTACCATGGTCTCTGTAACAGTGATGCAGAAACACTACCCCTTCCACTATTATGCAGCCACCTATAAAATGGAGAAACATTCATGGTGATACCACGAAAATACTTGCAACATCAGCAAAACAAGATCTCAATTACATATCTGAAACACAGTACAGATAATTTATATACAATTTTTTTGTTTGTAAATTACATTACAGAGAATAAACTAAGTCTGTCAAGGATACAATTAGTACTACACCCTTTATACTTACATTTTATATCACATTATACTCAGCAGGGTGCATAGAGATTGCAGCTTTTACTAAACCTAATGTATATATTTGTGGTGTAGCGGGTCCACAGCTCCAGTTAAAAAGGCCACTTTTTAAATAAATAATCGCCGCACTCGTGGCTTAGTGAGGGAGCATGGTAGTGTGACCGGAGCAGGTTCCCGGGTGAATTTGTAATGCAGGCGGTCCTCGCTTAAGTGCACAAGTGAGGAGTCGTCTGCATCCGTAATTGATGCTGGGAGCTGCTGATTGCCACATCTGATCCACGTCCCCGTGATAAATAATAGAAGCACAAGGCGGCTAGGGTAGAAAAAAAGGAATGAAAAAAAGAATGTGAAGGGAGGTTAAGGGAGAAGGAAGCAAGAAGGACAGAGCCGGTACAGGAGAGCGAGAGCGAGCTTGCACTGTTTGCAAGCAGCTGGGGAGAGGCAAGCCCGAGTGGGGTGTTTGGCCAACACCGGAGGGCCGACGGTAGTGGTCGCTCCTGCTGAGTGCTTGTTAAGAGCAGGAGTGACTGGGAGAAGGTTGGCTCGCCGCAGCAAAGGCAGCGGGAGTCGGGGACTTGGGAAGTGGAAGCCCCAGCGTGAGAGTCCTGGTCGCTGGGGAGCCCAAGTCTCATTTGGGTGAGCAGAACCGGAGCCAGGGATCGGAAAGGCCACCAGACCAGTACAATATAGAAGGTCAGCAGCATGTAGAGTGACTGCCCTGGTGCATAGCCTGGATGGGAGAAGCAGGGGAGTCACCAGTAAAAGAAGGCACTGGGCTTTGTTTCAAGACTGCTTCCAGCCATTGTTTTAACCTCAGTTTTTAAAGGATTTTTTCCATTGTTTTTAACCTCCACGAGTTCACTTGTTTTTATTTGATTATTTATTTGAAGACTTTTGAAGCACTGCACTATTTATTTGAACACTGTTTTGTTTTGCTGCTGTTTTAATAAGAGCACTTTGCATTTTTGCACCATCCCCTTGCTTTGTTGTGCCTCACTGTCCAGCTCATTGGTGACATTACCGACGGTGTCTGGTTCAAGAGCTCCCAGAAGCTGGATGGGAGCATGGAGTAGAACCCACATTGTCACAATATTACTTTATGAAATAAAATAGTATATCCTTCCCTAGAGGTATGACTGTAATTCTATGATGAAGAAAGAAAAATAACACTAAAGAAAGGATACACTTAGCTTCTTTTAATATTGGTTTACACTCCAAATAATAAGTCAAAGGAAGCTTCTGGCAAAACGTGTTGCGGTGGTGGGGTTCCTCATCACCAAACAAGGGGCAGCTGTCTTTTACTAGCCAGCCTGAGCTGCTCTTTTTGACTGTTCTTATCTCTGTTTCGACTGCGTCCTGTCCAATCAGTTACTTTCCATAAATGATTCAGCTGTGTCTGTGGACTCAGTTAGCCATCTTAACTAAATAATGTAATGTGGAATTAAATTCACAGATCACAGTGGCACACTTCGAACCTTTAGCTCCAAACATCTATACCCGCAGAGCTAAGTGATCAGAGATTCAAATGTAAAGTATTTTCTCTTAGATATTAACACATCAAATAGGTTGACAGAGGCCCAGCCTCTTTATTTTAGAACAGTATTAATAAATTCTTTTCACATTTTGAAAAAGCATTTGGTCTTGTGGATTAAGTAAAAGAATAAATCTTTTCCCTTTGAGTTACAGAGGTGGGAATACCTGGTCTTTTAAATAATGGTTGGGGTTTGGAGTGCAAGAAACTCTCATAAGCTCCAGGCCTATGGCCCCAGAGCCTCTATATAACATATGTGACACTGGAAATAATTTCTATGGGACACTCAGAATTAGTTCATGGATGGGGATTAAAAGCATCTTCCTGCGATGTGGTTGTTGAAATCAGGAGTAGAACTTTTACAAGGCAAAGTGTCATCAATAAGTAGAGAAGCCTGCAATTTGAGTGAGAGGTACCAGAAGTAAGAGGAAGAAGAATTGTGAGACATACTCATGTAGATATTAGAGCAGTCACTCCAAGGGCAGACAAGGAAAGAAAATGTTTCGGTAGCCCAGAGGGCTATAAATGGTTATTGTTTTCCCTTTTGTGTTATACTTTTTGTTGTTTGTCCATTATATAACTCTCTCTTGCATTTATGTTTTGCTAAATAGATCTTTTATTTTGATATCTTGGATTATTTTGGTGTTTTGTCTGTTTTTTTAATGAGTAGCTTAAGTGTGCCCCCCATAGGCAACAAGATTTTCAAGAATTTACACTTTTTCAAGAAGGATCCATCAGTGCTTCTATGTCTCAAGCATGTTGATATTTTTGCCATGTATTTCATAGAAATTAGTGAGTTTACATACTTTTGCTTGAAGAGAACTTTGATTGATGCCATTGCCTCTGGAAGGAAAATAATACAGTGAAGAATTAGTTTCTTTGTAATTATGAGCACACATGTACAGCAATTTTAATTCTGTTAATTGTTATTTCTGTTGTCTGCTAAATGTTGGAATTGTGATACTGTTGCACTGCTTTTTTGGTTTGTTTTTGGCTATTTCTTTATGACTGTATATATAGTACTGTAAGCATTTCACTGTACTGTCATACATACAATAGCCAAAGCTAAACTGCTTCCTGCATCTACACTGACAAATTCAGAATGACATTCATGAGGCTGACATGAGCATTTTAAGTTTTTTCTTTCCTTTGCGCATTGAAGGTTCTTAAATTTTAGATCATAACCACTGTGCAAATTCAAACTTTAAAAGGAACTTTTGGTGGATTTTTGGAATTAAATATTAAATAAAAGTAGTTTCAAAACATATTTATATAAAAAATAGTATATACAAAATATAAAAATATAAAAACTGTGTGAATATTGTGCCATATTTATTTTTATGTATTTTTAAATTTTAATCGTCATTTTGTGCAGCTTGGCCAAAACCTTTACTAGATTTTATTTTTTTAGGTGTTTCAGTTTTGAATCCTATACAAAAGACAGAGAAGACCACAAAGAGCTATACACTTTTAAATATTTTTCCTTGACCAATAGTTGGTGAAAATATTGACATATAAGTATGGGCAGGAAAGATAATTGTATTACTGAAATCCTTGCTTGAGTTTTCTAGGCTTCAGTAATGTAGTTAATCTTAGAAAAATAGCCTTGAATAATAAATAAAAAACTGTACTGTGCATAAAAACTAAAGACCTAGGTTCTTCAAAATCTGCAGTTATCAGCACTTTGCAAATGTCTTTGTTAAAGGAAGAGACATTTCTTTCCCATATGATGCAATTATTTTGAAAGATTCTGCTGATGCATTTATAGACTATCAACAAATATAAAGAGCTGCAGGCTATACTGAATTAGACCTCTATTAGCATAGTTTTCAAAAGTGAGCCACGTGTGTTGAAAAGAAGGATGACCATAAAATGTTATAAGCTATTCTTAAAGTATGAAAAACCAAAAAAAAAAAAAAAAAAACTAATTATCTGATAATGCATGGGCAACTATTCTGAATTTTATGAACTAAATGAAATATCACTTTGTATAAAATGATGAGGGATCCTTAAACAAATGTATTTTTTTTGGTAGTGTTGTCATGGAGTGAGAATCTGTGGAAACTGACACGTACTGAATTTCATATATTTTGCCTTTCCTTTCTTTATTTTTTTGCATTGCTTTTATCACCATCAATCTTTGAAGTTTAAAAATTACACCACCGTCATCATGATGACTGACATTATGGATGCACATGTTGCCAAGGTTTTACGTACCCATGAGTGAGCATGTGAAGTCACAGTGGCCATTTTAAATAAAGAAACAAACCTATAATAAGATCAGCTTTTCTAATGAACACTGGAAAGCTAAGCACTAAAACATTTTGTATATAAACAATCATTTTAAACAGTTTGTACATGAATTAAGTGTACTTTATTTTATCCTTCTATCCAGCCACCATAAAAAAAAACCTCACACTGTTCCACTTCATCTGAACTAGTGTGGTGCTGAGGTGTTACCCGTTGCATGGCTGCACTCGGGTCCTAATCTGGGATCCTGAAGTGGGTTGTCATATGGTGGGTGCAGCAATGCACTGTATCAGTGCGCGCTCCTAACCTCATCTCACCTCAGCATTGAATATGCATCTACTAATGAGAAACAAGTTAGGCAGGTGAAGTTAATGCAAACAACACAAGATGATGCATTTTTTCCCAAATAATTTTATCTATCTTGGTTATGGCAGCAAGTATTTGTTTAAAAATATGGTTTTTTTTTAACTGTGCCATCTATCAAATGTTAAACTATACACAAATGCACCACACAGCCAAAAAATGAAATTAAACAGGTAATTTCCCTGCATTTGTAACAATTTTTAGTATCAATCTTATTCGATTTACATTACTTAGTTCTAAACACAGGTTGATGATGCTAATCAGCTATGAGACACAGAATGTAATTTAAGAAAATTTGGCCAAAAAAAATCAGATTAAACAAAAATGAGATTGGAGCTCTTCCTACAAGTTTCATTCTGAATATTACAAGTATATTACAAATAAAATCCACATATAAATAAGGACCTCATACCTTACTCAAAGGTCAGCTTTCATTTGTCATTTTGCAGTTTACACAGCAGGGAATTATCAATTTTGTGTAGGATATTTTCAAATATCAGTTACATCAGATGAAGGTAAAGTTGAAGATGTAGCTTTTGAAAATATTTTATATCAAAGCAAGAATCAACCCATGATTAGAAGAAAAAATAGCATCTGTGATAACTTATGGGGAATGGCCATCACTGAGACACTGAACTTGTTTTCACCATTAAAATAAAATCCATAAAGATGTTTTCATTATGCTATTGTAACCTTCCATCGCAACATTTTTACACTTCCCCTCCCAGAGATATTTAAACTAAGCTAGTAGTCCATACATTAGGAGTTACATTATGATTTCCCAAATATTCCCCAACAGTTCCTCCACCAAACACTGTATGTGTCTGTGTGTGTGTGTGCGCGTGTGTGTGCGTGTGTGTGTTGTGGAGGATTGCCGGCTTCCCAGTCCGGCCCTCACCCCCAGGCCACTAGGAGGAGCCCTCCGGACAGCATATTCGTGCCCCGAGTTCCAGCAGGGCCTCATGGACTTTGTAGTGTTGTGACACAGCCCTGCTGGATACCTTGGGGGCTGCCAGGAGTCGCTGTAGGGGGGCTAGTGGGCTCTTGTATGCCTTATAACCCGGGAGTGCGTCAGCATCACGTGTCCGGAAGAAACGATGTGCTCCCGGGGTGAAGAAAAGGACTGTTTGCCCTGACCCGGAAGGAAAACGGACTTGTGGGTTTGGCCAGGAACCATTTCCGGGTCAGGGTGTATAAAAGGACTGTGGGAAGCCCAGAACACTGAGCTGAGCTGGGAGGTAGGGTGGCGACGTGTCTGGGCGAGGAGGATTGGTTTATTGAATAGTTTATTGTGTATATGAGTAGTGTGGTGTGTGGAGTGCTTTGTGCACATTATAATAACAAAATAAATAGTTATTATACATTCACCTGGTCATCAGAGTGGTACCTGAGGGTTCAAGAGGTGGACAAAAGCCTTAACTGCTACAGTGTATACATACAGCATAGAACATTCCTTACTTGGTAAGGTATATTCAATAGAAACTGCTTTCCTAGAATGCCCTATATGTGCAAAATCATATTTTGGAACCACACAGTCCATAAACTAAATAAAGATCAAGAGCTGAACATTTTCTATTAAAGTTTGTGGCTACTTTCTGCAATATTCAGTTAAAAGCTGTAATGTAAAACAGCCTCATTCAATTTCTCACTTTTCATAATTCTTTACAAATAACCATGGTTTCATTATTTTTAAAACATGACAAAGATCAAGTATCAAAGAACAGCTCCTGCCTCTGTTTTCTCATTAACTCTGTTGTTATATTGTTTGCCAAGTGCTTTCACTTACTTAAGAAGTACTACTACCTAATATGAGTCATTTAGACCAGAACGGCTTTATTAAATTTTACTATACCTTGGACAAATAATGGTTGTTGTTGGAGTTTTATCAAAGTTTATTGCGCGAATCAAGTGTGAAATCATATAATAGTGCTTTGGCACAGTTAGTTTCTTTGTTTTTAATAGCTGTATAGTCCATTGTGAGCCCTTTTTTGGGGGAAGCCTACCAATTACTAAGTAATTAACAACATTGCTATATTTAATCACAGTCATGTACAAAGGTGGTTATTATGTCTAGTGTATACGGAAAATTTAGATAAGTACAGTATTTAAAAGCATACTGAACACATGCCATGGGACAAATAAAGTACTATCTATCTATCTATCTATCTATCTATCTATCTATCTATCTATCTATCTACAGTCATATGAAAAAGTTTGGGAACCCCTCTCAGACTGCATAATAATTTACTCTACTTTCAACAGAAAAGATAACAGTGGTATGTCTTTCATTTCCTAGGAACATCTGAATACTGGAGTGTTTTCCGAACAAAGATTTTTAGTGAAGCAGTATTTAGTTGTATGAAATTAAATCAAATGTGAAAAACTGGCTGTGCAAAAATTTGGGGACCCTTGTAATTTTGCTGATTTAAATGCATGCAACTGCTCATTACTGATTACCTGCAACACCAAATTGGTTGGATTAGCTCGTTAAGCCTTGAACTTCATAGACAGGTGTGTCCAATCATGAGAAAAGGTATTTAAGGTGGTCAATTGCAAGTTGTGCTTCACTTTGACTCTCCTCTGAAGAGTGACAGCATGGGATCCTCAAAGCAACTCTCAAAAGATCTGAAAACAAAGATTGTTCAGTATCACGGTTTAGGGGAAGGCTACAAAAAGCTATCTCAGAGGTGTAACTCTTTCAAGGCTGATGTCGACTTTTGTCAAAAGGAACTGTAAAATGTGAAAAAAAAAACACAACTGTTATGTTTTAGTTGGACTCTCGTTGCCTGAAGGAAAGTTAGATTCATTGGTTTGACCGAGATTTCCTGCGCTCACGTGAGTAGCAAGGCACAAACAATGGTAAAAATGGGACTGACATCTGGCAAGTGATCAAAGCAGATGCGTAAAGCAAAATACTCCACAGACGACATTTTGCCTGTTATCTCTGAACTGGATTATGGCTTGTTGGACACCGATTTTGATACATCCATCCATCCATCCATTTTCCAACCCGCTGAATCCGAACACAGGGTCATGGGGGTCTGCTGGAGATCAATCAAGTCCTACAAGTGATTCATACAAGTGATTGAAAACAAATGTGCGGTTCCAAGTTCAGCTGACTGGTCCCCAGCTGATCGTGGTACTGACAATGTTCGCCAGGTAGGACTGCCACTTAACAATGATAAGAGGTAGAAACCACATTGCAATGCACTGCAACCGTGACCGCTGCTGCTGCCCCCCAACCCCGCGAAGACATCCTGGCAGCAAGCCTGCTGCACATTCTTGGCAAACAGGCAGCCGCAGCATGCAGCAGCAGATGTTTTATGTTGATTTCTGTGTGCAACCATTGCTTTTCAAAAACTGTTGTTTGGAAAAAATATTCAGCCCTCAAAGAGTTAAACTGTCATTTTCAACTGTAATGAATGTAATCAGGAAATGGAAGGCTACAGGCACAGTTGCTGTTAAACCCAGCAGGTCAGGCAGGCCAAGAAAAATACAGGAGTGGCATATGCGCAGGATTGTGAGAATGGTTACAGACAACCCACAGATCACCTCCAAAGACCTGCAAGAACATCTTGCTGCAGATGGTGTATCTGTACATTGTTCTACAATTCAGCACATTTGCATAAAGAACATCTGTATGGCAGGGTGATGAGAAAGAAGCTTTTTCTGCACTCACGCCACAAACAGTCGCTTGTTGTATGCAAATGCTCATTTAGACAAACCAGATTAATTTTTGAACAAAGTGCTTTGGACTGATGACACAAAAATGTAGTTATTTGGTCATAACAAAAAGCGCTTTGTATGGCGGAAGAACAACACCGCATTCCATGAAAAACACCTGCTACCTACTGTCAAATTTGGTGGAGCTGCGTGGCTAGTTCAGGGACTGGGGCCCTTGTTAAAGTCAAGGGTCGGATGACCCAGTATCAACAAATTCTTCAGGATAACTAGGGGACTTCGCCCCCCTGCTCACTTTGCTCGCCAACCCCCGTGTTTGGTTTTCCAGATACACTTTTAAGATTTTATTTTTCTTTGAATTGTTGTTATTTCATTAGTTTCACTTTTATTTCAGAACTTATGTAAAAACAATATTTGGAATCTTTCGAGTCCCAATATGCTGAATCTTTTAAATGAGGTCAGTGAGACATGCGTTTAATGACTTTGTACCATAATTCAGGATAGGTTTCTCTGTTTGGAATGTTCAGCACAGACAAGGCGATCTACATCATCAGCAGTTAATAATTTTTTTTTGCAAAGTAACCAATAAATGCATGTGAGGTAAAACACGTTTTTGAAATTCTCTGACTTAAACTTCAAAGCCTTAGATAGATAGATAGATAGATAGATAGATACTTTATTAATCCCGATGGGAAATTCTTACAATATTTACATACTTCTGACGTATCACCTATGTCCATATATTCGATCTCTATTCACCTTTTCGTTATTTCTCCGAGTAATAATTTCTCTTTTTTTTTTTTGCACTAATGCGATGTTTACTTTTTTTTTGACACAGTCATTTTTTTTTTCTGCTTTCATATTCTGTATCTTGCTCTGCATGTGTTTGGCCCCTTTGTTTTGTAACCTCTTTATGACGTTTTACTTTGTTTTCTACTCTGTCTTTTATTTCTCACCTCGCTTTGTCCTGCTTGTTTTTCAATGACACCTGGTCCGTGGTGATTATATTCCCTTTTTCAAGTAATAATTTCCATTTGTTTGCGCTACTGCGATCTTTACTTTCATTTTTTTATACTTTCTAATTTTCCTACTTTCATATTCTTTAACTTTCTCCAAATTTGCATCGCGCATACTTTTTTTTTTTTTTTGAGCCTTTTGAATTCCACTGCTTTCATAATCTGCTCTGCATGTGTGTAGCGCCAACGTTTGTCTTTTTTTGTCTTTTAATTCTGAGCCCAATTGGATGTGCTTTGTTTCAGTTCCACTTGTTATGGGCTGATAATTACTGTCCTTATTTTCTGAATTTGCACCTAGATTAACTTTTTTTTTGCTCTTTTTTCTCTCCAACACTTTTGAGTCTCTTTTCTCTGCGCTGCTTTTTTCTTTGCTTAGTTGTCGACATTTCATTTATAACGTATTGTCCTTATATGCTTTATATGCTCTGAGACCCTGGATCTGTGTGTGCTCAAATCCTTCACAAGACTGAATGTTTTGCTGCCCCGTTGTCTTATTTGATATTGATTGTAAGTAGGGCATGTCTTGCAAGAATCTCATGTTCTAAGTTATCGCGAGACTGTCCTGGGTCAATCTCTTGGAACAATGTCTCATGTTTAAGGTCCTCACGGGTCTTTTAACTGTCTTCCGTGATCTTATTGGATATTCCAGCAAGACAATTACCCAAAACACAGTTCGAAATCTACAAAAGCCTTCATGCAGAGGGAGAAGTACAATGTTCTGGAATGGCCGTCACAGTCCCTTGACTTGAATATCATCGAAAATCTATAGGTTGATTTGAAGCAGGCTGTCCATGCTCGGCAGCCATCAAATTTAACTGAACTGGAGAGATTTTCTATGGAAGAATGGTCAAAAATACCTCCATCCAGAAAAAGGAAGTTGCTACTTTGAAAGCTCAGCCAATGATAAACAAAAAGCCAAAGAATTAAAAGGGGATCCCAAACTTTTATCTATCTATCTATCTAGTAAACATGCAAAAATGGTTTGCCCTGCTCTCACAGTACTTCACCTTTTGTACTTGCCTCCAGCTCATCCTCTTCATGTTCATGCAAGAGATAATTAATTCACGCTTTTGTTTTTAGTCAGCTAGATTCTTGTAATGCACACCTAACTGGTGTACCTAAGAAACACATCAATCGGTTGCAGTTAGTGCAGAATGCAACAGCAAGAATCATAAAAAAAAAATATCTGAACACATAAGTACAGTTTTAGAATCATTTTTTGTTTAGAATTGGTTTACCTGTGTCGTATAGATTTGACTCTAAAATGATACTAATGGTATACAAAGCTTTAAAAAAAATGGTCTCCTTTTTATATTTTGGACTGTCTATCCCTCAACATTCCAGGTCATAACCTTAGATCTTTTACTAGTGGTTTGCTTATTATTCCATAAATCAAACATAAAAGAAGTGCAGAGGCAGCTCTTTGCAATTATGTACCAAAAATCAGCACTTTACCATTATCTTTTTTTAAAAAAAAAACTCCTTAAATCCCACTTTATCGCAGCAAGATTTTAGTTCTACTCTTAATAAGCCAGATATGCATATTATCATAGTCAGTCATTATTAGTTTTTACTTTTCTTTGTTCTTCTGTGATGGCATTCTGTGCCACCACCTCCTGATCAAAGTCCTGTGTAGCCACTTGTGATGTATGAATGAAAGCAGATACCCCAGCTTCCCACAAGACCCACTGCATTGAATCCTCTAAGACAAAGCCAAAAAACAAAGAACGTTTATGTTAAGTACAATGCCCAGTGAGGGCCGGGCAGTCTTTTGGCCTGAAACCTCTACAGATTTAGATACTGCTTAACTGGAGTTCTTTTTTATTCCTGTCCTCCCTGGTCATCTAACCTTGTCAGACTCACTGTTAGAGACTTGAAAACCAGTTCCATACTTAAGGACACTACTTCTCTTAATAATATATCTGTTTTTTACATTCAGATAATTTTTTATCTAATTTTTATTTATTTTCTATTTTTCTATATATTCTATTTTTTCAACATCTTGTAAAGCACTTTGTGTTAAACCCTTAGTATGAAAATATGTTATAGAAATAGATAATGCTGTTGTTGTTGTAGTAATGTCCATAACCATTATCATAATTCATTAATCTGTTAATAGTAAATCTGCTAAACCTACTACTAAATTGAGTAGGTATCAGTTATTCCAGTAAAACACTGATTAAGATTGATGCTGTTGATTCAATGGAAAAATAATGTGCTAAAACAGGTAATCGTTTCAAAGAACATTTGTAAAGGTATTATATAATCTGTGTGGAAAATTCTGGATTATCCCTTGAAGGAAAAAAGTTTAAATATATTATCTGATTCACATTCTAGCACTTTAAACTAGTTGTGTATTTACAACTATAACACCTCAGATGGCCAATAATCATCCACCCATCCTTTGCAGGGTAGGGCATGAACTCCGGGCCCATTATTGCTAGGCAGCAGTGCTACCACTGCGCTTCAAAGCCGTATTGGGCAATATATTAGGTATATTTGGAAAGACTTTGTAAAATGCTGTGACTGTGAAGGTGTCCATCGCAGGAGCCTCTGGAACCCACCACCACCGACAATGTACCCAAGGGATGAGCCAGCAGATGAGGACACAAAACACAAAGCAAGGGGTTAGTGCATAAGTTCTCCAGTGCTTTTATTAAAAACAATAAAATCAAAACAGTGCTCAAAACAAAGTGCAATGTTCAAAACTCTTCAACAAATAAATAATCCTTTAAAACGGTGACTGTGAGTTAAAAACCCAGATTAAAACGAGATTTTAACCAACAGCCATCTGGTCCTTATATTCTGTCGGACAAGCCCAGCACCTCTCTAATTCTGTCTCCCCAGCTCACCCATTCCTCACTCAGGTGGCGGAGACACAAGCAGCCGTGGTCCTCACCAACTGACCCCTGTCTTAGCCGCTTCCAAGCGGTGCCAGCCAGACTGCTCAGGATCGGTTACCTTCCCGTCTTCCTTCTTGCACGCCTGCCGTACTTGTGATCCCTGGGGTAGGACGCCACCTTGATGGTCCCCACTCCTCAACATTTAATCAGTGGGAATGATCCAACCCTAAAGTGCTGATACTTTGCTCCCTCACAGC
Source organism: Erpetoichthys calabaricus (assembly GCF_900747795.2). Classification (NCBI taxonomy): domain Eukaryota; kingdom Metazoa; phylum Chordata; class Cladistia; order Polypteriformes; family Polypteridae; genus Erpetoichthys; species Erpetoichthys calabaricus. The sequence continues at coordinate 249,107,619 of NC_041394.2, forward strand.
CCTACGACTGTGCTGCCTCGGATCCATACTGCCTTGCTCGTCCTGCCTCTCTCTTAATGATGCTGTTCTTATGGTTCTCTCTCTGTCTCATTTTTTTCCACCCCTTGTGTCCCATGCAGGCTCCTCTTATACTAATGCTCCTCATCGGGCACAGGTGCAAACACACTGCACCTTCTCAGGAATTAATGAGGTACCTGCCTGACATTCTCACTCACACGGGTCTTCGCAATTAGGCAGGCACTGCCAGCCTCTGATTGCAGTGTGCTGGTGCCCGATTATTATGTGTTTTGAGTGGACTAAACTCTCTTCTGCACTTTCCCTGCTTTTAACTTTGTTGCTAGGTTTTCATCCTCTCCCTCACTCATTGGAAAATGTATAGATTTTTTTCCTTCTATTTAATAAATATTTTGCATTAAATCTACAGGAAATGGATTTCTTATAAAGACTTAACCAAATGTTTCTTATCTCTTAGCATACAGTACTTTATTTAGCAAAACAACAAAAATTAAAACTATATTTAACTTGAAATGTATAATCTATGGGCGGCACGGTGGCACAGTGGGTAGCGCTGCTGCCTCGCAGTTGGGAGATCTGGGGACCTGGGTTCGATTCCCGGGTCCTCCCTGCGTGGAGTTTGCATGTTCTCCCCGTGTCTGCGTGGGTTTCCTCCGGGGGCTCCGGTTTCCTCCCACAGTCCAAAGACATGCAGGTTAGGTGGATTGGCGATTCTAAATTGGCCCTAGTGTGTGCTTGGTGTGTGGGTGTGTTTGTGTGTGTCCTGCGGTGGGTTGGCACCCTGCCCAGGATTGGTTCCCTGCCTTGTGCCCTGTGTTGGCTGGGATTGGCTCCAGCAGACCCCCGTGACCCTGTTCGGATTCAGCGGGTTGGAAAATGGATGGATGGATGTATAATCTATAATAATAATATTATATAAATATACTCTGTATATACAGTAATCTATAAATGTAATGTCTATGTAGTGATTATAATATGTAAGAGCTCAATACAAAGTTATTTTCAACATTTGGCATATTGTGCTTTAGTTTATTTTTCTATATGTTGCAAATTCTTGGAATTATTACTTACAATTGCCTATCCAATTTTTCTAATTAAAAAAACAGAAGTGGAATGGAAGCAGCATCTGAAAAACAAAACCATACAATACACATACCGGTCTCGGACATTAAATAACAATACAACATAAAAACTACACAGTATACAACAGTAACTGCATGTAACTGTGATCTTAAAATAGAGATGACTAGAAACTCAGAAATACTAACTGCCATCATCGATCAGTACTGAGACTTTCCAGATTTTGAAGTAGTCCAGTGACTCTACTAATGATGGCCCAATTCTTAGGACTTCATTATTTCAGGGAAGGTTTAAGTATACCCTAATGTCCACACCAGCTACTCAGTGACTGTTCTCTTATTCTGTTCAAGATGGAAAGCAACCAAGATCATGGACTTTCACATCAGATAACAGAGATCAGTTTCCATTTTCTGCTGTCCATTTTTAATTCTGGCCAAACACTCACATGCATAGGTCATTCTCAGTACCACAAAACCAGTACCCCATTACCAGAAGCTGCTTCTCTTCTCGGAGGAATATGGCCTGAAATATCATAAATCCAAGGTTAATTGTCATTGTTGTGTGTATCAAACACTGTTAATGGAACAAACACATTTTTCTTATTATAAAATATGAGCAAAAAAGAACAATAACAACCATACTATTTTATTGTATGTAAACAGTTTTTATGTAAATTATAAATCAAGATATATAAAATCTTAAAGCAGCTGTATGTAAATTGTGAAGTGCATGTAACACAAATCGTTACAGTGTGTCCAAAACACTTCTTTTTTGTCAGGGAAAAGTAGGCAGCTTGTCAATCACTTTACATAAAGAATTGATTAACGAGGGAATAGCACAAAGGCAAATTTAAACAAAACAGAAGATATATCATCAAGAAACCTTTCACATTAGATTTCATATACTAAGCAAAAAGAGGCCAGGCCATTGTCTTGTAGGCAATCCTCCATGAAAAAATGCGTAGGTTGCTGGTAAAAATTCTATTGGTAAGTTACTGGCAGTGATTGTTTGGTTTTGTAGTTTTATAACAAAGTTAAATTTTATGTAAATAGTGGAATTGTGTTTTCAATGTTTAATATGCTTGTTAAATAGATGTCATGATTTCTTTAATTAATGAAAAAATAAGCAATGGTTGTTCAGTGAACCAAATACATTTTAAGATTGTCAAATTGACAATCCGAAAGAATTACCTACAAGCCTAACTGGTTCATTAACCTCCAAATTGTGCATTCTATGGAACATGAAAACATGTGGAAGTGGTCATTTCATTTACCTATATAAAGGATGAATTTCAATTGATACCGATATCTGACCCGTAAGTACAGGATGGAAACCAATCCTGGATGAAGTGTTCCAGTGCATCACTGGACAAACACTCACTTAGTCGAGAACAATTTAAAGTCACCAATTAACCTAACACAAGTGTCTTTGTGAGATAAGAACAAGAGCACCTTAAGACAAATCGTCATGGACCCATATAATTTATTGAGACTCCACATAAACAGTACTCAGTCTGGGATTCAGGCACTGGGTACTGGATCTGTCAAGGCTATTTAATGTCCCGCCATGCTGCTCTGCAAACCTTTCATGAAATACATAATTTTACAGTAAAATTAAACATGAAATCAACATATTCAGTCGTGCATTATGACCTACAGAAGTACCAAATGCTAAAACTGTCATTTCTCTCAGTTGAATATGTTAAAAGCTGTGCCTTTCACATTTTGGTGTTTGTTCAATTTATTTTGCTTTCATTACTTTAATATGTAAGTGGGCTCCTGTGCTTATGGCATAAATCTGCCATGAAGTGTAAGCACCCTTTTTATAATTTTCTGGATTTTCATGTTTTCGATCTAATGCATCAGTTTATCAACACATTTTTAATATCTATTTTTTCATGTTTTCCTAAATTGTAGTCGACATTTAAAATCCTAGCAGCTACAAATGGGGGTGATGTCACCTGTGGGGTGGGGGGCCTGGGATGGCGAGGGTGCTTGTTTGGGGCTTAAACCACCTCCCCTGCCAAGAAGGTGAGTAAAAAATTCTGACATTGAAAGATTGAGACAGACCAAATAACAGTTTAGCCCAAAAGTCTAACCATCCATCCATCCATCCATCATCCAGCCTGCTATATTCTAACTACAGGGTTACGGGGGTCTGCTGGAGCCAGTCCCAGCCAACATAGGGCGCAAGGCAGGAAACAAACCCCGGGCAGGGTGCCAGCCCACCGCAGGGTACACACACACACGCCCACACACACTAGGGACAATTTAGAATCACCAATGCACCTAACCTGCATGTCTTTGGACTGTGGGAGGAAACCGAAGTACCCGGAGGAAATCCACGCAGGCACGAGGAGAACATGCAAACTCCACTCTGTACTTTGGCAAACTTCTTGTGAGCCATGGTAAACACTTTTTTAAATATCAAATATACACTAGGAAGTAGGCACAGCTTATGTTGCGCCATTCCTGCATCATGTTAAATAGCGAGTGTCTCCAACCATGTTCCCACTGTCATGCTCTCTATCTGTGATCCTCCAATGATCAGGTACTGTCTTCTGCACGGGACTCCTACTTTATCTCTCTACCAAACGTTTCTGCCTTGCAGTGTTCCCTGTCCCCTCAGGGAATAGTTTACTGTCACTCAGACATCCAGTCCCATCGTCCCATCCCTCTACCGGGCATTCCACTGCATACACCATTATTAGGATACCACAGACACAATTAAACTTGTTTTTTTCACACATTTTGGTTTCAGTAATTTTAATTATAAATGTGTTACATCTAAATTAAAGTTTTGCCTGGAGTGTATCCTCTGTCCTTAGCCCTTTTTTTCTTAGCCCCTTCTTGGAACTATGTATACCCCCTCACAGCCATGCATGTGAAAATCCTCTGGTGCTGCCCTTGGCTATAAGAATATGTTAACAACTGTGCTGTCGTTTGGCTCTTGTAAAACACCTTTAATCAGTGTTTGCTGCAGAAGGCTCTCATCTTATTTTTTTCAATTTTTCTAATGATGGTTATGGAATCAATAGGATGAGTCGGTCAAACAATACTCCATAACCCCAGGAACAGTTTCCTGCACTTTCTAGGGAATCCCTAAGCTTTTCTCAACTAAGTGAGTCTACAAAATCAAGTGTGTTCTGGGTCGACCCTGGATTTCCTGTCCTTTGAATATGGTGAATACAGTATGTCTCTTGTGGGAAGTACTCAAAGTGTACCCTTTGTTTGGAGAAAAAACAGCTGTGTTCCATGGGCCTACTGGTTTGTCAAGCTCCATACCTTGTCATAGAAAGTATACCCAGCAAATCTGTAAAAAGCTTTAATTTTTGTCACATAGAATAATGTGTAAATTAGCTTAGACTCCTCTTTAACACCATCATTCAATGTAATTCTGCAGTACTACATTATTCTGCAATGATCTCTTTTCTGCCTCACTCCGCACTGTCCATGCAACGAGGCCGCAGAGAGCTTAAACAACTTGGCACATCCACATACAAACAACAAGGGGTGAGCTTTCTTGAAGGCTTTTACTGAACGTACTTCATTGTAAACTGAAATATATACAAAAGAAACATACAGGTATATACAGGTGTACAACCAAAGACAATAAGGAATGATTTACAAAGCAATACATAGTAGAGAATATACATTAAACAATGAAACTTTAAAAGACACTTACAAGGCAAGTGATTTCCACGGTTGGATCAAGACAAAGAGAAGCGTGTAGACAGAGGTTCAAAATGCTGCGTATCACAACTAACCAGACCCAGGGGTTTATATATCCAAAAGATACGCTTCTGACGTGACCAAAACAAGAGATAAAGGGGTGCCTACATGAGACACATGGGGTGTACTGTATTCAAATGATTATTAGGTGACCTACATGCTTTACGTGAGTTTCATAGACATTTATGACACCACTGTGAGTGTGGGACATGACTGACAGGTGTGTTAATAAATAACAAGATGAAGAGGGAGCACAGCTCAACAAATAACAGCTAACAAGATGTGGGGCAGAACAATCTCCTTTTATCCTCATGTATGAACAAAGCCCTAAACAGCCACCCTAACTCTTCCAAATTAGTTCCGCCCTCACTAGCAGAGGGAAAGCCACTGTTTTCAACGAGAGGACCATGATATCAAAAATTGAGTTGCTGATTCTCATCTCAAATGTGTCTCATTCTTCTGCAAAAGTGCAGCAGTGTGGGGAAAACTACTATCAGATGAAGTGAGAAGGACAACATCTTTTGCCCAAAGCACAGATACTACCATCAAGTTCACCATCTTAATTGTGATCTCCTGTTAATGAATTTCACAGACAGAGGAACAAAACAAACACATCATTGGTTGAATCTTAAATGCTAATTTAAATGGATTCAGTGCAATACCAGTTATTCAAATATAGCTCTCATTGCACAAACACAGTATGTGGACAGTGTGTCAATCACCATATAGTCTACATCTGCAGCACTGCTTACGGTACTATATGGTACCCAGTTATGTTTTCCTGAAAACTATCATAGGCAGGATTATCAAATTGCTGTGAGGCTTTATATATCTATGCAAGTAAAATAGCTGGTCAGTGTTCAATGGCCAGGGTCAAATGCACATTTTGCCTTGTGGATCTGTGGATCAGACTGAGTCTTGACTCTATCCTGTAGTTTTCCATAGGCTCTTTCATGTAGACTGAGGAGTTTCATTTGTCACTGTCACTGACTCTATAAACAGAATGCACTTCCCAGTACTATTAAATAGGACCACCACTTCAGTTTGCCAATCCCAAGATGCTGTCTTCTCTTTCCATGATACCAAGACATCCCTACAATATTTAATGTTTGAAGTCCTCTGCTATTTTTGTACTTTCTAGCCACCACTATAACCTCAGCTCCAGAAATGGGTGTTTATACCAGGTTTATGAATTCCTTAAATGTCTGTTTTTACTTCTCAAGGATAATCTTTGTCAGCCTGGGCAATGCAGGGATTTACCTTACTTAAAAGTTGAATGCTTGCCAAAACCTCCTCAAGCCACCTTAAAACAAATCTTGCTATATTGTCTCACTTATCACAAATGTATCATCTAATATATCAAGTTGAATGTATGTGTTTTTGCCAGTGTGCAAATCCACATTGTTGAGCCTATGTCTGCCAAATTTTGCATAGATTACCTGTTTTTACAGAGGAAAACTAAATGCTATGTTTCATTGTGAGATTTCCCCCTGTAGAATACATTTAGTGACTGTATCTATACATTATTCCACCTTGGGCAGTACCTATTATTCCTGCTAGCTGTATATAAAAGGTGCAGACTTAAACACCAATGATTTAAAAAATGTAGTCCTGTAACTGTGTACTGTTTTAAGCAAAAAAATGTGCCCCCCCCCCACACACACACAAGTATCCTACATTTTCTTCTACGTCTTCCTTTCAAAAAACTTTCAAATGTCTACCACTGCCATACTTGAGAATAATGATGGTTGCTCTTCTTGGCTTTTTTTTTTCACTGTAATACTACAAAAAAGTGCCTAATTCTACACAAATTGATTGTTGAAAACATAATTTCATATAAAGTGGGGGTTCCTTACAGACTGTATCAGGTTCCAGGGATTCCCCCAAATTTTTTTGTTGCATTCATTTTAACCTCAGCCTTTCAGGGCCTCCTTCAGGGAAGCATCCCCACAGCAGTCAACACCACACCTCATGGTGGAGATGATGTATTTTTAATAATGTACAGTGTTCAAACATGGCATTTAGTCTGATGGCCAAAAAGCTCAACTTTGGTTTAATCTGACTACAAAATCTACTTCCAGCTGCTCTCAAACTTTAGTTGTAATGTCAGATGCATTTTTTTCTCTTTACCACACTCTGAAGCACCCAGGCAGCAATTGCTGTCTTCACAGCCTTTCCAATCTAATCCTCTGTAGCTTGTAACTCCTTCAGTGTTCTTATAGGTCTCTTGGTGGCCTCCCTCACTAGCCTTCTTCTTGCATGATCTTTGTTTTTGTGGACATCCTGCTGTAGGCAGATTTACAGCTGTGCCATACTCTTTTCATTTCATAATGATTGATTTAACTAGATTCCAAGGAATATTCAGTGTTTGGATATTTTCTACTCATGTTCCCAAATTTTGCTTTTCAGTTACCTTTTCACAGTGTTTTACTGTGTTTTTTCTGCCTTCACTGTGTGGGTAAGACCACAATCCTGACTCAACCCCCAAGTCAGACCTTTCCGATAAGGTGCATTTATACTGCAATCAATCTTCACTCCAGACAGGTGATCTCCATTTACCTAATTATGTGATGTCTAAAACAAATTGCCTGCACCAGTCATGGTTTAAGTGTGATCAATTATCTTTTGGTTTTTTATCTGTAATTAATTTAGACCATTTTCACTTTGACAGTAAAGAGTCTTTTTTCTACTGATCAATGCCAAAAAGTCAAATTAAATCCACTGTGATTCAATATTGTATAATGATGAAATGTGAAAATTTGCAAGGGGGTAGATACTTTTTATAGGCACTGTACAGTATGTTTCATAGCAGGAAAATATGGTGAGGGCTTTAGGTGAGTATAATGTGTTTCCTACATGAGGCACAAGATAAATTTAAGGACTATAGTGTTTCAGAATAACGTGAATGGACACCATTTGCTACATTATTTTTATTTGGTCTTTCAACCAAGAAGTGAAATTCTATCCCAGAGAACAAAAACATGGATGAAAATCTGTTAATATAAATAGTGTATTTTTTTTCTTTTGCTGTAACATGTATGGAATTATTTCTTAAAAATGTATTTTTTTCACACATGCATAATTCCTTTGCTTATACAAGAAAGCTTTTGGCAAGGTGAACTGATGCATAGAAAAATAAAATTAAAAATAAAATATTTAAGTTGTTTGAGTGTTTGATAAACACTTTAAAGGAAAAGTCAATACATTTACCAGACTGGTTAAAATAACAAAGCATCTTTTATATTTGCTTTGATTACTAAACCTACAAAAATTAACATGCTATATGCAGTACAGAACAATAACCCCTTATTTTGTGCTTATACTTCCTTATTTAAATATACCTCTAAGGATCCAAGGCTGATTTGATTTCCAAACAAAGGAATAAGGTTGACCTTAAATAAAGTCATAATTACAAAATGATATTCCACCACTTAAGAATGAAATATGCTTGAGAGTCAAACCTGCATATTTAATATTCTGATTTACATATTTCACAACAAACAAGCCTACACCATCCTTTCCTGTCTTGATATGTAAGACATAAATATAAAAATCTGCTCATTGAAATTGCTCAGAGACAAATATTCCTGAAAAAAAAATCTAATTTAGGTAATAAATGTTTAAAAAGCTACCCTATGATTATTCCTTGCTGTCTTCATAACACATACTAGTTAATCCTGGAATTTGCCTTAGTGTTAAGCTTTTTAAAATGGCATTCACTCTGACCTCCCAGTGGCTTTTTCAAATACTGCAGGCTTTGTTTTAGTCACACTAATCTAGTATTTGTGGCATGCACATTTAAAATGAATTTGCTCAGATCCCTTTCAATTAACATTTTTCATTGTTTAGATTTACCCTCAGAAAAAAAAGCAATGTACAAAGAAATTCTAATAATCCTCATTATTGCTTGCAGTCATCCTTCATCTAGTCAATTGAGTTCCTACCTAAGGTTTTCCTTAATTTTTTATCTGTTTCTTTAAGTCTATTTGTCAATAACTAGAGTTGCGGGACCTCAGGCTAAAATCAAGATGAATATTTTTTGGGATCACTTTGTAAATCACCCTCACTTCCACCTACTGTATAAAGGCACTTGTTTAACATTCTAATTAGTCACCCCTATTAAAATGCAGGAGAAGTTTAATTATCTGCTCTATGTACTGATTAACCTACATCCAAATAAATAAATAGCTATGCATAAAGAAAACAATTCATTAACATTAAAATCAATACCAAATGGATTAGTATTTCTGCCTTTTCCATGTGAAACATCAGTAAAAAGTACACCTCCTCTGCTCTTCAAAAAAATGAATGCATTGATCATGATCTATGATTAACCATATCTTAATCAACAATACATTGATTCATGTAAAAATATAACATTTTATTTTAAACCATCTTTGTGGCAGTTGATGATAAACTCACTCAGGCATGTTAATAAAATATTAATCTGAAAGTGATTATCTTAATGATGATAAACTGTTTGGAATAAATACATTTCCTTTCTTTACTTCTTTAAAAATAAATAATTAGAAACATCTGCTTTATCAAATTAATGATGAGAAAGTTTAGCTATTCATATATTAAAGGTACATGTAATATATTTAAATAGGAATAGACAATTGCCAGAGTTAGGTTTAATAGTCATGTAACAAAAGTTAGAATCATCTAAATAAAAAGGCAATGTGCATTACAGAGATATGGTATAAAAAGAGCATAAAAATGTAAAAAAATTGCAAAGGTTAAGGAGACTAGTAGTTTTATTTGCTGCTGGAGGAAGGACTGTCTTGTGAGAAGGACTTCTAAAGGTTAGAAGAGGCAAAGAAAAATACAAAAAACTGAGCAAAATAAAATAAAGGGGATAGAAATGACAAGTTTGAAAAACAGGCAGAAAAAGTCTAAAAGAAGTAATAGCTTTTTAATCTTCGCATGTCAAAACAAACTACTTGCCATTTGAATAGTGATTATTTTGTTGACCTAGATATAATACCTTTTATAGTATTGGTTTAGAGATTTTCCTTTCTTATGCTGAATGACAGACCCTTCTGCTGTTGTTGCATTTGTCAATAGTACTGTACTCAAGCACTGACAATAAATTAGGCCAATCAGCACATACTAAGTAGGCAGCTGTATCCATACAAACAGACCAATGCATAATTAAGTTTATAATTGTAAAAAAAAATGTAATACCTTCCTAATTTCACCATACCATAAATTTCAGTTTTACACATAGAAAGAAAATTAGTAGCTCTGATTGCACAATAAGGAAATTAACACGTTTATAGACAGAATAGTATGAGAACCTTTATAGCCTCATCATTATTTAACTGTAAGGAAACATGGTGCAGATGTATTTATGCTTCAGTTGAATATCATGCTTGATTTTGTGATGTGATAATAATGATGTTTTACATTTCACAGGTAAATTAATGGAAGACATTATTAAGGGAAAGATTGAGCAGCACATGACAAGAACAGGAGCTTTACTTAACAGTCAGCATGGGTTCAGAAGAGGGAGGTCATGTGTTAGCAACATGCTGGAATTCTATGAGGAAGCAACAAAAGGATATGTTCAAAATGGAGCATATGATATTATTTATCTTGACTTTCAGAAAGTATTTGATAAGGTGCCACATGAGAGGTTAGGCATCAAGCAAAAAGAAGTGGGAGTTCAGGATGTTATGTGTACATGGGTGCAAAATTGGCTCAGACTCAGGAAGCAGAGGGTGATGGTGCGAGAAACCTTATCAGAATTGGCTGATGTTAAGAGTGGTGTTCCACAGGGGTCAGTGCTAGGCCCTCTGCTATTTTTAATATACTGTATATAAATATTTTGATAAGAATCTAAATAACAAGCTGGTTAAGTTTGCAGATGATACCAAGAAAGGTGGATTGGCAGATAATAAAGAATGTGTTGAATCATTATAGAGGTACATGAATAGCATATAGGCTTGTGCAGATTTGTAGCAGATGAAATCTTATATAAGTAAAATTTATGTATTACACTAAGGAAGTAAAAAATGTTTGAATTCACAATGGGAGGTCTAAACATTGAACGTACACCTTATGAGAAAGATTTAGGAGTCATAGTGGACTCAACACTATCAACTTCCAGACAATGTTCAGAAGCCATTAAGAAGGCTAACAGAATGTTAGGTTATATAGCACAGTGTGTGGAGTACAAGTCCAAGGAGGTTATGCTCAACCTTTATAACGCACCGGTGAGGTCTCATCTTGAGCACTGTGTGCAGTTTTGGTTTCCAGGCTAAAAAAAGGACATAGCAGCACTTAAAAAAATCCAGAGATGAGCGACCAGGCTGATTGCGGGGCTAAAGGGGATGAATTATGAAGAAAGATTAAAAGAGCTGAGCTTTTTCAGTTTAAGCACATGTAAAGTTTTTCTTTACACAGAGAACCACAGACACATGCAGTAACCTACCAAGTAGTGCAGTAGATAGTAGGACATTAGGGAGTTTCAAAACTATGGTGTTACTTTAGAAGAATTAACTAGATAGAACTGGCAAGCTTTTCTGGCCAGAATAGCCTGTTCTCATCTCAATTATTCCAATATTCTAAAGGCTGCTTTCCCAATGATAACCAGACATTTGACAATCAACACTCACAGTGCGTGCAACTGCCTGCATTTTTTCAACAACCATGTTCAGTTCATTAAGCTCAGAAAAACATTAATGTGAAGGGTGGCATGACTCAGTCAATATGAAAATGAAAAAAATAATATTGGGAGGCACAAAATGCATCACTGAATCTCCTTGTTTTTACAGGGGGTCCTGAGAAAATAACAGCTTGTGGAGTAAAATAATGAATAATTGACCCAAAACTTCATCTGTGAGAAAAAAATGAAGTAATTTTTTATAACTTATTGTTGGTCCCTTAAAAGCGTGCTCACCTGTTTTTATGTGGTCAAATGTGTCTTCTTGCACCCACTAACTCCTAAAAAGCACACAATAACACAGTAATACTGAGAACAAAACAAAGAAAAACACACAAAAAAATGACAGGAGAACCAAAATGCAGATACCAAAGGAAGCAAATCATCTAAATATAGCAAGAGGAACAGATATTTGGTTCATTAGAAAAGATCAGAAAACGACACGCTCCCTTTGTGTCCTTTTATTAGACCTTTTATTGGGAAAATACAAATACTGCATGCTTGCTCTTGCCCTGAAATGAGCACTTGTGTGATATCAGTCATCATAATGATATCATGGCCATCTTGGGACCAGAAAACAATAGAAACTGGCCAGAAATAAAAACAGGATAATGTAAAGAAACAACACAATAATAATACAAGATCAAGAGCAAAAATACATTCATTAAAATAAGCTCCTGGATAACAATAATAGGCCATGTGCCTGTCACTGATTTTGCAGGCCTTAGTGAAAGATCACATACACCATTTTGTAGGCCACCAAAAATGTCTACAGATCATGTCTAAATGGGGTTTTATGCCTTTCAATGCAACAAATGGGGCTCTAGGAAGAATGGAGCGCCTTGCAGGTGTGGACATCATACATCTCCTATCTTGAATCTTACCTATCTTGTTGTTAATCCTAATTTGGTTACATGGAAAGACTCAAGACTTCATATGTTTTGAGGTGCATGTCAGTTCTGATCAAACTTCCGTATAGATAGACACTATCGATCATGACTACAAGCCTTTGCTTTTGGGTTTTTTTTGGGTGTTTTGGGTTAGTGGTAGGTTCACGCAGTGTATCGTCTCAAGGGCATCTTTTCACTAATTATATATATTCATATCAAGACAGATGTATCATGTTTCCAGATATTTTAAGAAAGACATGCTGCATTTGCACACATTACAACAAATAGTAGTATTGCACTTCCAGCATTCGTGGTTCACGTATTCTATAGGAATCTCTATCAATGACTTAATAATATCTGGACAATTCAGTTTGTGTGTGCCAGGCATAAAGGAGAAAAAGATCTGTGTTTTTTCTGGCCCCAAGTCATCCTAATCTAACACGTTTTTCAGTTATATTAAAAACTAGCAAAATACCCATGCCTCGCAGTGTGTAAGTAGTGTGTTAAAGAAGTTATGAAAAAGAAAAGGAAACATTTTAAAAAATAACTTAACATGATTGTCAATGTAATTGTCGTAGGCTTATTTCAGTATTGAGAGTGAATTTGATGATTGTAAAGAGTTTAATTTATGATTGTAAATGTTGTATATGAGAAACACATTTTTAGGCAGGGAGCCAACCACGTGGTAGGTGTGTGGACAACGACCATGCGGAAAAAGGAAGAGGGACCAGGGGCAGCCCTTGACCATCTCTGCTGTGAAATAAAACGTCTGTTAACGGAAATAAGGAATGAAACCGAGAAAAAGGAGAAGTCAGTTCCGAAAGTACCTTATGGCATAATGGTGAGAAACGCCAAAAAGAAGACGTTATTTTCGAAAGTTCGTTACGGGGCATGGGAAATTTGGGCTTCCTACATATATTGGAAGTCGCAGAAATAGTGAGGAGGGTTTTCCCCAGTCTATACAGTATATACAGTTTAGGGGGTACACCTGTTTCCCCCCCCCTTGAGTTTTGCAATAGGACATGAAACATACCTAACTTTTGTAAGTACACTGCAAGGAATGAGCACGCAAAATTTCAGCTTCCCACCATATATGGATAGTGGGAGAATTACTGATGAGTCAGTGAGGGCTTTGTCTGTTATATGTATAGATATGTACTATCTGTAGAGAGTCTGAAAGGGACAGATATCATTTCAGGTTAGCAGGTTTGCATGAGCTAACTTAATAAAGTTTAAATCCCGCTGTTCTTTCTAGACAAAAAAGGCTGTTATTATTGTCATATTTATCCCATTATGGAATCAATTCAGAAATAAAAATATGTGGTCTGGGTTAGCTTTGAGAGTGAGATGATGCGTACATTTATTAGTGAGCTGTTACCATTTCCACTAGTGTATTGTTTTTGAATGTTTGATTTATAAATAATAGCAAAAGCATAATGAACATAATGAACATGGGTACACTTGTCCTTCCAACCATCCATCCATTTTCTAACCAGCTTATCTGTGCCTCTGGCTTGTCTACAAAAAAGACTAACTAGCTCCTCAATATTTTCATCTGAAAATAAAATCTATTTATTTAGTGTTTTAAAATACCAAAATTGGCTAGACATTCATGTAACTCAGCTCTTAATGTTTTGAGGCCACTATGATGAAATCGTTTCAAAAGTGTTAATGAAAGCACATAATCGCTGCGGCACATAGTCTGAAAGGCAGATAATAAATTAGTGTAGTTTGTTGAGTTTTTGAATCCAAGGCATTGTTCATTAGTGAAGCAACTAAAATATGTGGCACATAAGGAAAGTATATCCATAAATATTTTACTAGTACAGGAAAGAATTGGATACCATCTCAAATCACTTGTTACGAGTTATTACTGTACATATACTGACTTCAGTTGGATGTCTACTTTGCTTAGCTTGTGTACTAATGCAAATGACGAAGTCAGATCTCTTATGTGCAGCACAATTTGAAACAGTTCTTCAGTTGATGAGTTTGATTTCATAGAAATAACCTTAAAGTTGAAACATATGTTAAAACAAAGGTGTGAGAGGATTTTAATATTAAAGAACTAGGAGCTTGATACATTTGAAATTTGAATTAATTCTACTTGTTCAATCAACACTGAACACTCTTCAGGAAGTGTTATTATCCAGCTAATGTTTCGTCCTTATGCTGAATTAAACAAATACTGTAAATACAAACTGGCTTCCTGAAAAACATCATTTGAAAACTGTGTTGTCACAAAGGCAGCTCTAAACAGTTGGGGTAAATGAAAATATCCTGAATAATCTTGATATTTGCCAATTTATGTTGTATTGATCTTATACTATTTGATTTTTTATTTTTTAGTAATGATTTTATGTAGTATTTATGTTTCAGCTCATTTTATAAAAGCTGTGGTGAAATGGACCCAAGCCAATAAAATCCCCTGCTAGTTGTTACAGTATATTGGAGTGAAAGCCCCCCTCTGACAAAAGTTTAATTTTGACCCTGTAGTCAATACCTAGAAATGAGGAGTAGTATGTCTCCTTTCCAAAAGTCAATACAGCAAAACGGGATGTTCAGGCACCCTCCAATTCACCCCCATATATTATGTAGCTGTTCCACTCTGAATTCTGCCCGATCATGTCTGTGTTGTTTGTCAATTCATATATGCCTGATTGATACTATCTATTACCCAAATTTGGATGTTCTCTACAAAAACAAGAACACAACTTTCTGCAGTTGCCAACAGAGTTAAATATTTCACAGATTAAATAATGTTATGACAAGCAAGCTTCAATAAAAATCCTATACTGCCTTTTTTGTATGTCCGCATCTATGAAGCCTTTATTTTGCTTACCCAATATTCTTATAGCTTAGAGGGGTGCACTTGTTGCTAGTTCTTTTTCCAGTCATTTCATCATTGAAATGACTATACCATATCAGTTTTCCTCTTTTGACAGAGACGTTTTGGCTAGTTAACAAATTTTGACAACAAACTTGCAACCTGAATTTTGAATGCTACTCCTTTGCTAATTGGTAAAAGTCATATTATTGGATACAGCCACTGTGAAGAAAACATATGAATCTGAATGATTATGCTTGTTCATTTGGAATGGTAAGAACTTCAGAATTAATTCAGAACCTGATGATTCCTTATCTTGAGTAGATATAAATTTGAACTGATTTAATGTTTTGTGATATGATTGTATCAAGGATTGGATGAGAGTGTTCAGGAGTAAATGTGAGGGTGTGTTTGTAACAGTGTGTGAGGTTTTAGACATGGGTCTGACCAGGCCCAAGGAATATTTTCTGTTTGAGAATATGGCCTCTGGTCAAATGATGACCCCTTTTGTAAAATGAGACCTGAAAGCATTGTCATTTGTGGCTGTGTATTTTTCACATTACTTTCCTTAGTGGTTATGTGTTTACGGATGTTGATTTTCTGATTTCTTATCAGCACTGTGGATTTTAAATATTCATTTAAAATTTTAAATTTAATTAAGTAGGCAAATGCCTATGCTGAATGCCAGGTTTTAGGAAGTTGCTGCGGTATTGTGTGCTTGTTTTCTTTTTTCATCATATCAGTTACACATAGGCACTACCTTTTTGTTTGTTTGTTTGTTTGTTTCTATGACTCTGTGTGTTGCTAGGCTTGATCCTCATGTTAAATGACATTTCTGCTTGGCTATCTCACTGACTATAACTTTGTTTTGTCCTTCGAACAAGACTGACAATCTCAGATCTTTAATGATTTGACTCTTACTTAGTGTTACTACTATTTTCAGTTTTTTCCTAAAACGGTGCTGTTTAGATTACAACACAAATCCTCAATACTTAATATCATGCAGTCATGACATTGATTGACTGCTTTAGAGTCAAGGTAAAGCAATCTCTTAATAGAACTACTATTAGGCCCTTTTAGGTTTTTGCACCATTTTTTGTCTTCCTGTCTCTGCCAAATTCACATTACTTGCTTATGAAAAATGTTTTATGTTTACATGCTACCTAAGTATGCAACTGAAGTGTAACATTATATGCAGATCCTACACCATGCATTCAGTTTCTCTGCAGATACTCCTTTTTGTTTTTCTAAAGATGGTAGTTTACTTCTATGTACATACATGGAATTGACTAATATTCTGCCAGTAATCTGTGCCTGCTTTCCTATCCAGTATCTGCTGGAATATACTAAAGTACAATCTTGGCCTGGATGTATGAGATACAGTACATATAAGTGGAAGGATGGGTGGAAGTTAAAATATGATATGTAATTCACATGCTTTAAAAGTAGTCTAATTCACAACAGACTTTTTTCCCAAATGAAAGTGATTTGCATAATCTCCAACTGCCTTGAGAAACATTTTCTCAAGGATTCATGGGACTTCATCATTCTGCATTATGCAGACAACAGTGATATTTAAATTTGCATTGTCTGAATGCCATAATTCCAAAATGGGAGCGTTATGAAGAAATAAATGTATAGCAGCACTGGAGTCTCCCCAGGGCCATTGTGGTGTGTTCGGTGAGGCTTAGAATAATTAGAATGTTTCAGAGTTTTTGAGTTGCTAAGCTGTGATGTAACTTATACATTTTTCCTTTTCTTTCTTCTGTTTTTCAAAGCAGGATGATAGCTTTAATAATAACAAAAATAACAGGATGTTCTTTTGCTTAATCAATTGCAGGCACATCAGGCACTTGCAATCAATTTTAAAATGGCAAGGTTCCCACAGCCACTGGAATGATATTAGAAAATAGTAAAACAAGTAACAGAGACATTAAATAAAAACGTATCCTGCAAATGATTAAACAGGTGATTTAACACACTTTCTTATAGGGTTATATTTTAAAATTAAGGTGAAATCCAAGAGTGCATATTTTAATGGACAACATGGAAATACATATAATACAAATAATAAGTTCTAGTCATTGAGCATTCTGTTACATTTTTTTCTGAAGATAAATAACTCAGTCTGTAAGTCAGTCAGTCAGTCAGTCATTTCCTAGATGCTTAGGTCTGAACAGGGTCGTTAGAATGTTCATAATGAGGTTGACCACAGCACTGCTTGTTACATAAATAAATTCCCACTGAGCCATTG
The DNA here is from genome assembly GCF_900747795.2 of Erpetoichthys calabaricus. Taxonomy (NCBI): domain Eukaryota; kingdom Metazoa; phylum Chordata; class Cladistia; order Polypteriformes; family Polypteridae; genus Erpetoichthys; species Erpetoichthys calabaricus. Next base: position 249,125,083 of record NC_041394.2, read on the forward strand.
AACGGTACTGTGAATACTATAGTAGTCTCTTATGTTGAAAACCCACCACATTGTTTTAAAGCTTTAAATTACTGTCAGCTCTGCTTTGCATTAGGTTACAGGTGACAGTCCTGTGCTTTTGGATGTGAAAAGGCACATATTAGGCCCATAACTTTCCCTACCCGAAAATCAACCTTGCTGTTGTGAACTCCTAAAATGCTAGATTATGGAGAAGATGGTGGCACCCCTCACAAATAAAACTAAGTTTAATAATAACTGGAGCTATAGTGTAAACTATGTGGATGGGGATTTGGTTTGCCTGAATTCAAATCTACTATGCAATCTGCTATGTTTGTACTCAAATGGTTTGGAAAAGCTATAGCAGTTAAGTAATTAAGGACCTTTAATCATATATATAACACAGACTTAGGAACTAAAATTGTAACTTGAAATACGATTAACTTCACCTTTGTATTGTAGTTGTTCAATTACAAAAAGTTAGTAAATGAATGAAGTTGGTGTTTGAAGTTGGTGTTTGGTTGTCATTAAAAGAGTATAATATTGTCCTGTCAATCCCAGATTATGTTGTTTTGCTTTTAAACTGTAAACATTATCTTTTTTGGGATAGGTAATGTCCTTTGTTGAACGCCGAAGACCAAGTTCAATTTGGGTACATTGCGTGATAAACCCTTCCACATCATTGTAATATCACGTATCTTGGGAAAGTGGCCCCAACCTACACTCTGGACATCTGATAGATCTTGAACTGAACAGGAGTTATTATTGGATTTTAAATATCATTAAAGTAAGATAACAGTGTCAAAATGCACTGTTTCAAACACAGACCAAAAACGAAGGGTGAAAGGAGTACGTTTATTACAAGAGTGCTGTACAACAAAAACAGGCAGACTTTGATTCATAGTCCTTCCAGGCTGACACACCCAACAAAAAGTAAATAGAAACAAAAAGGACAAAAATGAAAAAAAAATTAGTTTCTATTTGCAATAGGTACAGTGCAATCCAACGGTCCTCTATACAAAAACTACACACTCATAAAAATACAGTATATATAAATAAAGGCAGTTTTCCTTCTTTGAAACTGGCTCAGGAAGCTCCTCAAAAAAGAAAAACAGAGAAAAATATTTACAAGAAAGTGTGTGTATATAAAAAAAGAAAAACAATTGCAAGAATCACAAAAGAAAAACTATCACAGAAACATAGATAGATAGATATACTTTATTAATCCCAAGGGGAAATTCACTCCAGCAGCAGCATACTGATAAAGAAACAATATTAAATTAAAGACTGATAAAAATGCAGGTAAAACAGACAATGCTACCGTTTATCCCGTCCCGGTAGAATTGAAGAGTCGTATAGTGTGGGGGAGGAACGATCTCCTCAGTCTGTCAGTGGAGCAGGACAGTGACAGCAGTCTGTCGCTGAAGCTGCTCCTCTGTCTGGACATGATACTGTTTAGTGGATGCAGTGGATTCTCCATGATTGACAGGAGCCTGCTCGGCGCCCGTTGCTCTGCCACAGATGTCAAACTGTCCAGCTCCATGCCTACAATAGAGCCTGCCTTTCTCAACAGTTTGTCCAGGTGTGAGGCATCCTTCTTCTTTATGCTGCCTCCCCAGCATACCACTGCGTAGAAGAAGGCACTCACCACAACCATCTGATAGAACATCTGCAGCATCTTATTGCAGATGTTGAAGGATGCCAGCTTTGTAAGGAAGTATAGTCGGCTCTGTCCTCTCTTGCACAGGGCATCAGTATTGGCAGTCCAGTCCAATTTATCATCTAGCTGCACTCCCAGGTATTTATAGGTCTGCACCCTCTGCACACAGTCACCTCTGATGGTCACGGGGTCCAAGAGGGGTCTGGGCCTCCTAAAAATCCACCACCAACTCCTTGGTTTTGCTGGTGTTCAGGTGTAGGTGGTTTGAGTTGCACCATTTAACAAAGTCCTTGATTAGGTTCCTATACTCCTCCTCCTGCCAACTCCTGATGCAGCCCATGATAGCAGTGTCGTCAGCAAACTTTTTCACGTGGCGGGACTCTGAGTTGTATTGGAAGTCAGATGTATATAGGCTGAATAGGACCGGAGAAAGTACAGTCCCTGCGGCGCTCCTGTGTTGCTGACCACAATGTCAGACCTGCAGTTCCCGAGACACACATACTGAGGTCTGTCTTTAAGATAGTACACGATCCATGCCACCAGGTATGAATCTACTCCCATCTCTGTCAGCTTATCCCTAAGGAGCAGAGATTGGATGGTGTTGAAGGTGCTAGAGAAGTCCAGAAACATAATTCTTACCACACCACTGCCTCTGTGCAAGTGGGAGAGGGATCGGTGTAGCATATAGATGATGGCATCCTCCGCTTCCACCTTCTCCTGGTATGCGAACTGCAGAGGGTTGAGGGCGTGGCGGACTTGTGGCCTCAGGTGGTAAAGCAGCAGCCGCTCCATGGTCTTCATCACATGTGATGATACCTGTTAGCCGGCAACTCCTTAAATATTATCCACCCAATCCACCACCTCCCCATCTTCTCCACTCACCTATCAAGGTAGACACCCCAGACAACTTTCTGTTTAAAAGTGGACAGCTGCCTTTCACACACGTGTAAGCCCCATGGATGGCTAATGGTGGTGCTGAGCTCGAGCACGCCAAAGTCTTCACTCTGGTATTCTTAACATAAGAGATCTCCTTCTATTTCACTACCTGAAAAACAAATTCCACCATTTTCTTCCAGTGGTGCTGCACCTTAAACCACCAACGACAGGCAGACTGCAAGGACTAAGGAACGTGAAGCTGAACACCTGCAAGGGAGCTCATACTTGCCATTATACAGGCTCTCCGTATGCTCAGAGATGGCACACCAAATAGCACGCACCCACTGAGATGCCCCCGCATTCCCACAGTAGCACCTTCAACCTAAAATGGTAAGTGTATTTCTTTTAAGTTGTTTCACTTTTACCTTTCAAAGCAGAAAATGTTCCAGTTTAGCTTAAATTGGTAATGCTCGAGGTCATACATTACCACAGTCATTTATGAAAAAGACCTTGAGCCACATAAGCTCCTCACCTACATATACAGAGAGTGGCACTATCCCTCACCATTCATCAGAAGCAGTGCATGACATCTGCATGACACAATGCATGACACAAGTCAAGGACAGATAAAAATCCAAAGATTCAACTAGGATGTCCCTATTGTAGAAAGCACCTCAGACACAGAATCCTGGTTCTATAACCAAAATTATGTGTTCAGGTGAGTCTGACCAAGTGATACTTTTCGAATACCTAACAACTTATTTTCCTTTCCCTAGAAATGATTCACCTTTTACATGGTGTCTCCTCTGAGCTAAGCTCAGCCAGGCTATAAAGGTCTTTTGACTGCCAAGCCACTCCTGGCCTGTATGACCCCCAAGATTGCCTCCAAGAGTCAGTGCTGCAGCTGAAGTCCAGTCCCAGCCATTTTGGAATGCCAGGTTTGGGTTTATTTTTGTCTGGTCCTTTTCTTTTGCCTGTTTGACAAGAATAACCCAATCATGAGCAAAAGGCCTTAGAAAATACATTTCTAAATTTCTCCTCCGCCAATCCAGAACATAGTAAATAGTATTATCCATCATGAAAAGATCAAAATTTTGAAACTATGCATTTTGACACTGTTACCTTACTTTAATAAGATATTTAAAATCCAATAATAAGAAAGCAACTATAGCATAATAGCTAGATGATTAAGGAAGGAATCTTAACATTTTTTAAAATCAAAAAGTAGAATTATTCACCTAAGATCTCTCTAAGTATATACAAACTTGGCTGACTTACACCCTGGTATGGCACTTGCTCAGTTCAAGATCTTAAAGTACTGCAGAGGGTGATGAATGTGGCATAGAATACTACCAGCACCCAGCTGCCTTCTGTTCAGGACACAGACAATAGACAAAGTTAAATTAAAGATCTCAGTCGTCCTCTTGGCAAATGGTACAGGGCCATTAGGGTCAGTTTCTACTCACAAGTCATAAGGCTGCTGAACAGTCAATCATAAGAACAAATATTGTAACATAAACAAACATGTGTACAAATATATAATATTTCAGATACATATTGTATATATGTTTCATGCTATGTATAATTTTTGTTTATTAATTTGTATTTTTTTCCATGCAAGTAAGAAGTTCATTGTACTCTGTGAATATGACAAAAAAAGTTGGCTTGACTTGTTAACCATTGCAGTTGATTATTTTGACCAGGTTCAAAAACTCCTAAGAACATATCTCTCAGTGTTCTTGAGGCAAGCAGCTCCCTCAGACATGAGAGGGTTATAATCATGGGGGACTTACTGAAAACAGCATGTACAATCTGTAAAAATGTACCTATTCACCGTGTTACTGGCAAACACTTGCTTGTAAATACTGTAAAATACAACAGTTGGTTTAAAAAGTAACATAATGTGAATAATTATAAATAAAATAAAAACAAAGAAAAAAACCACACTGTATGTCAAGTGACTAGAAATAGAAAATAAACTAGAAAATATGTTTTTCCATTGCCTCTTTTTTATAAGAAACACTATACCAAGGCATTTGATAAGAACAACTCCATAACATAAATGGTTTTAAAACTGGGACATCAGGCAGGTTAAGGCTTTTGCAAATGAAAACTGAATCAACATCCGTATATCCACGGATTTAGCCATTAGTACACAATATCAATATTACTTCATTTCTAGTTTTTGTAATATTATAATGAATTTGGTAGACTTACTATAATTCATAACATTTATATATTTTTTTACAAATATATACACATTTATTACAGTTAGAGCAGACCTACGTATGGTGACCTGCTTAGGGTAACATTGTCAGCCTAATATGAGGAAAGAATTGTGGTAGATGTCAAGTGGCCTAGCCCCTTTGCCTGCACGAAAAAAGAAATTAAAATATCTATAAACGACAGTCAGTAATAGATCTGCCTTCGAAATTATAGGAAGAACTAGAATGACACAAATATGCAGTACATCTTTGAAATACTAATCCTTACTAAAAGTAGCCCCAAGTAGTGATCATAAACAGTCTCTTTTAGTAGGCTAAAAATAAATGATGAAAGAAGGACAGAATGATTAGAGCTTGTCTTGTATAATTAATATGCTGTAAATGCCTGAATGGTAGTACGCCACATGCTAAAATATATACTTGGGTTCAGAGATACAAATATTTTTTTACTAAGTTAATCCTCCTAATTTTTGGATGAAAGAGAATCCCTAAGGTTTTGACCACACACAAAATGTTATTCTTTACTAGAAAAGCTTGTGTAAAGTTCTGTAATGCAACTAATTAACACATAGCTTGTTTGTAGGCAAAAACAGCACATATGTTCTGTAATTAAGATACATTACAGACTCAAGGCTATTTAATTTAATTTTATTGTGCCATCCACAATTTCATTTTGAATAAACACCCAGTCCTGTTTGGATTTGTGATGTTGATGATATGATATGTTTATCAGTGCCTTATGGACTTTTGATATATAATTAAAAGAAATGTTTGGATATAGATTTTACTTCTTATATTGTATTTAAAACAGCTTGTAAAAAAGAAATAAATATATATATGTTTATATATTTAAAAATAGATTAAATTGAAGAGTATATTAATAAAAATACAATGTTGCCAATTTGCAGATAAAAACAGAATTTAAAGATAATGCACTGCAGTGTGATCTAACAAATTCTTTTCATATTTTGTTTTTAACCATGATTCATTTCAGATATTTTGTAGTTGCTGTGGAAACGACACTGAAAGGCAGTTGATAGGTGTGAATGCCTACAACTTCTCAAAGTAGTCTTCACTACCCATCTGTTCATACTGCAACCATTTGTTCAACAGCCCTTCTCTTTCTATGTTTATATGAATCTGACCAATTCTTAAAAAAATGTTGCAGTTTTCATATTTTCTTTTAGTTATTACAAAATTAGGTTGCCAAAAGAATAACTTAGATATTTCAATTTGTATATTTTTGCTGCAAAAGGAACTACCTCAAAATTACTGAAATGAATAAAAAAATTGAAAAAAATGTGGTCCATAGAAAAGTTAATTTGCATAATAATAAATTCATCCATCCACCCAGAATGAATTCTGTTAAGGAAATGTAAGAAAACATATTTTGCATAATATGTCCATTTATTCATTTTCAAACTGTAGTTTTTCTGGTAGTGATTACACTAGTCACACACAGTCTTTCACTGCACCGCATTTCCCAAGCAGGAATCAACTGCAGAGAGAGATACACACACACACACCCACACATTTCGTGTATTTAAGTTTACTTATAGGCTGAACTATTCTATCCTATTCTCTGGAAGCATATCAGCACATAAGAGTATGAACATTTTCCTTTTGCCATGTTTCACAGCAATTGACGAATTTTTAATCACACAGCTGCTAAAAGATTTATTCAAGTTAAATTTTAACAGTCTTCTGGGGTGTATTAAATAATATCTATTTGGCTGGTCTAAAATTCATTTAAGTATGCTGTCTGATTGTGATGAGTCCACGAGGATTCCTAAGTCTCAGCCATACAATGTACTTTCCAGCTGTAAACCCTGGTTGCATATGTACTGTACATCAAATATGTTTCCTCTATATAATAAATTCTAACATATTCTTAGTTAACTCTTCTTTTTTAATACAGTATATCTGGCTATTTCAGAATTATTTCCCTGGGACATCTTTATTGATATACTGACTTAAGGATATTAGGCTAATCAGCAAAATAGAAAAATGGCACAGAGCAGTGCAAACCAACTGCAAAACTATATCAAATGCATACTTAACAAATCATGTATAGCAAAGGTCATAAACCCAGTGACAATGGCAAAGAGAAAATAGAAAGATGATGCAAATTCAGCACAAAAGCACAACTATGGGAAAGTATAGGTGCTACATAAAAAAGGAATACAGCAGGACACACCAGTGACTGTGCTAAAGCCTGCAGAGGTGACAGGTGAAGAGAACTCTTGAACCAGACTATAATTTTGATTGAATATTGAGTATTGTTGGTCTTGTAGGCTTTACAGATTGGGCAAAATTCTTGGGCTGAAAAAAAAATCAATAAGAAAAAGAGGAAGATTCAATCTACGTATGATTTTCACAGGCACTGTAATGAGTTTGGGAGCTCAAAAAAGACATAGAAACAGACCTGGAAATTAAACTTGACAAGTGAGGAGAACCAAAAGAGTAATCTAAAGACAGCCAAAAGGTAAAACCAGGAGTATAAAAAAATTAAATTAAATTAAATAAATAAATAAGAAAAGGAAAAAACCTTAGAGGAAGAAAAGGTATTGGTAGTGGAAGTGTTCTTTCGTCAAATAATAAACCAAGAAGATTGTTTTGATTTGCAAGTTAATTTATATGCTTAGAACAATGAGTATACCATATTGTATGGAATTTGTAGTTAATGTATAATATTTTACAATTTATTACAAGTCTACACTTACATGAAATTGAAACAATTAATTATTAAAACATAAGGAAAAGGACTGAAAGTAACTAAAGGTTTAAGTAAATGTAGCTAAAGTTTGAGCAAATAAGGTCTGCCTCAGCCTAGAGAAAACACTAGCTTGATTTTCCAAGGTTTGAATGAGGTAAATGAGTAACAAACACTCCTCTACAAAGTGAGGATAAACTAATGGGAAAGCCCAAACACCCCACCTATGAAGAGGTGCGAAGATCAACAGTACAAACACAGAGAAGACAAGACAGTCATCAGCTATGTCATGTTGTTAGAATCCATTTATGCTGATCAGCTTGGAACTTCTTTACTGTTTTTTGTAAACTAATCTGTATCGTAATGCTTTATGTAATTATTGATTTGTAAAGTTTGTAATTATATTATTATTTGTGAAATTATTACAATATTCTGAACCTGCATGGAGTGAAGAGTTCTATACAAACTGAACTGAATTTAATTGAAGTGCAAAACAAAGCAGCAGCTGTCTAAGCTGTGGATGGACAACCACTGCCTTGCTACAAAGGATACAGCAGCTGTTTACGATGAGGCAGCTGTATTAATGGAGCTGGACAGCCACCAATCAGCATGAGATACAGTAGATGGCTTCTCAGGACCCAAACAGATGTGGCTCAGTGAGATATGGCTGACTTAATAGGTCTGGACAGCCACTGCTCAGTGTGACATAAATTATTGTTTTACAGGAACTGCGTCCATGCTGTTCAGAGGAAGTGGGCAGCTTTCAGGAACCTCACAAAACAGACTAGACCTAATAACTGACAAGGAGATTGGCTTGCTAGAACTAAAAACAAAATCAAATCAAAAGACCCTGAAAGGCCACCAAGAAAAGACTGTGTGCCACCAAATCTAAAGTACTTTTATTCACTTTTTCACGTGGGTTTTTCATATAAATTGATAACAATGGTGGCAGTTCCAATGTGTAAAACAACATATAAGCATACAATAGGCATATAACAAAGTAAATGAACAATAAAGATTGGTGGAATTGGATGGTTTTGCCTAAATATATGCAAGATGCAATACTACTGAAGATTATTTTCACATTTTAGTCTACTTTAAGGGCAAACTTATTTATATTATTTATTACATTTTTTATTATAACTAAAAACAAGAAATATTTGGACTTAATGTTTTAGCCTAAATTTGAGTTAGCATTTGTTTAATAAATGCAACTTTACCTAAAGAATTTGTATAAATTTACTTATGGTTTGTTTTATTTAAGATACTAAAAATTGGTAGGGGAGAAAAATATCAAATACCTTGGATGGTCTTGTGGCTAACACCCCCAATCAATAAACTGAAGATAAAAAAAACACAAAAAATAGGCATCCTGACAACATAACATGTCATCAATGTTTAATTGTAATAACAGTGTAGCTGCTATGACTACTGTATCTGAATTTTGAACTTTTAAAGCTCACACCTCAATCTTTGGAATGAACTCTGAATTCACAAAGTCTTCAAATTCCTAAAAGTGAATGCTAATTTTGATTATGCTCTGAGAAGCGGATTTCTGGTTATTGAATTTTGAAACCTTAAAGCTGAATAGTTTAATTTCACTCAAAAGCAAGGTGCAAAATGCAGTTTGTCCTTGGGGGGTCTGGGACCCCTAAATAAATCCCTTATACACTCCCTAAAAATTGAAAACCAAAATCATGTGTAACCCTGAAAAGTTAAATGTTAATATGTTATACTATTATAAATTATTCAATGCCCATTGCTGAGTTTTTGAGTGAATATTGTAGCATAGTACAAAGAACTGCCTAGAGGCAGGACTGGAAGGCGGCTATTTTGTGAGTAAAGCTGGATGGGATAAGATTAGTGTTTGGCAGCAAGCTGGATAGAGCTAGCTGTTTGACAGGGAGCAGCTTAAAGACAAGAAAGGCAAAAGCATCCTTTAAATCAGGAAGGTATGAAAAAGAAGGTGGAGACTTTCTTAGGAAACAAATAAATCAGAACCCCAAGAAGGAGTTAGTGCTTTCTTGTATAAGACATCATCTCAGTGATGATGAAGAGTGTAATAGCGATTGTTTATACTGTGATACATACAGTTGGCTAATGAGAAGAGCATAAGCCAACCACATCTTGTTCCAAGTGTATATCAGCTTTGGAAGTATTTCATGTGACCCTGTAAAAATGGCAAAGGGAAATAAAATAGACTGTTAGAATGGAGCATTGGTTGTTATGTCACATAAAAAGTGTTAGAAAGAGGTTGCAGGGGAGTGTATCTAAACTAGCAAGGGTTCAATTCAGGAGAAATCTTTCATCAAAAATCAAAATGATAAACAAAATCAAAATCCTAAACCTATAAACATAAGTTGAAAAACCATACCACAAAAGGAAAAGCAAGTATTTTGTTCAAGTGTTTTGAAAGCAAATAGTCAATTTTAGATGGTGCATGTTTTTAGATACTTGTGGGAACCAATAATGGAGTGTTGTGTCCTAAACATGGGAGTCCCAGTGATATTTTCATAACGAAAACGAGAACTAGAACTAAAAATATTGTTTTTCGTTTTACAAGAGCGAGAACTGAGATTAAGTCAAACAGAGAAACTAAAACTAAATAAAAATAAAAATTAGTGATATGTGAATGAACTAAAACGAGAACAAAAATTGAGATTAAAAATGAAAAATAAAACAGCAATAGCATTTTCATTCAATTCGGTTCAGTTGTACAGAGGGGCTGTTTATAGGTCGCCCTGAGTGCTCAGTTACATTGCGCTGTTCACTATGTGGTGATCTTGTAACTTGGGCTTACTATAGTCACGTGGGGCAACTTCCGTAAAGGACTGTTGTTTGTTTGCTGAGCACAATACTTTAATTACAGCGCAGATGATACTAAAAGCAAATGTAGCGTGCGAGAAGAAGAAAAGAGTCTCGGAGTTTCAGTGCAGGACCAGCTGGATCAGTACTTAGTGGAAATCCAGCACTTGTCAGGCACCATGACTACACTTCATACAGGGACATACGGTCTCACTTGTCATCATGGAAAGTTAAAAAACTGATAATGATAATATAAAATAAATTTGTCCACTGGTCTGTGCTATAAATTTATTTTGTGTATGATTCCAAAAATTTTGATCATTTTTATAGTCAAAATCGCTGAATTTGCGCATTTCCTGGGATACAATGGGATTTGAGAAACTAGTAAATTAAACGATTTTAAGATGAAGTTTATGATGTTCTACTTTAATGGTAAAATAAACTACGTGATTAAAGTGGAAATTTCGAGATTAAAGTTGACATTTCGTGCTTTTTTCCCACTGTGTGCCTATTTTTTTTTTGTCTGTACCCTAATAAGCTTTCATATGACACTCAGACGGTGGGCTACGACTCGCCTTTTCATGGCGACTTTGATATGTGATTTCTTTTTTATTTCGGGCACTGAACTTGAGCCTTCGAGTTTCTCCGACACTCTGTCACTCGATCAACTTCCTTTTGTTGATTATACCACTGTTTAAACCAACAAATAGAACGTTTTTTCCTTTGCCTCCACTTGGTATTCGCTGAAATTCTTATATTTCCCCCCGTGCTTTTCCCATTGTCTTTTCACAGAAGGCTATTTATATTGATTTGCATATTCAAAGAGGCGTAATTCTGGGAGGAGTTGGGGTGGGACAGAAGGCGCGTGCACGTACGTTACTTTTCACGCTGATCGGGATTTATGTAGTGGAAGAACGTGAAAGTTTGCGTATGTACAGATTCCTGCATCTGGATTTTTCTGTGCGTACGCACATTCCCGCTTTTGTGCTTACGCCATGTTATAGTGTGAGTTCTGCGCACGGCGTTATACATGAGGCCCCTGGTCTGTGCACCTGCAGTACAGGCACTCGTCAAGTGAATATTTTCACTGTGTGGCTATCTGTGCAATGGACATTGTTGCAACACGAACAAATCTCTCAAAATACTTGCTTGTTTAAAGCTTAACAGCAACGTGCTTGCACAGACTGGTTTCTTGGGTTGAAACATTTGATCATGCTGACTATACTCATTAGGCCACTTATTCCGTTTGATTATTGATAGTCAAGCTGTGTTTATGAACTGTGAGTGTATTTTGTTGACTGAAACATAACTTGCATTGAAATATAGGCCAACATTTGTGGTCTTGCAACAGAAAAAAATATATGCAAAAAAGCAAGAACTAAATAAAGTAAAGCTAAAATTTTAAACACAGAACTAAATAAAAATAAAATTTTATGACTCCACTGAAAACTAGAATGAAATAAAAATAAAAATGAACTTTATAAAATAAAATAAAAACTAAAACTACAATTAATATCAGAACTGAACTATCACTGCATGGGACCCCACACTAGTGGTGCCCACCCAAGAAAAGAAAAATGGCTGAGTAAATATGAAACATAATGTAAATAAAATTGAAAGCTGCTTCGGAGGCAAATAATAGTGAAATAATCATAACATAATGATCTCTGGAATAATAACCTCTAAGGCAGGTGTACTCAATTATGGTTCTGGAGTTTTCACTTTAACTAGTTTCTCAATTAGTATCCTTTTATTTACTAATAATGCAATATTTTTGGGGGAGCTTAGTTTTAGATAACTTGTTTGTTACAATACAGAACCCTTTTTGCTTGTTTTAGTTTTAAACTGCTGCATTTAGGTGTTAATTGTTGTGTGTATTCTTAACCAGACATCAGTTAATAATGAGGTACAACTGACAAAGGAACAACCAGCTCTCCAGATCACGTGCTTCCATTTAAATCTGTGTTCATGCATTATGAAGTATCTGTGCTAATAAAATGTTTTGAAATAAATGAGAGAGAAGGGAAGAACCACAAAACATATAGATAAAGTTCACAGTTTTTTTCAATTTTTGTCTTGGAAGAACGAAAACACTAACAAGATTTTAATTAAATCCTAAGTTTCATTATCTGTTAGGTCTGGCTTCTAATTGCGAAAATGGCTGGAATAAAAACCTGCGGCCACTGCTGACCTCCAGGATAGTAATCGAGTACCACTACTCTAAGGAGTAAACTGTAAGTTGCAGAAAAAGATGTATTGATGGAGCACAAAAAAAATAAAAACATTATCTGACCGGTATCAATATTGTCCTTCAATAAACAAGCCTTTTATGGAGATAAACCTGTGGCAGAGATACCAAGAGGACTTCAGTTCCAAGCAGGAGTATACAGGAGCTGATAGAAGATTATTACACGATTTAAAGGAAATTGGTATTTGCAATGGGAAATGCTCGAGGTGCTGCAGTGGTTTTTGACAGACTGTGTGTGAGTGTATATATGTCAGAAAAGTGGTTTTTCCACATGATGTTGGAATGGTTTTTGTTTGCAGCCTTATATCAATGTACAACATGTTGTGTAACACATATATATCATACATACAGTATATGCACATCTGATAACATTCTCCATATCTAATTTATTGTATAGCCAACGGGACCCCCTTGACCTTACCCAATTACTATGGGACATTTCATACAATGCCCCAAACCCTATTCTCTTAAGGCTAATAAGAGCCAGATGTCAACAAAATTTCATAAGAACTGGTCTATTCTGTCTTGAGTAAAAGTGTCCATAAATCTATTACCACAACCACAAATGTTTTCAAGAATGCTCAAACAATGCTTCATTAAAACATTTGGTTCTCTATATATGACAAAATGTGGGGAAATGAAGGTAAACATTTCATTAAATATAAACAGCAGGTATACCCAGTCCTGGTAATGATGTTAAACTGCATCCAATCCTGCAAATGGTTCAACTTGCAGAGAAAACTTGGGAGTTAGTGGCGAGACTGGCACTCCAACCACCATAAAAACTTAATACAGGAGTAGCTCTGCTGCAGACACCCACAGGAAGGCAGCTCACATAATGAAGGGAGTGAGAGAAAGCCCTCGGGAGTCTCATCCCTAGAAGAGCCGAAACCACCAGAGTGCCAATGGGGTCTTGCCTGTTGGGGATTGGAACTGGTGTGGTGCTGAGACATTGGCCAGGATCCTAATTTGAGGCGGCCCATCTGGACAAGCGTGTGGAATGTCTTGTCTCTCCGGCATGACGACCATCTTCCTCTGCTGTTGGAGAACCTTCATTAACTTTGCATTTAAGTGGTGGCACTGTATATTCAGATCTGTGTATGTGAGTACACATTTTATAGGTCTGGTCGCTCTGATAGCTGTCATACTCAGGGAATAGCTGTTGCTGTGGTGGATCAGCTCCTTTTGATGGACATACATTCAATGAGCGTATTATGAGACTCAGGTTTGGACACTCTCTTGGTGTCTCATCTGTTGTGTCAGCGTATGCTCCAAAAAACAAAGAGAAAAAGAATGGTGTAAAAACAACATTCTGCGCATCTATTATCAACCCACTTAATCTAGTGAAGGATTGTAGGGTTTTAAAAAAAATCCAGACCAATCAATGAAAAACCCAAACAGACGTGTGTTGAACATATGTATTTTATATAGATGGTGTTGGAACTGGGATCTTATTTCACAGTTCTGTGAGGAAACAACCTTAGGCACTCTTCTTTCATGACATGAACAATTTCATGATAGAATAGATATTTCATAATGTATCATTAGTGGAAAGTCTCATAAGTGCACCAAGAATTACCAGTATTAAATTGCTGCAGGTCCAGTTATGGAGTTGTTTGTGTGGTTGCTGAAACCTGCCCCAGCAACATTGTGAACATGAAATTAACAAAGATGGGGCTGCACTCACGAAGGCAACACAGAACTCTTATCACTGTTATATGGAACATCTTTGGAATGTGGGAGTAAACAGAACTCACTGGATGATGCAGACATTACAAATTTATTGATGATGCCTGGGCCAGGATTTGAACACAGTACTATTCAATACAGATAAATTACATCGAGTAAAGAAACAGAATAACTGAAATGTGTACGTGATCTTTATTTGTAAAGCTGTGGATACAGATTGAATTGACTTTTACAACTTTATATCAAAGTACAGGCAGTGAAGCTTTTATGTGTTTTGTTTATTGTGGAGTGCGAGACATTAATCAGTTTCAACTGTTTTCTAGTAAGGTATAGATCACCTCTCATTTTAAAATATATCTGAAAAATTGTATGAAATGTTCTGTCAACATTAAAGCCTTTAGCTCTAACATGAATAATCCTTGAACTCAGACATATTTTTATAAATTCTGGTATATTATCAGTATTGATGATTCACACAGGATTAAAGATGAAGGATTGTGAAGTCTGACATTTTATAGAGGGTCTCAATGTACTATAAAATAGTATGAAGACCTCTGGGAAATTTATCCAGTGGTAAAAAAGCATAAATCATATAGGACTAAATTTTAGTGATATCAGGGGAAAATCCTGAAGAACATATAATTGTGATTTTTTTATTCTTTTTTGAAAATGTGGAAATTTAGAGGCGACTGTAGCAAAAAGGGGGTGATCTTTACAAAATGAAAACACATGGAAGAATGTAACAATGTGGTTATTTAGATTTTTTCAATTTATATTCATAGCATTGTTCCATCCATCCATTTTCCAACCCGCTGAATCTGAACACAGGGTCACGGGGGTCTGCTGGAGCCAATCCCAGCCAACACAGGGCACAAAGCAGGAACCAATCCTGGGCAGGGTGCCAACCCACCGTAGGACCATAGCATTGTTGATATTGTTAACTCAATTGTTTCATTTAATATGTTAAACTTATTTTAAACCAGAGATTCTCATAATTGGGGTAACCTAGTGAAAGTGTTGTTGTGAAATGTTGCCAAATGACCAAATACCAGTGATGCCAGATACATGAATGCACATAGTGGTGCATTTTATGAGTGTAAACACAACTTAGAATAAATATGACATGCACTTTATAAGTTTGCATCTTTATGATAAAATTAATAACTTTGTATGCAGAAAAGTACCCTCCCCACCCAGAGGCTTTTCAGAAGCTAGCACAGGACACACACTTTGATCATACATCATATGATGTGGCTATATATTTAATAAAACATACAATCTAGCTTACTTCACTTTGTCTGCTTCATACTGGTATATCTATTCATCAACATGAACTGGTGAACTTAGTGAACCTACTTTTTCAAGCATTTTGTTAGCTGTTGTTTGCACAGTGTTGGTTTGGAGGCAGTGATATTCATTTTTATTATCTCTTATTCATCATAATCACATACTCTGAGTCTTTCTTTGTGTTCTTTTCAATTAATATTACTTAGATTCAAACGTCACATGGACAGTGACCAGCCTTTGGATTCAAACACAGGATGCTGAATCCAAGAGATGGCAATGCTGCCCAATGTGCCACAGATCTGCTCACTCATATGCAATATGATTCTTTGTTTCTTTGATAGTTTTAAGTTATAATTTAGTGACATAATTATTTTAGGTTTTTCAATAATGTGTTCATCTAATAACCATTTTTATACATTCTTAATTGTTGAATAAAAAATAAAGTCTTTGTTAACAAAACTTTTTTCTCTGAATAGCAATTTTCAACAACATCCATGAGCAATCTGCAATTAGTGTATTAAAATAAGTGGTGAACAAATTCTGATGCAACTGGAGTTGCCCAATCACCAGCTTATTACAGACACATCTACTTGGTGAGCTTCTAGGAAAAAAATGATAGAGGAACTAAGAAATAAACCATATTTAAAGAGCTGAGATTTGCCAAAAAACAGCCAAATTCTTCAGTGCCTCATCAGGAGAAAATTATGTGTAAACTACCCACAATACAGGTTTTGTGAAAGTGGAAGAAGGGGGAACTAAGGTCACAAAGGACATATAGAGGGCCATACTTGACTAGTTAAATTAAAACTATAGTATATATTGTGACAGATGACCTGATGTATCATTCTTCCTCTATCCCTGGTTTACGACATCTTACATCAGAGTTGAAAAGGTAGATTTAGTCAAGAGCACAAGAGCAGCAGAAATTGAATCAATCCTGACAATGGCAGAGCAGCCAACTGCCACATTTCCATTTGTCAGAACAACTGCAATAAAAAAGACAAGGAAAAGTTCAGGAAGCTTTACAAAAAAGGGCCAGATCCAGGTTTCCTGTTTAACACTAAAGTTACATGGCCTCTATGTTGTTTTTGGCTGTTTTGGAACCCAGATATAGACCAACAAGATCAGAAAGTAAAACAAAGGTTATTTTATTTCAAGAAATGAAACGATGATATAAAACTGGTTAGATTTAATCAACAAATTTATAACTACAACACTATTATAAAGAAAAGCATTAACACAATTTTAGAATACATAAAGTGACATGGTTTCATTTTGCACTGTCTACTATAACCTAATTTTAACTTGCTGTTTGCTTTGCTGGAATACTTTTATAACAACTTCTGAGCCAAAGAGTTAGAGCATTGATCTAAGTTAGTGCTCCATTTTTAATTATTTTTTTCTGTCACTCTCATCACATGATAGCTACCTGAGCTTTTTAACCGACACCTTGAGGTTCCTGGCAATAAAACTTTTACTTTTAAACATCCAAAGTCCTTCAGTTCCTTTCTTAAATAAAGGGTATTTCTTCGTTTTTAAGCAGCTGTTCTATAAGCAGTATCTCCACCAATTTATCATAATAAAGCATCAGTAAAAGCTTTTTATGTGGCTTTTTTCAGTGAAGCCACGTAATGATATACACGACCATGCCCCTACACTATAGTCCCAGATGCCATAGTGCCATAGTGTTTTTTTTGCTCTACAATGCTATGAGATGTTGCTGCAGTTAATGTATGACATGCAGTTAAAATGTAACTCATTACTAGGGTTCATTTCCATTAGTGCACTGATGAGTTTGAGTCAAGTCAAGCCAAGTCACGTTGGGGAGCATGCACTGGTACAGTGTGTTGCCACACCCACCACACGACGAAACAGCTCAGGATCTTGGTTGGCAGACATGCAGTCCAGTCCCACACTCCGGAAATGACCTTCTATCTGCCGCAGCCAGGTGTTATGTGGGCGACCCTTTGGCTAGGTCCATCCACTCCGGTCCCCAACAATGAGGATCCTACAAGCTGGATCACCCTAAGGGAATCACGCCATATGGCCATAGTGCCGTAACTGATGCTCCCTCACAATGCAGGTAATGTGCCTCATTCGGGACTCCACGAGCAACCGCTCATTTGACAAAAAGTCAAACCAGCGGTACCAAAGGATTCTCCAGAGAGACACAGTACCAAAGGAGTCTAGTCTTCTTCTCAGGTCACTGGATAACATCCATGTCTCGCAACCATATAACAAGACAGGAAGCACCAGGACTCTAAAGACTTGAACCTTCATCCTTTTGCATAGATATCAGGATCGCCACACACCCCTTTCCAGTGATCTCATGACTCCCCCATGCTTTCTTGGTTTTTATCCAGGACACTCGCAAGCCCAGACACACAGACCCCTCACTCAGTCTCTCAAGAGCCCCGATCAGCGAAGATCACAGTATTGTCAGCAAAGTCAAGATCAGTGTATCTTTCTTCACCAACAGATACCCCACAGCCACTGGACCCCACGACTTTTCCCAACACCCAGTCCATACAAGCATTGAACAGAGTTGGAGCAAGAACACACCAATGATGAACGGATCTTAGCTAGGACCTTACCTGGCACCGAGAACAGTGTTATACCCCTGTAGTTACCGCAGTCCAGGAGATCACCCTTCCCTTTCCAGATAGGGACGACAAGTCCCATTTTCCAGTCAGTTGAAATGACTCCAGTCTCCCAAATGGAAGCAAAGATTGCTTGCAATGCCAGGAGGACAGCCTTACCACCAGCCTGGAGAAGTTCACCCCATATACCACAGACCCCTGCAGCCTTTCCTCCCCTCAGCTGGTTCACCACCTGTGCAATCTCAGTGACATTGGGTGGTCCACAGCTAATTGGAGAATCAACCTCAAGAACTGTTCACCCAGAGATGTCCAGCGTCCTAGCTGGAGGATCAGCTTTGAACAGCTGCTCAAAGTAGCCAGCCCAGCGGGTCACAACTGCAGTGTCATCCTTAAGGGCCATTCCATCAGCCGCCTTGACTGTGACTCTCCGAGAAACAGATTTGGACGTGCGTAATGCTTTGATTCCTCTATAAGCAGGACATGGGTCGCTAGGCCACAGATGGTGTGTCACTTGTTCGCAGATTCCTCTAACAAATGCCTCTTTATCTGCCCTCAGAGCCCTCGCAGAGCCCTCATCTGTTCCCAGTACAGACCAGAGTTGCCATTGAGCCGTGCGCTGCGACTCCTCTCAATGATATCCAGGGTGCCCTGCGAGATGGAACACCTCCTTCTGAGATCACTGGTAACACCAACACAACCCTCAGCAACTTTCAGGAAGGTCTCCTACATCACATTAGGATAAGCAGTTGCACCCAAATCTGCAAGTTCCTCACACAAACTAAGTGCAAACTCGTTAGAAACAGCCTGGTCTTGGAGTCTGGCCAAGTCTAGGCTCATTTTCCTAGTAGGTAACCTACTGGACCTAAGCTAGATCTTCAGAGTAGCAACAAGTCTGTGGTCAGAGTTCACAAACTGGGCACTTCTATAGACCCTGCAGTTTTGTAAGAGCCTCCAGTGTCTGACCACGAGGATGTGATCAATCTCCTTCACTGCACCACCAGTATTGGAGTACCAAGTCCAACAATGTGGCTCAGGGCGCTGGAACCAGGATCCAGCGATTCGCAGCCCCTGACCTTTTACAAAGTCAAGGAACATGGAGCCACTTTCCCCACGGTCACCAGACCAATGGGGACTGAGATAATCCTCATAGCCAGCCCTGTCAGTGCCAGGGTTGCTTTGAAGTCACCCATGAGCAGAGGAGTGTCACCTCGTGGGCACCCATCAACCACAGAGCAAACAGAGACAACAGACAAGGCACCCAGGGAGTGCCGTAATCTAAGTATCATAATATGCTCGTTGAAAGGAGTGACATCAGACACCATCGGAAGAAGTCAATCCGCTACAACAACAGCTACTCCCTGAGTAAGACGGCCATCAGATCGACCAGACCAATAAAAGGTGTATCCACCTACAGAGATCTGGCCAGTCCCAGGTCTGCGCACCTCAGAGAGTGCCGCCACTGAAATGCGGAGTTTACGCAGCTCCTCCGACAGCAGAGAAAGATGATCATCTTGCTGGAGGGACAAGACGTTCCATGTGTCTACCTGTATGGGCCGCCTCAAATTAAACCCAAATGCTGCTGTGCAGCAGATGACGCCTCAGCACCAGACCAGTTCTGATCCCCAACAGATCTGACCCCATTGGATCTCCAATGCTTTTGACTCTTCTGGGGATGGGACTCCAGAGGGCTTTCCCCCATCCCCTTCATGATGCAAGCAGGTTTCCTATGGGCGGCTGCAACAGAGCTACTCCTGCGGAGTGCAAAAAAGACTCCTTTCTGTCGTCTCACAGTTCTGTGAAGTTTTTTTTATGGTGGCTGGAGTGCCAATCCTGCCACCAACCCCCATGATTTCCGTACAAGTTGGAGGACTGCTTGCAGGACTGGATGCAGTTTAACATCATTCCTAGGATGATTTTGAGTACACATATTCAATATATACCTGTAGTGTATTTGCATCTCTTTAAATTAAATGTCAAAATTCTGAGTAGAAGTGTTGTTAAAATTTAATACAAAGTGTAAAAAAGGAATAAATGGTTAGAAGTGAGATAGTTCAACAGACCGATCACACAACTGACAATTAATTTTAGTATTACGTCTTATGTTAACTGTTACAACAGATCCATTTTTTTAAGAGTTTTAATCATCGGGAGGGTTTAACATTGGTCTAGCTGTACTGAAAGTGAATGAGACTTGTGAGACAGTGTCACTGTGCTGTTTCCCTGACAGTCATGTACTAATTGTTTTTAAAAGACAGCCACATAAATGGGATACTGTCACTGCTGCATATCAATTTGTATCACATTAAACTGGCATCTCATGCCATTCAAATAAACATGTGACATGAAGGTTATTCTTTTCAAATGAGGTAGGAAACCACCTTTGATATAAAGCATTTTTTGAACAAAACAAGGTTAAAACCTTAAAATGTGTGAATATACTGAAACCACAACACTTTGATTAAATTAAAATTGAGTGAATCCTAAGGTTATACACTCGAACGTTAAAGACCAAAATAATATCATATCAGATTTTTGAAGGATATAAAATGTTCAGGGAAAGGAATAATACTAATCTTTTCTTTATAACTTCTTTCATAAAGCAAGCATGTTAGTATTTTAATCTAATCAATATTCAGTAGTTGCATCATATAACCTCTAATATCTTAATATATGTTATTATTATAATTAGGTAGATTTGTGGTAATAGTACTACAATTGTTACTTATTATTACAATGAATGTTTAGTGAAACAAATAAATACAGTTTTATCTTTCCACTGTCTTAAGAATTTATTCAGCTGTGACTAACCTTGTTACCTTATTGTTCTATGCATCAAGGTTTCAATAAATCTCAATTCCATTTCTTTTTCTTTTTAAAGTAAAACAGTGAAAGAACCCTTTGATCCCAGGCTCGTTTATAAAGCCCCACATGACTACATCTTATTCTGATGGAAACTTCTGTGATACCCCAGCTTCAGTTTTAATTCCAACAGCTCCTCTGAGAATGAACATTAACAGATTGCTTGAGACAGGGAGTGAAAGCTTCTGAATTCTGAGTTGAGCTTTTTCTTACCCAGTGGTAATAATTTGTTCCTCAACTGAAGCGCAAGCGTGTCAGAGACTTTTCTATTTTTTAACTTATTCAGAACATATATAGATTTCTACTGTGAGGGTGGCTATTTCCAGCATATGTAATTCAGATCAGTGCTCAGTTTTTTACTTCTTTCATTCAACTCTCTGACAATATAATTTTAAATACTAAAGAAAATTTCTGAAAAAGCAGGAATTTAATTAATCATGTTGCACTTTTATATGAGCCACCGTACTATAAAGTAACATGGGTGAATAAACATTTATTGTTATTATTTCACTGTGATTTACAAACCTAAAATACATAATTAAATGAATGTATGAAGATTTATAAATGAAACATTCAAAAGTCAGGAGATGTATATAGATGTGGACAGAGAATGAGTGTTCTCCTTTTTATTCAATTATATAAAGAGCAATGAAAAAGTATTTTTTTCTTTACTGATTTCTTTTATTACAACAAAATTTTAACACTGACTGTTTTCAAGTCTTTATCCAAAATCTAATGGAATATAAATGGTGGCTGAGTAAACAAATAGTACATTTTTAAACTTATTTCATTTATCTAATGGAAAAAAGTTATCCATCATTAACTGGCACTTTGTGAAAATGTTATGGTTGGAATGAAAATGGACTCTCTGGTGATGGTGGCAGAGAGGAGGACACTATGCAAGCTGCTATCTATTATGGACAACGAACATCACCCTCTATACACCGCCATAATGAAGAAGAGGAGTTTGTTTAGTGGTAGGTTGCTATCACAGAACTGCAATGTGGATGGATACAAGAGATGTTTTGTCCCCAGAGCCATTAGACTCTTCAACAGGGTGCCACGGGGGGTAGGACATGGGGGGGTGGTGGTTGAGCTCTGAGCATGATACTCCTCCTCTGCTCATAAGCTATATTAGCTATGCACTACATACATCTGATATCTCACTACTTGGTCACAACCCTTTTTTGCTTGTTATTACCCTAGCAGCATAAGCCATATCATTTTATTTTTATTTTAAGTTGACATTAAGTCACTTTAGTATTTGTTACTTTGATTTTGATATTATGTGCCACCTGTCACATTGGTAGTAGTATTATCTGCAGAATTTGCTCTGCACTGG
Source organism: Erpetoichthys calabaricus (assembly GCF_900747795.2). Lineage (NCBI taxonomy): Eukaryota > Metazoa > Chordata > Cladistia > Polypteriformes > Polypteridae > Erpetoichthys > Erpetoichthys calabaricus. The sequence continues at coordinate 249,147,384 of NC_041394.2, forward strand.
CATTACTGTATGTACCATGTGGTGTACTGCCATTGCATTATTTGTACAGTATTTGTTATTTGTGTAGTAAGTGTACTTAAATGTTTGTACTTAACTTGGTATAATTAATTCTTGGCTACTGGTACTTGAATAGCCGTCAGGGTTAGGGTTAGGGTTAGATCTATCTATCTATCTATCTATCTATCTATCTATCTATCTATCTATCTATCTATCTATCTATCTATCTATCTATCTATCTATCTATCTATCTATCTATCTATCTATCTATCTATCTATCTATCTATTAAAAAGGTAGGGTCAGCTGATTAAACACAGCAAGGCTTGATTACAATATAAACATCACTTGTTTTGATCCTTACCATCAGAGTGTTCTTGTCAGTACAAAGATTCAGCAAGCACTTAATACCACAATTAAATGAGATTTATGACGAGTTCAGAAAAATTGGTGATATCTATAAGTCTGCAATGGGTTACTAAGCATTTTTTGGAATGGTAGTCAGCCATTCAGTAGCAGGTGACCTGTCAAAAATTACTTCAAGGGAACAGTGTGAAAAGTTACAGAAAGTCATAAAGGAAATTAAAAAAGTTGCCTTTCCTCAGCAAATGTGTCCATGGCTTCATAATCAGAAATATACACAGCAAAAATGAGCTTAATTGGAGAACATCAAATAATTGTTAAATAATTAAAAATATAAATGCTTGTTTCCTCATTTGCCAGGAAGTATCTGAATGATCCCCACATCTTTTGGGAGAATGTTCTTTCAACAGATGAAACATAAATGTGACTTTTTGGATGACAAGTGTCCTATGATTCATTCGCAAACATTGAATTTTTCAGTAGGAATATCATGCCAATAGTCAAACACGGTGGCAGAAGTGTGATGGTACAGGGATGCTTTGCTGCCTATGGACATGGATAACTTGCAGTAACTGGAGGATCAGGGAATTCTACTAGGTATCAAAAAATTCTTAATGAGAATGTCTGGTCGGTCATCTGTAAGCAGCATGTTAAATATGGTTGGGTTAAGCAGTAAGACTGTGATCCAAAACACAAAAAGCAAGTCCACATCAGAATAGCTGAAAAGAAGCAAAATTAAAGTTTTGGACTTGCCTTGTTAAACACAAAAGAAATGCTGTGGCAGGAATTGAAATGCGTAGTGGTGCTTGAAATGATACCAATGTTTCTGAATTATGCAGTTTTGCAAGGAAGAGTGAGCTAAAATTGCATTTGATTGTAGCCATTGCAGCTAAAGGTGGCAAGAACAGTTATTAAGTGTAAGGGAGCAATTACTCTTTCATACTCAGTTGATGTTGGATAAATTTTTCATTCAATAAATGAAATATGTAAAAAACAAAGTGCTTTTGATCACTCAGGTGCTTTTTATCTAAAATTACATTTTGTTTGAAGTCCTAAAACATTCAGTGTCAAAAATTTGCAATAATAGCAGAAATTGGAATGGGACAAATACTTTTTCATGGAACTGTAGTTTTGAAATAACAACATCCTAATAAAGTAAGGTATAGAAAACACATTTGGATGGAAGTTTAAGGTTTTTTTTAAATTAATTTTCCAGAAATATCAAGGCTTTATTATTTTTTTTTTCAAATGTACAAACCTACTAAACAATTAAAACATTGCAATCCAAAAGAAATCCACCAAGTCCTGCTATGTGAATGTGTGTTATATAAATGTTTACTTATATGAATACAAATATTAGTACCTGAACTTCTCTGATAAATATATATGAAAGTGCTACTGTTCTTTGTAAGTACAATAACAATGCAGAGCAAAGCTAAATGCATATGCATTGTGCTGTCACACACCAGCAGCTGTTACGCTGTCTGCTATGTATCAGGCAGAGTTTTGTGTAAGCAAGTGATGAATTTGATATTGTTTTTTCCTGCATGGTGAAAGTCGCTTTTGTTCTTAGGGTGTTCCTAGAAAGGCAGTTATTGTCATGAGATAAATTGCACTTGTCTGGTAGGACACTGAAGAATTTTTAACTGAACTTGCATACTGTGCATTTACCATCTTCTTTTGACTTGCATTCTCCACAAAACTGATTTCTAAATCCCCCTTGCCTCATCAACTCTAAGAGACACACAACACTTTTCAACTAATTAGGTGGGTGAATTGCTTATATGACTTGTTGATTACATAAATAGTGTAATGATGTTTGTGATTTTATTATTTCACGGTACTGTAATGCAGTGGAATTTTTAATAGGGATGGAAATTATGCTGTGCATACATTTACACGTCACCTTTCACAAAACATTTAACATGATTTCTATATTATTTAAGATGATTTCTATATTTAACTTAAACACAAAAAATAGATTTTAAACAAACATTATGATTTTGCTCTTCAGATATTCTTGTCATCATTTTGGAGTAAACCTGGTGGAGGAGTGTGCTGTTATTTTTCCTTTAAGAAATAATGGAAAAGTTCTTCTCGCTATATGACAAATAGCTTTACTTTTTTTTTTTTTTTTTTAGAAGGAGGTTTGGTTCATATAGCAGAACCTAGCTTTACTTAGGTTTTGCAAACACACCTAAAATAACTAAAAGTTACTATGGAATAAAAGACTAAACAGCACACTCTGGGAGACACAGCCAGAAGTGTGAGGTTTAAACAGAAAGTAAAGAAATTTTACAAGATGCCTTTTTTGAAAAATCTTGAATTTAATTTCACATACCTCAGAATACTTACAAATATTTTTTATGATATCTCTAGATGTATTAGAAAGATTTTAAAATGCATTTTGGATCAAAGTGTAATTCTAAGATAGCTTGAAAAGCATTTCAAAAATCTGAAAATGCAATTAAGATATCTTGAAATAGATGGGCTATCAGACATCTATAAAATGCATTTATATACTGTATATATTTCCTAATATTAAGTGAACTTTCTATAAATGTATAGTTTCAATTGTTCTGGTTAATTTAATCTAAGAACACTGTTGTGTTAATTTAGTATTATTAAGATAGTATTAGTTGTTATTTTATTATTGTTCATCGTACAGCTGATTGTTTTTAAAGAAGTAACTGAAGAAGTGCACAACTACTATCAAGTATTTGTTGGTAATCCATGAGTGAACAGGGTAAACTGAAGACTGAATACCACATTTTGTAGTTTCATACACATTCAGTTTTTAACAAAGCCTCGGCTCCTTCTGTTCTAGAGATTTCTACATTATGACCTTCACATTAAAAGGCTGCCTATTATCACACAGTTTTCAGTGAATTGTACATACTAACACAGCCTCATAGGAAGTGATGGGTCACATTGTTCATTTTTGACCTGTGTGTCTTGTCTAGAGAACTTTTTTTATTAATGAATAATAATGATGCTTCAAGTGAAAAATTGTGTCCTAGAAAAATTTTTCAGGACAAGTGAATCTGTTCAAACGTTTCTGGTTTTATAATGGCAGAAATCTCTATAAACCTGATCAGGACCTATCATAACATTTAATCTAACAGTACATTCACGTTCATATTGATCATTCCTGATCATAGATTAAAACTGGTGAAAATTTAGTTTACAATTGTATACGGGCATTTTTTGAGTGCAACTGAATGTAATTTCTTTTTCTCTAAGCATAGAAGGATGCATTATACCATGATGCATTTCCATTTTGAAAGAAAAATGTTATTACTGGATGATATGTAACAACATCTTTTAATGGAAAATCCTAGAGTAGCTGCCTTGATTATAAGGAATAAATTCAGAATATATGGTTACTTCTATTTTCAAATATTGAAACATGAACATTATTTCCAGAAGCCAAAATTAAACTTGAACTATCTTATATGCTAGTATCCTGTGTGGAAAAGTACATCAAAGCATGATATTGGTTAGGATACATGGGTTTGATTCCTTGTTGACTGGCAGTTCTGAATTAGATATCTGAGTTGGAAAACAAAGTCACAAGGATGGCCACATATTACCAATACTGATACTATAGTACTGCTTTTAAACAACTTTATAATAGGAGAAACGTGAGTTCAAAAATGAGATGTTATAGTTATTACAGAATTTAACCATCAATATGTACTCTTTAAAATATATTAAGTGCAACACAAGTAAACAAATATACCAAAACATCCATCCATCCATCACTCAACCTGCTATATCCTGACTACAGGGTCACGGGGGTCTGCTGGAGCCAATCCCAGCCAGCACAGGGCAGGAAACAAACCCCAGGCAGGGTGCCAGCCCACTGCAGGACACACACACACACCCCCAGACACCAAGCACAAACTAGGGACAATTTAGGATCACCAATGCACCTAACCTGTATGTCTTTGGACTGTGGGAGGAAACTGGAGTACCCGGAGGAAACCCACGCAGACACGGGGAGAACATGCAAACTCCACTGTGCCACCGTGCCACCCTATACCAGAACAATTAATAATTTTTTAAAACTTTCTATAGTTTGTCAAAGTACATTAACAACAGGATGGGAAGTCTACCTTTATTTAACATTGGCCAGAGAACACAAACGGTGAACCTTTATAATCCGATAATCTTAAATAAGGCTTTGCAGAGTTTCATTATGTTATTCAGCAAAAGCTAAAAATATTAAATTTATTTGCAAACACATAAATGTTGAATGAATGATGCATGGCCTCAAAGAAAGATGATAGATGCAAATATTCTTCATAAGCAATGAAGATATAAAGCAATACTTCATAAAATACAAGACATTGCCATTTCAAATATTAAATGTAGTAATGTAGCTTCTCAGATAAAGAAGTAGAAGGTAAAAAAAGATTCTAAAATGTTACTTCAACAAATGAGATGAGATAAAAAAAAGACATTAGAAATACAAAAAAACATTAAAATATTATTAGTAAGCATACAAAAATGTGAACTCTGTAGAGTTCTCTAAATATTTTAGCAGTCAGGGGGAATCAACATTTTGCAAACTCAATGCACTTAATGTGTACCTTTCTTAAGTTTTACATGTGAATATAATTGTAAAAAGTCAGTGTATTATCTACAGGGAATATCTAGGTCATCATAAACTATTCAGAAACTATTCAAAATGATGAATTAATAAGAATAGAAAAGTTAACAAATTAATACAACAAGTCAACCCTAACAGTCGATGCAGAACTGGTGATTATGTATGGAGAAAATTAACATGTACTTTTCTACTATTATTACAAGCTGCAATATTTTTGAGCACTGGAATTTTTGAAATATTGCATCATGACACAGAAAATGATCAAGTTGACCCTGGTAATTAAAAAGCTAGACTAACTGCATGGGATGCATTATGCCCGATGGGGATTCAAAGTATGATGTGCCACTCTCAAACTCACTCAAAAATGAACAATCTTTTTTTTTATGTTTTGAGATAAAAATGTTTATTATTAATATATATAATAGCAACAAATTAAAGAAATGCATACTGAACTATGTCCCAAAACCAATAGTATAAATGAGAAAAACAAAAATGTAAAAGACATACTGTATGTATAGTAGTTGCCAGCATTGTCTCCCTAGAGATGCATGGGGGCTGGACAGGTGATTGACAGCCTTGCAGATTATAATGGGGGATGGGGAAAGGGACACCACATGAGACCCCGGGAACAAGAGTTGGAATAGTCTGTCAAGTGAAGTGACTGTTATTTTTATGTGGTGTCTTACATGGCTTTTAAAGTGCAGTTTGATTCTACTAGAAGACTACTGTACTGTAATGATTTGTTGTGGAATAAACATGCCCATTATTGGGCTTAACTCCCATTCGTGTGTGTCATGGTCTTCCATCTCAGTGCTTGTTTTATTTATATATATATATATATATATATACATATATACATATATATATATACTGTATATATATATATATATATATATATATATATATATATATATATATATATATATATATACATATATACATATATACATATATATATATACACAGTATATACACGCACACACACATACATACACATTGTAAAACAAGAAGCAGACACAGAAAAATGTTTGGAGCAATGACTACATACTGAACACTGCTGACATCATAAACAAGTAAAACCTAAGATAAATAAAAGATAAAGACATTGAAAACAGCACAATAATGCTATAAAATAACAAATTGTCTTTTGTATGGAGAAATGAGATGACAGGCCAACATGAATCAACTGCTCTTCTAAACTGAAACAGATGCTTTAAATAAAATGTAAATAATCAGGCCATTAAATTTGCTGATGTAAAAAACAAAATATCTGAATAAGCAAATATCCTACAGCATGGAAAATCTCTATAGGTGTGCTTAGACTGAATTCAGTTTTGGAAAAGATATGTAGCAAATGACGATTACTACTGGCTGTCGATAACAAGTGAAAAGACAACTGAGGAGGCAACACACAAGAAAAACCATGGGGCTGGATGGGGTCAGTCCTTAACTACTTACATACTGCTGACAAACTTTGTTGGCTCCTTTGCTATCTGTTTAGTCTGTCACTAAGGCTTCAGAAAGTGCCAGTGGTGTGGAAAACATCCAGTATTGTTCCAGTTCCAAAGAAGGCAGGCGCCTCTTCACATGATCATTACAGACCAGTGGTTCTTATGTCACAAATTATGAAGATCTACAAGAGGCTAGTCCTGGTCTATATGAGTACACTTGGTGAAGACCACTTGTACCCACTGCTCTTTATCTATTAGATCAGAGGTGTCCAAACTTTTTTCACTGGGGGCCACATATAGAGAAATATACGAAGGGCTGTGCCACCGACTAGAGGTGAGGTATATTGCCTCACCTCCAGTGTATTAAGCTAGCAAAATATAAGTAAATTGTGCTTCATAATTGAATATGCTTAAAGAAAAAATAGCATCACAACTCTCCATTAATAGGTTTTCATTTATTGTCATCATCATGCATTCGAGTAAAATTTAAAAGCACAAGGTTTATCTGACACTTGATGTTTTAAGTTAGCTGACAAATCTTCAATTTGCCACACAAACTGCATTTCTGGACAAGCAAACATTGTTGAATTCCTGCATTTTCTCCAGGCACATTATTCCTGTGACTTTACTGAGGCACTCTTTTATGAAGTCACCACCTGAGAAAGGTTTCCTATGTCAAGCAGTGAGTTGTGCTACCTTGTAACTGGCTAATGTGGCATTTTATTGTGTTTTGGTAGCACAGAAAAAATACTGTTGTTAAGCTAGCAGACTAGCTACCATTTGCTTAACTTTCTGTTCTCGCTCGGCACCAGCGTAGGACGTGTAGGTCAGATATTTGGTTTTGTAGTGTTGACACACATTATACTCTTTCATCACTGCAATAATTTCATTGCAAATCAAATAGACACAGTTGCCCTTGATTTCTAGGAAGAAATATTCATTTTCCCACCGTGTCTGAAATTTTCTGCACTCACTTGCTATTGTGTGTTTCTTTGGTTCTGCCATTTTTGGTCACCTGTAGCAAAATTGTTCTTTGGTTGCGCTTGTTTGTGAAGACACTGCCTTGATCAAGACAATAACTCCGCCTTGTGTTAAACCTAAGAAGTACAATACGGTTAAGAACAAGTTTCGTGTGTGGACCATATTTCATTATATTTTTAGAATTTGCTGCTGGCCAATTAAAAATGGACCACGGGCCGCAGTTAGCCTGCGGGCCATAGTTTGGACACCCCTGTATTAGACCAACATTGGATTGGAATATCAAAATTGTAGCTATGTATGTGGTCCATAAGTCTTAGTGTTGGCAGCACTGTGAGTATTACGCATTTTGATTTCTCTACTGCCTCCAGTACCATCCAGCCATCCCTGTTAAGAGGTGAGATGAGTGGTATGCTGGTGGAAGAGTCTATAATGCCCTGGATAATGGATGAGCCCATTTCATGAGGCTCAAAAACTCCGTCTCTTAGTCTAATGTGAGCAGAACTGGAGAACCACAAGGAACAGTCCTGTCTCATTTTCCATTCTCACTGTATGACTTGGGCTAAAAAAAAATATAACATCAGGTCATAGCACTTGTAGAAGTTCGTTGATCAATCTGCACTAATTAGAAATATTGACAGCCGGGGTGAGACAGGGTGTAGGTGTTAGGTGGAGAACTTTGTTTCTTGGTGCAAAAAGAATTGTCTGCAACTTAACATCAGCAGAACTAAGGAAATGGTTAATAACATCATCCCCACAAATGATCCTATATACGCAGTCAGTATTCACAAAGTAGATGTGGAGGGAGTGCAGTGCTGTTTGTTCTGGAGGGTCTACATATATGAAATGCTGGATTGGTCTACTAACACAGAGCAAATTTATAAAAGTGCAGAGCAAAACTCTTTTTTCTTAGCAGACTCTGTTTCTTTGTTGTGTGTAGCAGCATAATTTACATGTCCTTTTACTCTGTGTGAGCCATGTGATTTTCTAAGCTGCGGTGTACTGGGCTGTTATCACTGCAAGTAAGAACCACCGAATCAACAAGCAAATTCAGAAAACAGTCTCATTGATAGGATGCAATGTTGACCTGCTGGAGGTAGTAGTGAATGAGGGAATGAAGACAAAACTGATGGCCATTTATGAACAAAGATTCACATCCTCTATTTGCCACACTGGCACTGCGTACTTTTAGTCAACAAATTATTCAGCAGAAGTGTCGAGAAATTCTACCGAGGTTCCTTCATACCTACAGCAATATGCCCTTATAAAGCCTCACTGTCACTGATTTCTTATTAGCCATGTCTTTTGGTAATGTTTGACTGTATTAGAGGGAGAGTGGATGATGTTGTTGTTTGTTATAAATTTTTTTCTTTTCCTGATCTTTTATAGTACTGTACTAGGGTGTTGTACTGTGTTAGCCATTATGAATGTAGAGAAAAGCCAAGCAAGTTTACATCTTGCCTGAAGAAGGGGACTGAGTTACCTCGAAAGCTTGCATATTGTAATCTTTTTAGTTAGCCAATAAAATGTGTCATTTTGCTTGGCTTTTCTTTGATCTTTTATAAAAAGCTAAATTTCCCCTCAGAGAGAAATAATGAACTATCTATCTATCTTGAGTTAGTGTAGGGCTGTGTTAGTGTGCAGTTGCAAAGGAGAATAAGCTAAAGGTTATTTCCACGCTGAACAGGAAAGAAGGTTAAACGCACAATTTTTTCACTGTATAGCTTTCATCAGATCTTCAACTATCTATCTCTCTACCTATCTCTCTGTCTATCTATCTAATATAGGTAGAAAGTATGTATAATTAGAACGTCTTAGTGGACTCCTCACTCTCAAGAAATAGGCAGTGTACAGAAGCAATTATAAAGTGTAAGAAAGTGTTTGGTTGCATAGTGCCCAATGTGGGGTACAAGCGCAGGAAGATTACTCTGGAGTTGTGTAATGTGAGGCCTTGTCTGGAATATAGTTTGCAGTTTTGATTTCATATGAATGGGACGTATCAATGGAAGAGACAATTCGAAGAATTGCTATTGCACTCAGTGCAGTAAGTCCAGACTTAGAGTTAAGGAAAAGGCTGAGGAAGTTGAATCTTTTCAGCTTAAGAATTTGATGACTAAGGCAAGGCAGAATAGAAGAATTTAAATTATAAAGTAGTTAATAAAATAATACCAGCTATCACTTTAAAATAGATTTTTAAATAAAGGAATTAAAATGGCTAATGTTACAAAACATTTCTTCACACAGGAAGCTGTACACACAATATACCACATCCTAATGTAGACTAGTATATATGAAAGAAACATCTTGGAGACTTACAAAGTTTAACTTTACATGGTTTTAGAAATTATTTTGAAGTGATTTTCTTTTCGTGTGACTTTTTCTTTCTTGTTTTGTTATTTTACTTTGGCAAATGCAAAGTTCCACATTTACATTAGGAGCAAGAAAGTGTTTTTGTATCTTTAGAAAAGCATATTGATCATATGGTATTTAAATTTGATTAAAAGGTCTTTAGACATGCAAAGCTGCCACAAAATTGCAGAATTTATTACTTTTGGAGTTATAGTTACTGTATTAGAGAAACCAATCTTTATGTCACCCAGAACAGTAAATTGCACAGTAGCGCCTAGATATTCGCACAACTAGAGCACAGGTAGGCAAAGATGCTTAAACATGAAAACACAGTGGTAGAGCTGGAATTTGAACCTGTGCTCTAATAATATGCTTCCAAGCCAAACTCCCTTTGAGACAGACACATGGTCCATTGGTGTGAATAGAAGGTAAATTAATTAACAATTTCCTTTATATTAAATTAATGCGGGGTATTATTTTCTTTGTTAAAAATAAATACTGATCAGTCTATGTTATTTACTGAAAAATATAATAAGAACACTTTTCTTTTTAAATAATGTCTTTGTATAATGCAGTGTTTTTACGAGAAAATCCAGAGGTCCCAACAAGTGACAGATATTGATAATGGCAATTATATTCTAATAAAGAAAAAAAACATTTAATTTTTAAATTAAGGAAGTGGATTAATTCAATATTAACCCCCAAGGAAGGATGATTGCATAAAAATGATCCTTAGCAATTTACTCCTTTAATTCAATCTAAAATGTAAGCATGCAGGCATTCTGAAGGGAATCTTGCTATCTTGATAAGGAAACTAATGAGCTGGCCTTTGCAATGCTGGTCACATACCCACCATAGAGACACGCACCTCTATCAAGAAATAAAGCAGAAGATAAATGAGATTTTTCTAATATCCATTTCACCCATTGTTCATGAGTGTCAAGAGATACCACTTCTATTTATCCTAGTGCCAAGGAGACAAGCTGAGATTCACTGAGCAGGCTTAAAGGTGCAACTACTTGTAGATACAAAAGAAAAATGTTTTGTATTTTTAAATTTAACACAAGTATACATAGAAAAATGGTGCTCTAACATTTAAAATGCTTTGCCATTACTATGTTCATTTACAGCACCATTAAATGTTCTTATAATGCTATTATGATTGTGTTTCTATATGTACTTTAAGAAACAAATAACTCCAAATAATTTAAAAATCAAGATTTTAGATCTTATTGATGATAAAAGAAGAATTTACTACTCGCAGCTTATTTATTCATAACTACTGCTTATGAATAGTAATTTTATGGTCATCTCATTCAACCAGGCACTGTCTCTGCCTCCTATCCTTTACTTGTTTTTTTTTTTTATGTTTGCCCCAGTTTTTAAACTTTGCTTTGTCTATTTGGCTTAGACTTTTGCAGTCATTTTTAATTACTTATACACTTTGTTTTGTGCTTTGATGTTAATTGCCTGCCGTTGACTACATTCTTGTTTGCTAATTCTGCATTTATTTGATAGATAGATAGATAGATAGATAGATAGATAGATAGATAGATAGATAGATAGATAGATAGATAGATAGATAGATAGATAGATAGATAGATTCTGTATTAATCCCAAGGGGAAATTCACATACTCCAGCAGCAGCATACTGATAAAAAACAATATTAAATTAAAGAGTGATAACAATGCAGGTATAACAGACAATAACTTTGTATAATGATAACGTTTACCCCCCCGGGTGGAATTGAAGAGTCGCATAGTGTGGAGGAGGAACAATCTCCTTAGTCTGTCAGTGGAGCAGGATAGTGATGGCAGTCTATCGCTGAAGCTGCTCCTCTGTCTGGAGATGATTCTGTTTAGTGGATGCAGTGGATTCTCCATGATTGACAGGAGCCTGCTCAGCGCCTGTCGCCCTGCCACGGATGTCAAACTGTCCAGCTCCGTGACATACTTGTGCTTATTTGCTTACTGGCATTCTGCTCATTGAAAAACATAACCCAGTGATGTATCTTTAATAGCATCATTGAAAACACCTTTATGTCACAAGCAAGATGGGAAGGTAAAAATAAGTTTTATTTTCTTGTTTTTGCACTGGTTTGCTGATGATCTTTAATTGACCTCTACCACTCAAAGTAAGTTATAGACAAAATCATGATCAAAACAAAGCAGGGTTTAATATACAATAATATATATATTTTTTCAGAATAGCCAGCAAAACTCAAGATCACAGGCAAGCAGGGCACATTGTGCACTGCTCAAATGAATAGCCACCATACATAAGAGGATGCAGACAGACTGGAAACACATAAAGCAGCTGTAGGTGGGCCATCTTATCTGATGGTGGGCACAAGACAGCTGTCAGTTAGTTTTAACTAAGACAAGGAAAAAACAGCTAACAATTGTTTGTGGTGTGGGCTGCCTGCTAGACTAGAAGTCATGATGTGTGCACTTTGAATGTGGCCATGGGCAGCTCTTACCTCACCTCATTCAACCTCATTCTCTCAACAAAATGGAAAGATTGGGGTGTTGCAGCTAAGTACCATTGGTTTGTACCAGTCTGCTAACAAGTTTCTTTGTCTGTAGGTCTAATTTAATGAGTAAATGTAGGGAAAACAACAGATTTACCAGCAAATGCTCTACTTCATGTAAGAATACGAGGGTCAATAAATTTGGTTAGTGCTGGAAAAGGGGCATTATTATTACAGAGCCACTAAAGCAAGGGTCCTCAATCATAGTCCTGAAGGGCCACAGTAGCTGCAGGTTTTTGCTCCAACCCAGTTGCTTAATAAGAAGCACTTATTGCTCAGGTAACATTTCTGCTTCACTTTAATTGTCTCACTCGTTAAGATTTTGAATCCTTATTGCTTAATTTAGTCTTAAACAGTTGTATTCTTGGTTTTTAATTGCTCCCAATTAGCAATAACATGCAAATGACAAAAGAGACCAGCATTTCTCCATTTAGCTTGTTACCATTTACACCTGCGTGTATTTATCATGCACTATTGGGTTTAATTAAATGCTTGGAAGGAAAGTGAAGAGAAAAAAGTGAAGGACTGAGAATTACTCATCCATTTTAGCCTTCAAATCATTTGGATGATATCCTTAGAAAGAGGAAGAAAATCTCGGATATGAGAATTACCTGACATAGAAGAGTCAAAGCACTAACAAGCCATGAAATTAAATTATTGGCAAGAATTGCTTTCTAATTAAGCAACCGGGTTAGAACAAAAACCTGCAGCCACTGTGGTCTTCCAGTACTGTGATTGAGGACCCCTGCACTAAAGCCTGCACTGCATTAAGGTTTTCATTTGATTGAAAAAGAAATCAGATGTACCTGTTATTTAATGGTGTTTTAAAGCAAGTAAACAGAGTGTGCTTTTTGACCAAGAAAGTTTAGAAAGAAGTAATTTTAAAGAGATAATGTATTGGGCATTAATATTTTTGCAACTTAGGAGTCTGAACCTGAGAGGGACATGCTCCTCAGGTGGCCACAGACTGCCTGATAAGTTAGGAATCAGAGGAGAAGCTAACTATAAAGCAGACCCCTGAGTGACAGTTAAGAGGGGGTTCAGACACAACTTAGAGAACACTTCAATCACATATCCCATATGCTAAAGAACAACAGCCCAGTTTCATGCCCACTGGCAAGCATCAGATATGGAACCTGGCCTTGTGTTGGCTCATAAAGCCAGAGGATTGTGTAACATATTGGTTGCCTCTGACCCAAGATGAATGGAGTAAGGTAAAACCAGGTGGTCTGTGTGAGCGGATAAAGGGACAAAGCAGCTGGGAGTGCATGTTTTCGCAGACCATCTGAGTGGTGTCACAGAAGCAAACGGTCTCAAGAGGGTAATTCCATCCTCCATCTCTCGCTTTAACCCCCCGGGTGTCATTAAAATACTAAAGAAAGTATTCAAACAGATTAATTCACTGGGGAACGCATTTTTTGTTGAGTTAGATCTTACTCTTGTTTTTTACTAATTTTTGGGTGGTGAATCCAGAAATGACCCCAGTTTTTTGCTATCACATCCAGTCTTTACGATACAGGGTACCTTCCATTTTTGTCAAAAAACATACTCATTTTACATACAATGAAAAAAAAAAAAAAATAATAATAATAATAATACATTTTATTTATATAGCGCCTTTCCCATGCTCAAGGCACTTACAGAATATAATAAACAATGGCAGTGTATATAGTATATAGCATTGTACAAACCAGATAAATAAATAAAGAAGATTAAGACAGTGAATTGTGAAAAAAAAAAAAAAACGGACAACATAATTGATGGTCTCGCACACACACACAGGTTACATTAGCATCTTGACAGAGAAGTAAACTGAGAGAAGGGTAATAAAGTCAAGTAGAGCTAAAAGCCTTCCTGAACAGATGAGTTTTGAGTTGTTTTTTAAAACAATTCATGGAGTCAGCTGACCTGATTAATTTTGGTAGGTCATTCCAGAGTCTGGGTGCTATACAGCTGAAGGCCCTGTCACCCATGGAGTGTAGATTAGTGTGGGGTACAACAAGATTGCCAGAATCACAGGACCTTAGTGGGCGGGCAGGCACATAGTGATGGAGAAGGTCACTGATGTAGTTTGGTGCGAGGTTATTTAAGGCTTTTTAGGTTATTAGTAGGATTTTATATTCGATTCTGTAAGACACAGGGAGCCAGTGGAGACGGAGCAGGATGGGTGTTATGTGCTCGCTGCTGTTGGTTCGAGTAAGGACTCTTGCAGCTGAGTTTTGAATAAGCTGGAGCTGTGATATAAGATTAGAAGGGGCACCTGCCAGTAGGGAGTTACAATAATCGATGCGGGATGTGATAAAAGCATGGACAAGTTTCTCAGCATTAGAGAAGGAGAGGAAGGAGCGAACACGGATATGTTACGGAGGTGAAAGTAAGAAAGGTTCTTAATGTGCTTTATGTGGGCAGAATAAGAGAGGGAGGAATCAAAAATGACACCAAGATTTTTTACAGTAGAGGCAGGTCTGATGAGATCACCTCCAAGATTGACTGGGAAGGAGCTCATTTTATTAAGTTGCACTTTAGTCCCAATTTGCAGGAGTTCAGTTTTATTGCAATTTAATTTTAAAGAGTTCTGCTCCATCCAGGTTTTATTTTCACTAAGGCAGATTGTGAGCTGAGAAAGCTCTGATGAAGTTCCACTTTTAACATTGAAGTAGAGTTGAGTATCATCTGCATAAAAATGATAACCCAGTCCATAGCTACGGATAATATGGCCAAGGGGAAGCATGTAAATACAGAAAAGTAGAGGACCGAGGACAGAGCCTTGAGGGACTCCTTGTGTGACTGGCGCTGAGCTGGATCTGCTCTTGCCAAGACTAAACTCTTGCTTATCAGTCAGATAGGACTTGAACCAGTGGAGGGCAGTGCTAGAGATACCCAGCATGTTCTCCATTCTGGACAGTAGGATGTCATGTCTGGCAGTGTCAAATGCTGCACTGAGGTCTAACAGAATTAATATGCTGGTTTGTCCAGAGTCTGCTGCCATAAGCAAATCATTGGTTACCCGTAGCAGAGCAGTTTCACAGCTGTGCCGTGCCCTGAAAACCAGACTGAAAGGGTTCCATTAAATTATTAGAGGTTAGGTAATTGGTGAGTTGGGAAGCTACAACACGCTCGAGAACTTTTGACAGGAAAGGTAAGTGGGAAATAGGCCAGAAATTGTTAAGATTGTCAGCATCAAGACCAGACTTTTTTAACATTGGGGTTACAGAAGCAATTTTAAAAGTGAGCGGCACAGAGCCAGTGTCAAGGGATGAGTTTATTATTGTTGTAATAGTCGGGATTATGGCATGAAGGCAGGATTTAAGTAGTGTGGTGGGGATGGGGTCCAGTACACAAGTAGTCGGCCTCATCTTACAAAGCAGGTTATTAACAGATACAGATGTGACTGGTGTGACTTAGAGAAGGAGCTGGATGGAGTGGGAAAACAGGGAGAGATATAAACAGATGATGTATTTATGTTAGTTGAATTATTTAGATCGTTAATTTTGTTACGGAAAAAGTGGAGGAATTCCTCACAGACTTCAGTAGAAGAAGTAGTTGGGCCAGATGCGGGTTCGAGTAGTTTATTAACTACAGAGAACAGAACCCTTGGGTTATTGTGGCTACTTTCTATTATTCTGTCGTAATGGGTGTTCTTGGCAGAAGTTAGTGCTTCTCTGTAAGCTCTTTGGTGGTCAGAGAAAGCCTGGATGTGCACGGTGAGGCCAGTCTTATGTGACATTCTCTCAAGGCGTCGGCCAGCTGCTTTCATAGATCGCAATTCTGAATTATACCAAGGAGCTGAACGTTTAAAGGAAACCTCCTTATGTTTTAAAGGAGCTGTTTTATCTAATGCTGAATGAAGGGCTGAGTTATAGTGGTCAACAAGACTATCTAGTGTTGATGGAATAGGTGAAGACAGTAAAAGATCAGAAATGGATCCAGAAAGGATAGAGGGACAGATAGTTTTAAGGTTCCTGTAAGAAATTTGTCGTTTACAGGTAAGAGGAGGGAAAGGCAGTGAAACAGTGAAAAATACTGCTTTATGGTCAGAGAGTCCCAAATCAGTGCTGTAAATGTTGGCAACAGATAGTCCAGAAGTGCAGATCAGATCCAATATATGACCACCAGAGTGGGTGGGAAAATCAACATGTTGTGTCAAGTCAAAACAGTCCAGTAAGGATAGGAATTCATTCCTCAGTTTAGATGTGGGGGTGTCAATATGGATGTTGAGCTTAGGTGGGTCAAAAGTTCAATCAGATCGGATAAGAAGGATGCATTGTATTTTGGGGGATGATAAAGAACAATGAGTGAGACAGGACCTGATTTCGTTATTAGTTTAAGAGCCAGGCACTCAAAAGGCAATGGACAGTATACAAAAATAATGAAATAATAAGTTGAATGTACTGTTTATTTACATTTCTTTTGTTCATCCAAAGGATTTATTGTTACTCTATGACATTTTTTTTTACAGTAAAACATTTGAAAATTAATCGGGTAAGCGGTTAAGGTAAAAATTTACGCTTATAGCTTTTCCTGGAGTGTTCAGTGTTAGGACAATCCCGCCGGATGCTCCAACAATAGTCAGCCATCATAAGTACATCCCATGTACCCTGATACCATCCTTCCATGACCTTCAAATCTTGGTGGAATCGTTCACCTTGCTCATCACTGACTGCACCAAGGTTTTCTGGGAAGTTAGAAAGATGGCTATGCAGAAAATGCACCTTGATGCTCATATTGCAACCAAGCATTTGGTACCTTTCAAGAGTTTCTGGACAATTTCTGTGTAATTATTCCAAGCAGTTGTGTAATTATACCAAGCATTGTTTTCGACTTCTGACATTGTCCTGATGAAATGTTCATCGTTGATGAGCTGCCGAACCTTATGAGGAGCCCAAGACTTATCTTGATCACCAAGTTTAATTTTGAAATATGCCAAATAGGCTTGCTCTACAAATGTGCTGATGTTCGCTCTTTGACTGGGAATGGTGAAACTGCCACAGATATAACAAAATGAATCAGGGTTGTTTAGGCACTTACGACGAGAAACAGCAGAGCCAGACATGATCTGAAAGAAAGGAAATACATGTGTAAGTAGAAAAATAGATTTTGCTTATTCACTACGTAGAGCAGCGCACAACCTCTGACCACCTGGAGTACAGCTCCCTCTTTAGTAGCCCAAACTGGGGACACACCAGCTGAACTACCCCACCTAATCCACTGGGGGACTCTTTTCCCCCAAGGAGCAGTCTCTTATTGTCCTTCCATTGTCCCTGCCTCACACCTCAGACAGGAAGCAGCACACATCCTGGCCAGGACTCCCATCTATCTTATTGCTTCCTTCCAGCTTTCTCCAGCATGGTGTCCTTCTGGGCAGACAAGATATGACCTTCCATCCCAGCAGGTAGGCCAGTCCACCAGCGTTCCTTGAAGTAGACAGAAAGAAAGTGGCCAGACAGACAGACAGACAGACAGACAGACAGACAGACAGACAGACAGACAGACAGACAGACAGACAGATAGATAGATAGATAGATAGATAGATAGATAGATAGATAGATAGATAGATAGATAGATAGATAGATAGAAATTTATTGTTAAATTCACTTGCCCCAGCAGCAACCGAAAACATAGTAATTGCGCAAAATATAAAAACAAAGTGCAAATTACTCTCTCTACAATCGACTCTTATGTTAATGTAGAGGAAGGGGAAGGAGGGAAACATCAAAATCAACAAAGGAGGTGAGGAGCTATTAATAAACATAAATGATGTACATTAAAGGAACAAATTTCATTCAGAAAGTTGACAATTAAAAGATCACACAAGTATATACTCTGTGTTTTTGTCTCTCCTAAATATTTGTACAGTAAAGAAAAATAAATTGAGCTGAACCAACTTGAATAATGTGTATAATTTTGGACAACATGATACAAAAAGGTGTATATTCATCAGAATAAAGTAAAATGGCTTAACATATCTCTGTAAAGAAAAGAAAATAGTCTCTTTATGTAAAGGTAACAAAGAATTTCAGGAAATTGAAATGTGGAATTCATAATATCTAAGGCCAACCGCAGAAAAAAAATCTATCTTTTCTTTTTGTTTTACATCTATCAATGTAACACTTCAAGAACCTACTGGAACTTAGATAAAAAGCATGTAGGCATAAAGGAGTATGGAACGCCCCTTGAAAAAATGTCTCTCGTTATAGTGCTGAAACGATAACTTAAGCTGCATGACATATGAATCTTTATGTAATAATTAAGCCAAAAATGGGCTAATGGGATTTAAATTGTTTCAAACAATTGTAAAGGGACTCACAGTGTCATTGTGTATTAAATGTTCTAGTGGTTCAAGGTAAGAGCTGTTAGATGAATTTTGACAAATATTTCTATAAATGTTACTCTCCATTAGGAAGTATCCATCAGATCTGTTTAATACTGTACTAATATGTGGTGTCACACATGCAAGCCACAGAACAGCTTCCTGGTTTTGAATAGACCAAAAGGGGGGAAAATAATGGTGAAATGTTGTTAATAATTACCTCTGTGTTATTTCCCTTAAAGGGGAAGTGGACTATTCAGGCAAACACAGGCATCACTTCTGCCCAGCAGCAGATGACTCCAACTCACAGAGTGAAGCACTACCCCTGCTGCCCCAGTCCCTATATAACCAGTGAAGCCACCAGAAGTCACACTCATTCTGGACACTGATCTCATTTAGGACAGACCACCTCAGTTAAAGGCATTATAACAGATCCTAAGCCAACTTTGTTCTGGTGCAAACTTTGTGCACACTCAAAGGATTTGCTTTTTTGGCACCCTAACCCTCTGGAAATCTCCTGACTTTTCTGTTACAGTGATCACCCTAAGCTAAATCGGATAAGAAGCACCAGTGAAGCAGTATCTTTAAATCATTTCCAGACTTTTAAATAGGATTAAACACTAGACTTGTGCTAGATTACTCAAGAATGTTCTTCTACTTGTTCCGAAGTCCCTTTAATATTAATTTGGTTGTACACTTGAAGACATTGCTTTTAGTGTTATACATTTTTATTTTTTTATTGTCTTTTCATAATCTTTAAAATGTAATGCATTAAAAACAGCTGAATTGCTTGCCTTTGTCCTCAGAAATTCCATTTATTTAATAGGTTAGGTCAGGTGAACTTTATTATCTCCGAAAGAAATTTAATTGCAGCATTAAAGTCTAATCATAAACCTTTTTTTCTAGAGACAGAATGAGTGAGGCAAGGGAGATTATTGTCACCTTTTAACATTTTAACAAATGTTCAGGACACTAACATACTGTATAAGAAAACTGAATTCAACAGTGGACTGTAAAAATGTACAGTTTATCACTGCCCTTATAGCAACTAGAATGCAAAATTTTTACAACACTAGGAATAAAGAGGAAGGCTGCCGTCTGCCAGAATTGGGTTGGCCTTCTCTCTAACTTGTTTGTGATTCAGTTCAGTAAGAGAGGACTGCTGTTGACCAATAATTTTACTACAAATTTCAATAATGTTATTGATTTTTTATTTTTATTTTAACATTATGATTCAGTCTAATGAATAAAAGTAAATTCAACAAAAAAATTCAACTAACATTATATTGTTGTATGCCTTAGAACAATGTAGTAATGTCTTTACTGCCCTTTCTTAGTGATTCATTCTCCATTCAGATCACTTAGTGTATAATCAATGATTGCCCCTCAATATTTGTAGTGCTCCGCCATCTTCACGTTCTACCCATCTTTACTGGTAAGAATGAATAAGATGGGGAATATCTAGGAATCACAGGCATATCTTTGATTTTAGAAATATTTAGCTGTAAATGAAGAACATTGTACCACCTGACAACAATTGTTAAATGATCATCTTTCATATCAAGTAAAAGTCTATCAATGATGAAGTTATCTGCAGATTTGAAAATTATGGCAGACAATGTGTGAGCTCTAGAATAAAGATAACTTTAGACATCAGCCTTGAGATGATCCTGTGGATGATGAGAGCTTATCAGAAAAATAGCCATCAATGCACACTAGTTGTGTTCTATTAGTTAAAAAATCCAGTATCCAGCCAACCAAGTAAAATCCCAAACCAAAACTTGCAATTGACTTCTTAAAAACCTCTTATACCCTGGGGGCATTTTTCAGCAATCTCCACCTGAATGGGGAGTTATCCCAGTATAAAACCTTATTATTAAAAAATAAAGGCAGGGCAGTCAGTTTTTCACTAAAACCTGACAGATGCAATAGAAATGCAATAGAATCTATGCTTGTGTCAAATTTAATCTTTACTGCTAAACTGTGAAAAAAACAGGTGCTCACAGAAATATTTTAAAATTTTTGTTGTCTGATACAGTATATCTCATGTACAAGTAATGCCAGGGCAGTTTTTTCACCCCTTAGGTGTTCCCAAACATGTCAGCTATACCTGTTTAAAGTTTCATGCTGATAACACAAAGAAATAAATAGTAACAGCATTTGGCACCATGCGTCCCCCTCCCCTTTTCAAAACCTCTCCAAACAGAAATCTAGGTTAAGAATAATTTTATTGCACATAAAACAGTGAATCACAGAAAAACTCTGAACACCGCCCCTAATGAACTCTTACACCCAAATAATCCTCCTACCCCTCCTACACATTTACATAAGGTACATTGTTTGCTCCTCCTTCAAATAGTATTTTTTTTTTCAGTACACACACCTTCAGCTGTGTCTCATTATGTCCATAAATGGATATCTACTTTTCGTTGTAGATGTCACAGTCGCTGCCATCCAATGGTATAAAGTTTGTGAGTGTGTGGCCTATTGAGCCAGAGCTAATGACCCATAAATGTGAGGTGGTACTTGCCAAAGGTGACATTGTGACTCCTCTTATTTGTTGGATATCTTATGATTGATGCATTGTGCAATAATGTGCTTTGACTCGTTTTGATCAGGTGGATCTGCTGTAAGTACTGATGTGTCACTTGTAGATATTTGCTGTTGTTTTGTAAAGTAATATGCAACAGAATATGAAAAATCAGAAGAGCGGTGTAACACTGTTTGCAGTTTTCACACTATAGCTTGCGTTTGCTCAATTGGTTGGAGGGTAACATTTGGGTATTGAATTCATACCAGATTAAAAGTCAATATTGTAAAAAATTGATTACTAAGAGTGTGAAGTCAACACCCGTTGCTTGCAAATGAGGTATTGTTTGTGTTGGTGTGTGGCATACTTCACCTGTATAAAATAGCGAAAAATTTTTAAAGGATTGCTCGGTCCACTACCTGGCTGCTCAGGGTATAAGAGGGTCTACCTTAACAGTAGCTTTTCTCTGCACATTTAATTTTTTTCTCCAGCCTAATTGGAGTTTTTTTTGTATTTTTTTTCTGTCCTCCTGGCCAGTCTACCTTACTTTTTTGTTTGTTACATACTGTATAATATTTTTGCCTAATCTTGTTTGTTTATATTTTATGTTAATTTCCTTTTAGATAGATAGATAGATAGATAGATAGATAGATAGATAGATAGATAGATAGATAGATAGATAGATAGATAGATAGATAGATAGATAGATAGATAGATACTTTATTAATCCCCAAGGGGAAATACACATACTCCAGCAGCAGCATACTGATAAAAACAATATTAATTAAAGAGTGATAAAATCACAGTGCAAGTTAAAAAGTGCAAGGTGGAAAGTAACATTGTATATGTAATTTTACCGTTTTCTCTCCACCCTGGTGGAATTGAAGAGTCGCATAGTGTGTGGGAGGAACGATCTCCTCAGTCTGTCAGTGGAGCAGGACAGTGACAGCAGTCTGTCACTGAAGCTGCTTCTCTGTCTGGAGATGATACTGCTCAGTGGATGCAGTGGATTCTCCATGATTGACAGGAGCCTGCTCAGCGCCCGTTGCTCTACCACAGATGTCAAACTGTCCAGCTCCGTGCCTACAATAGAGCCTGCCTTCCTCACCAGTTTGTCCAGGCGTGAGGCGTCCCTCTTCTTTATGCTGCCTCCCCAGCACACCACCGCGCAGAAGAGGGCGCTCACCACAACCGTTTGATAGAACATCTGCAGCATCTTATTGCAGATGTTGAAAGATGCCAGCCTTCTAAGGAAGTATAGTCGGCTCTGTCCTCTCTTGCAAAGAGCATCAGTATTGGCAGTCCAGTCCAGTTTATCATCCAGCTGCACTCCCAGGTATTTATAGGTCTGTACCCTTTGCACACAGTCACCTCTAATAATCACGGGGTCCCTGAGGGGCCTGGGCCTCCTAAAATCCACCGCCAGTTCTTTGGTTTTGCTGGTGTTCAGTTGTAGGTGGTTTGAGTCACACCATTTAGGTTCCTATACTCCTCCTCCTGCCCAATCCTGATGCAGCCCACGATAGCAGTGTTGTCAGCGAACTTTTGCACGTGGTAGGACTCCCACATTCCCATACTCTCCTGGTATGCGAACTGCAGAGGGTCGAGGGCGTGATGGACTTGTGGCCTCTGGTGGTGAAGCAGAAGCCGCTACATGGTCTTCATCACATGTGACGTCAGGGCGACAGGCCTGAAGTCATTCAGCTCACTAGGACGTGATACCTTTGGGACTCAGGTGATGCAAGATGTTTTCCAAAGCCTCAAGACTCTCCCCTGTTCCAGGCTCAGGTTGAAGATGTGCTGTAGAGGACTCCCCAGCTCCAACACACAGGCCTTCAACAGTCGTGGCGATACTCCATCTGGACCCACTGCTTTGCTGGCACGAAGTCTCCTCAGCTCTCTGCTTACCTGGGCTGCTGTAATTGTGGGTGGGGGAAAACTCTCTCCTATGCTGGTATCAGCAGAAGGATGGGTGGAGGATGCAGTATTCTGAAGTGAGAGTGGGTTAGGGTGATGAAACATGCTAAAAAAGTTGTTCATCAGGTTTGCTTTCTCCCTGTCTCACTCGATGGTGGCACCCCGCTTTGAGCTGCAGTCAGTGATGATCTTCATCCCATCCCACATTTCCTTCATGCTGTTGTTCTGCAACTTTTGCTCCAGCTTTCTCCTGTACTGCTCCTTTGCCGCCCTGAGCTGGACTCGGAGTTCCTTCTGCACGCGCTTGAGCTCATGCTGATCACCGCCTTTAGAAACCCTTTTCTTCTGGTTCAAAAGGCCCTTGATGTCACTTGTAATCCATGGCTTGTTGTTAGCATAGCAGCGTACTGTTCTTACTAGAACTACAATGTCCATACAGAAGTTGATGTAGTCAGTAGTGCAGTCAACAACCTCCTCAATGTTCTCACTATGTGACCCCTTGCAGGATATCCCAGTCTGTAGTTCCAAAGCAGTCTCTCACAGCCTGCTCTGCTTCAGGGAACCACTTCCTGAATGAGCGTGTGGTTGTAGGTAGTTCCCTCACTCTTGGTTTGTAGTGAGGCTGAAGCAGAACCAGGTTATGATCTGCTTTCCCAAGCGCAGACAGAGGGGTGGTGCTGTATGCGTCTTTAACGTTTGCATACAGTAGGTCAATAATGCTACAGTAGGTGTTACAATCCACATACTGGGATAAGGAAGGTAATGTTTTGTCCAGCGTCACATGATTAAAATCTCCAGAGATTAGCACAAGCACCTCGGAGTGCTGTGTTTGTAGGTTAGCAACAGCGGAATGGATGATGTCACCCGCTATCTCCACGTCCGCGATAGGAGGGATGTAAACAATAACAACAATGACGTGTCCAAACTCTCTGGGCAAGTAATAGGGACGCAGACTTACGGCCAACAGTTCGATGTCCCTGCAGCAAGTGGAGATTTTGACGTTTACATGTCCAGGGTTGCACCACCTTGTGTTCACATTTCATTTTGTAAAGCACTTTGCACTACATTGCTTGTATGAAAACGTGCTATGTAAATAAATTAACAAATAAATAAATTGTAAGAGCCAATCTTAGAAAGTTAAAGTTTTGAGTTAAACTCATATTAATATTTGCTTAATTTGAATAGAATATAATTTCTTTCATAGTCATAGTTAATGGTATAGTCTTTCCCCCCTATAAGTTAGTAAGAGATAGTACTCTCTTGTTATAACTGAGATACAGTGTGATAATTATGCCAGTTGTTATTTAGAACAGGTCATAGTAAACAGGGACTTGAAAGACCCATTTTCAACTTAGAAATGGGGTAGGCATACAGTTTTCTGAACATCATTTAGAAATGGTTCAGAAACGTTAAGTAATTAATAATGATTTGAGATGTAACAAGATTTAAGCTTTGAACAAAACTTTTCTTAACAAGAATTTTTCTTTTTTTTGCTATTTTAATTTTCTTTTTTGGTGTGAACTGTTTTACTTTGAATTTTAACTAAAACTTTTAAAAACAAAGATATTTTGTCTGTGGTATCATTTCGGCGCGTCAGAACTTTGTTGAATCCCATTTTTAAGTTAGAGCTGCTGAACTTTGACAATTTTGGAAAAACGCAGCTACGTAAATAAATAAATGTTGTTCTTGTGATTGTGGGATATATCATTAATATAAATATCATTAATAACTATCATTATGGCATGGTGTTTCAGACTTTCCTGATGCTAATACAGAAAATGTAAAAATGTAGCATCGTTTCCTCTAGCCCCCTCTTTGCTCTTTGGGCAAATTGTTAAGTGTTCAGAAAACATTGAGTTTTGTTTACCCGCTAACCCTTGTCAGTTTGTCAAATGATTTAGCTATATAAGTTAAGGAATGGAAGTGCAGTTACCAGAGTTTGGGCACCTAAATTCTGGTAAAATATTGGACAGAATTGTTCTGTGCAGGACTAAGGTGAGCATCTACTTATTCTGCTTCATCCAAAAATTTTTGCTTTGCGCTGTCCCCCAAAATAACCTATCATCCATTAGGGGAGAAGTGAAAGTTTTAGATTCGTCAAAGATTTCAATCTCTGGTTTTCAACAGATCTCAATGTTTTAGGGTCCCCTGATACTAAAAACATTGATATCTTGATGATAGGTGTGTGTCTGTCTAGACGGTCTAAAGCTAAAACAGCTAGACACAAAAATACCAAAGTTGAAACTTAAGCCTTTTATAAGATGACAATGTGCTGATTAGTTTTTGAGCCAAAATTGCGCAAGAGAAGGAGGCACTCTAGAGCAGTGGTCCCCAACCTTTTTGACAGCAAGGACCACTTTACTAGAAGCAAATTTTTCCAGGGACCGGTTTGGGGTGGGGGTTTGGGGTCAGGATTCTGAGGATTCAGGGCCAGGTTCGTAGGGCAGTTTTATACACAATTTACATTACATTTCTATTAAGTTATTAAGCAGTTCGCATACATTTGCAACCCGAGATTTTTCTTCTTTTTTTGCATATAACAAAGACATATGCATTGCACATCACAAACATTAACACTGTTATCGTTTTTTCGTGTCTGCCGTTTCTATAGGAGGGTGACAATGAGTTAAATTCCAATGGATGTTTTTCAGATGTTGACAAGCAATAAGCAAATGGTATCACTGAAAACCACAGAAAACAAAAACAGCAAAAAAAAAAAAAAAAAAAACAGTACAAGGAAAGTTCGAAGAAAGATTTTTTTCTTTTTTACAATGTTTCTGTTTGGGGATCGTTGTGCAAATGTGCACATCTGAGCTGCGACCACAGATCTAATTGCTCTGCGGATGATTCATTCAAGCATTTCAAAGTCACTTCGTTGTAATGAAAGTGTAAATGTAAATCCTCCGAATGTACTTCGTAGTAACGAGATTTCTATAGACTCGTGTCATATGAGGAAACTGTCGGGACCATCAAAATACAGTACTTTGTTGTAATACTCTCTCACCTCGGTCTCTCTCCTCTTTCTGCACCGCTGCAAAGCCCCGCCCGCCAAGCGTTCTGAAAAGTCTGAGTGAGTCTCCGTTGCCGG
The DNA here is from genome assembly GCF_900747795.2 of Erpetoichthys calabaricus. Taxonomy (NCBI): domain Eukaryota; kingdom Metazoa; phylum Chordata; class Cladistia; order Polypteriformes; family Polypteridae; genus Erpetoichthys; species Erpetoichthys calabaricus. The sequence continues at coordinate 249,173,511 of NC_041394.2, forward strand.
CAGTTCTCTCACGGCCCGGCTGTCAGGCGGCTGCGGCCCGGTAGTGGGCCGCGGACCGGGGGTTGGGGACCCCTGCTCTAGGGGAACCTTTAAATACCGTAATTCTACAATTAATTGTGAATTCTTCTCATCACTTACTATTGTAATTACCTATTTTATGATCAGAAAGATCAGCATAAGAGTGGTAAATAATTATTGAAATGTTATCGAATAGTTCGGTTAACTTGGTTCCTAGGGCAAAAATCCTACTGCTGCTCATGTCCGAATTTTTTACATTAGTTTGATGGAGAACGTTTTGATATAATTTTGAGAAAAGAAAGGATGTATCGTAGCTCTTAATTTAATTTTTTGCTCCACAATTTCTGTAGCAAAATCATAACACTCAAATCTTCTATAGAATATACAGGTAAATGTCAATTTATGATGGTGTAAGTTGATCTGGATACAAGATGGACCAGTATATGTATTCAAACCTGACCGTATGTATACTACTGTATAATAAGTCCCTTAAGTCATATTGTTTGTTTTATGTCATTTTTAGCAACATTCTTAGCACATTGTGTAGATTTTCTATCATTTTTTTGTAATTTTTTTTTATTATTTTGTTTAATCACTGTTGCTTGCATGAATGCCAAACCATTAACAGCTTCACGAATCCTTTCTTTGTCTGTGTTATGTTACTTCATCCATGTGAGCCTCTCCCAGTGTTCATTGTGTTAATTGTTAGAGTACCAGCAGATTTTGAGCACTATGGAGTTCTCTGTGATTTCATTACCCCATCATGCTGGTTTGTACGAAGCCACACCTTGTGACTCACAATGCAGATGCTTCACAGGTTAACCAGATTGAAAGCTAGAGTGCATTAGTACAGCACATGTGGTGAACTCCGGTTACAATGAGATAACTTAAAGTTACATGCAATTTGAAACATATTTTTAGGAAGTCACTGCGCACTGGAGAGATTCCGAAGGACTGGAAAATAGCAAATATCATCCCATTACATAAAAAGGGTGACAGGCCAGATCCAAGCAACTATAGGCCAGTAAGCTTAACATGGTTCACAGGAAAATTAATGGAAGGAATTATTAAGGATAAGATTGTGCAACACCTGGCAAGGACAGGAGTTATTAGGAACAGTCAGTATGGGTTGAGAAGAGGGAGGTTGTATTTTACTAACATGCTGGAATTCTATGAGGAGGCAACAAAAGGATATAATCCTGTGGAACATATGAAATTATTTATCTTGACTTTCAGAAAGCATTTGATAAGGTGCCACATGCAAGGTTGGACATCAAACTAAAAGAAGTGGGAGTTCAGGGTGATGTTTTTAGATGGGTGCAGAATTGGCTCAGACACAGGAAGCAGAGGGTGATGGTCATCAGAACTGGCTGATATTAAGAGTGGTGTTCCACAGGTTTCAGTGCTAGGGCCGCTACTATTTTTAATATATATAAATGATTTAGATAGGAATATAAGTAACAAGCTGGTTAAGTTTGCAGATGATACCAAGATAGATGAATTAGCAGATAATTTGGAATCCATTATATCATTATAGAATTACTTGGATAGCATACAGGCTTGGGCAGATTTTTGGCAAATGAAATTTAATGTCAGTTAATGTAAAGTATTACACATATGAAGTAAAAATGTTAGGTTTGAATACACAATGGGCAGTCGGAAAATCGAGAGTACACCTTATGAGAAGGATTTAGGAGTCATAGTGGACTCCAAGCTATCAAGTTCCACACAGTGTTCAGAAGCCATTAAGAAGGCTAACAGAATGTTAGGTTATATAGCACAATGTGTGGAGTACAAGTCCAAGGAGGTTATGCTCAACCTTTATAATATACTGGTGAGGCCTCATCTGGAGTACTGTGTGCAGTTTTGGTCTCCAGGCTACAAAAAGGACATAGCAGCACTATAAAAGGTCCAGAGAAGAGCAACTAGGCTGATTCCAGGGCTACAGGGGTTGAATTATGAGGAAAGATTAAAAGAGCTGAGCCTATACAGTTTAAGCAAAAGAATATTAAGAGGTGACATGATTGAAGTGTTTAAAATTATAAAGGGAATTAGTACAGTGGATCGAGACTGTTATTTTTAAAATGAGTTCATCAAGAACACGGGGACACAGTGTAGAAACTTGTTAAGGGTAAATTTTGCACAAACATTAGGAATTTTTTCTTTATACAAAGAACGATAGACACATAGAATAAGCTACCAAGTAGTGTGGTAGACAGTAAGACGTTGGGGACTTTCAAAACTCGACTTGATGTTTTTTTGGAAGAAATAAGTGGATAGGACTGGCGAGCTTTATTGGTCTGAATGGCCTGTTGTCATCTAGATTGTTCTAATGTTCTAATTGCATTCGCTTTCTTTCCTCCCACATATAGCATAATCACCTTCATGTTGGTGTTGAGATCAATTGCCTTTTTTCCTGTAATTGTAAGACTAATGTAACTGTAACATAGTTGAAACATCTGCGGGTAATAAGATGAGATGAATGATTCACAGTATACAGAGCTGGCTTGGTGAAAACTGTCATTTGCCGTGAGACGAGGTAGCAGTTGTAAGTCAAATGGTCATAAGATGCATAGGTTAAGTCGATGACTACTTGTATAGAGATTTTTTGAGACAGCTGATAAACAATTGTAGCCCTTACCAATTTCACTCAGTTTTTACTTTTACTGTGAATGTCTATTATCATGTTTGTACCATTCCATAATAAATCCAGATTGTTAGAGACTATATACCATATTCACTGAAGACAGTCTCAGAATTGATTCAAACAAGTGATAGATTTGGAAAATGTGAGATTTGCCTTTTTTTATACTTGTTTAATTTTTTTTCCTTTTCGAAGCACAAACCTTACATAAAATTGCTAACTGATTTAAATTGTGTCAGAATCATGTACTTGAGGAAACTAGCTGAAATTAGGGTGAAGCCAGGAAACAGCTCCCCATGCAAAGAGATTTGGGAATTTGAAACAAACTACAGAGCCCTATATTTCAAGTAAAAACTTTGACAAGTTTTAAAATATATCTGGATTGGATATTGGGACAGCCAAGCTATTACTAAATCAAATAAGCTTGACAGAACAAAGAGACTCCTCTCAATTTTCAAACCTTTCAAATGAACACCCCTGGGTCAGACCCATGCTTTCTGTAAGTCAAGGTTCTTGTCCTACCATCAAAATAGTTTTGATGATTACTAGTTTTATTTCCAACTGTTGTTTTGTCTAACACTGAGATACCTGATATTAATTACTCGTAAAATAACAAAAGTGATGTAAAGGTCTCTAAAGAAAAAAATGTTTGATTTCTGTGTGTTTACCCAACTTGATTGCAACACCAACCAGTGTCTGCATTAGTTTTTTTTTTTTGTTTTGTTTTCTTGTACTGTATGTCCCATTTTTCTTTTCTCTAATTGCATTTCACTGGATACATTTACAAAGAGCAATCAACCCAAACAAACAAACTGACTGCAACAAGGCTAAGAACTGAGCCTGGGCCCCTGACACTCTGAGGAAATGTGCATGGGTGCATTGCACCAATAGGTCAGCCTGTTTCAAAATATTATCTATAATAAATGGATTAAAACTAAACTGATATTTTATTAATAGGTCTTTTCTACTGGCTTGCCTGCAGCACTCTGTGTGTGTGATTGCGTTCTGTAAAGAACTGTCATCCCATTCTCCTGGGTAGCTCCCTATGTAAATTGTGCATATGTAATTTACTCTACAACACATGTAGGAGTAAACAAATTTTGACAATGGAGAGGGCTTAATGATAAACTTTGAATATCTGTCTGTAAAACAACTAATACACACCCTCAGTTTATGTATATATGAGGAGAACATTGAAACTTTCTTTATAATCAAAGCAACTACTGTAGGATTTTTCATTAAAAGAAGTTGTTATATATCATCCAGTAATAAAATTTTTCTTTCAAAATGGAAATGCATCATTTTATAAAATATCATTCTATGCTTAGAGAAAAACAAATTACATTCACTTGCGCTCGGACAATAACAGTATACCCAATATACTATTGAGCATGGGATAGGTGCTATATAAATAAAATGTAAAAGTTAAATAAAAAGTTGGGAGGAGGACGACGAGATTGTCAGAGACGAGTGGTGGAGGAAGAGAGAGTGCTTTATTGTGTGTTTTATTTGGGGTTTTTGTGCTTGGGACTGTGTACTGCCTGTGGGACACGGGGAAGACGTGCGCCCACAGGTGAAGAAAAAAATAAATCTTTGTTTTACGTGTGCCTCTGTGTCCAGTCTGTGTCGGGTCAGGTGACCCTATATAGCGCCTTTTTCACACAACATACATATATAAAAGTATAGAACGCAGCCATTTAAAATGCAAGTCACATAGTGAGGAAATTCCATAACACAAACACAATCTCTTAAAACATATACACATATAAACACCACATAAAACTGCCCTATTCCTTGGTCTAGGCTCGATATAGGTGGTAACAAGGAAACACAAGCCGCATATTAGGTACACAGACAATATCAGATGAAATCAATTTCCACAAATAACATCTCAAAAACAGACTTGTGGTTGTTATATACACAAATAAATATCCAGAAAATCATTTGGCTGGAGTTGTTAATACCTCAAATAATATTGATGTGAAGAGAGAAAACTTCCATTTGACATGCAAATCAAAAAAGATACTTGCCTTGGCTCAAAAATTTTGATGATGGAGTTTAATTACAATTCACACATTGGTTATGAATCTAATAAAGAAATCTGTATAAGGTCCATGAACTTTAAATGTCCATATTGTTTAGCATTGAAATGTACTGGTGAACCAACCTGTAATGTGTTGCAAAAGTGGAAAAAAATTGAATTATAACTTTTTGAAGACTTGCCATAGCCTATTAAAAGTTTAGTATTTGGTTTACACCCAGACGATTTTCTCAGTACTAGAATATAAAAGTGTGTTTTAAAAGATATAATTAGGTGTAAAGAGAGTAATTGTAGGCTTCTTCATGCCAAATTTCATAGTACAAGAACAGGTGTTTCAACATTTGTCTTAGGAAATTTCCCAGGCAAAGGCCAAGTAACACAGCTAGTAATAGTAATTAGAATTAGAAAGCCTTTTATTGTCACTATACACATGTACAATGAGATTAAAAGCAGCTCCTTCAGTGCAGACATATATGTAGAACACAACAATTAAATAAACAAATAAACAAATGGTGCAAAAAGTTGCGAAAAGTTGCAAAAAAGTTCTGTGACGCTATATACATATGGAAAGAACTAATAACTATTGCACTATTGGGTTATTGCACATAATTTAAATATTGCACAATAATGATGATCATGTGCAGTAAGTAGTGGATGTTGAACCCTGAGAGTAATGATATTGTACCGTATACAGATATTGCACAGTTATTATCAATACCATTTAGATATTGGATATTGCACAGTTGATGGATAGAAGGAAGTCCAGGGGTTGGGGGGGTTAGACTGTGTAGTCAGTGCATGTGTGCGTTTAGAATGGCTATGGCTTTTGGGAAAAAACTGTTCTTGAGTCTGTTTGTCCTTGTTGTGATGCACCTGTAGTGCCTCCCTGAGGGCAACAGGTCAAATAGATCAGAGCCAGGGTGGGAGCTGTCCTTGATGATGTTTTTTGCTCTGCTGAGGCAGAGGGAGGTGTAAATGTCCATCAGGGAGGGGAGAGGGCAGCCGATGATCTTCTGTGCTGCCTTTACTACTCCCTGAAGCCTCTCCCTGTCTGCCATGGTGCAGGTGCCGTACCATACTGTGATACAGTACATCAGCAGGCTCTCAATGGATGAGCGGTAGAAGGTCAGTAGCAGGTTGGAGTCCAGGTTATGCTTTCTGAGGGCCCTCAGGAAGTGTAACCGCTGCTGAGCCTTCTTGATGACTGCTGTGATGTTGTCTGTCCAGGAGATGTCAGCGGATATATGGACGCTGAGAAACCGGAAGGTATGGACCCTCTCCACACACTCGCCGTTGATGTAAAGGGGGGCTAAGTCGGTGCTGTGCCTCCTGAAGTCGACAATGATCTCCTTGGTTTACCTGGTGTTCAGAGCCAGATTGTTCTTTGAACACCAGGCTGCCAACTTCAGGACCTCCTCTCTGTAAGCTGCCTCATCTCCCTTTGAGATGAGTCCGACCACTGTGGTGTCATCAGCAAACTTGACGATGAGGTTGTTGTTGTGGGCCGGACTGCAGTTGTGGGTGTGGAGACAGTACAGAAGGGGGCTCAGCACACAGTCTTGTGGGGTACCGGTGTTCAGTGTGCAAATGGAGGAGTGGTGGGGGCCGAGTCTCACAGTCTGAAGCCAGTTGGTAAGAAAGTCCTTTATCCATACATATGTGAGAGGGGGGAGGCCAAGAGTGACCAGTTTGATGATGAGAATGTCAGGAATGAGCTGTAATCCACAAAGAGCATCCGGATGTAGCTCTGCTGCTGCTCCAGATGGCTCAGCACAGAGTGGAGAGCTATGGCAATGGCGTCTTCTGTGGATCTGTTCATGCAATTTGCGAATTGGTAGAGATTGAAGTCTTGGGGGAGATAGTCCTTGATGTGCTGGAGAACCAGTCTCTCGAAGCACTTCATGATTACCGGAGTGAGGGCCACAGGGCGATAATCATTTAGGCTGGTGATGGGAGACTTCTTCGGCACTGGAATGATTGTGGCTGATTTTAGGCAGGACAGAATGACGGCCTGGGCTAGGGAGAGGTTGAAGATTTTGGTGAAGATAAAGGTGAGCTGGTGGGCACACGCTGTGAGCACCCTGCCAGGAGCACCCGTCTGACATCGTGCCCCTTTACAGTGAGTGGAGTAGTGCAGGAACCCTGTGAGGGTGGGAGCTGGGCTGGAGCAGGTGAGTGCTGCTGTTGTGATGAGTCAAAGCGAGCAAAGAAGCAGTTTAGCTCCTCTGCTAGCTGCGCACTTAGATCTCCTGTTGTTGCATCACAGCCTCTGTAGTTTGTGATGTTTTGTATTCCCTGCCACACCTCCCGTGTATTGTGGATGGACAGGTGGGACTCTATGCTCCTTTTATGGTCCGTCTTGGCTTTTTTAATTCCACTTTTCAGAGCAGCTCGGGCAGCCCTGTACAGAGCTCTGTCACCTGACCTGAAGGCAGCGTTGCGGGCTCTGAGTAGTGTACGGACCTGGCTGGTCATCCAGGGTTTCTGGTTTGGGAAAACCCAAATGTTTTTGTCCACAGTCACATTTCTAATGCAGAACCTGATATAGTCCAGTACCGTTCCAGTGAATGTTTCCAGCTCTTGGTGTTCAAATATGTCCCAGTCCATCTGTTCGAAGCAGTCCTGTAGTTTGGAGAGTGCATTTTCAGGCCAGGTTGTAACAGTCTTTATGGTGGGCCTGGCACTGCATCTGAGGGGGGTGTAGGCTGGGGAGAGCAAGAGAGAAAGATGGTCGGACTGTCAGAGTTTGGGGAGGGGTATAGCTCTGTCTGCATGCTTGATGTTGGAGTAAACATGGTCCAGAGTGTTCTCCCCTCTAGTACAACACTTACCATGTTGATAAAATTTCGGGAGTACAGTCTTCAAGTTGGCCTTGTTAAAGTCTCCTGCAATTATATGAGCACCGTCAGGGTGGGCTCACTGCTGTTCATTAATGGTATTCAGCAGGAGAGAGAGCGCTGTGTTTACATTGGCGTCGGGTGTAATGTACACAGCCATGACAATCACTACTGTTAGCTCTCTCGGTAGAAAAAATGGCCGGCATCTTACAGACATGTACTCGAGGTCAGGGGAACAGTGTTTGTTTATAATTGTCCCATTGTTGCACCAGTTCTCATGCACGTAAACACAGAGCCCCCCTCCCCTGCTCTTACCGGATTCCTTTGTCCTGTCCCAGCGGAGCAGAGTGCGACCTGCTAGCTGCATGCTAGCATCGGGTATCCTCGGGTGAAGCCAGGTTTCATTGATAATCAAAACACAGCAGTCACGAACATAGCAATTTCCAGCGAGTTGTAATTCCAAGTCATTCATTTTATGCACCAGGGATCTGGCATTGGTGAGATACAGGCTCGGTAGAGGTGGCTTGTGTGGTTGTTTCTTTAGCCTTAGCATAATGCCGGATCTGCGACCCCGCTTCTGTTTCCTTTCCCTCCTTCATCTGCACTGTCTCCTAGACCCGACAACAATCCATGGAGAGCCCGCTGGTCTTGCTATGTTGTCTGGGATGTTGTGTATGTGATGAAAAACACTCGAAACAGATGTCTGGCACTGGACACTGATGTCTATAAGGTTCTGACGGGTGTAGCGGATGTTTGCCAAACCGATCGTGCACAAACAAGCAAGAAAAAAAGTACAAAAACAACAAAAAAGAGCACTGAAAAAGAGAGCCGTGAGCCGCTGTGACTGTGCGTGCCGCCATTCTCTGCTAGAGAATAATAACCAAATAATAATAATATAATAATAATAACCAAAACTTTACTTTTTATCAAACAGCCAAGGTAGTGAGTTAGTGTTATTCCAGGGCTTGGTAACATGTTACTATTCACCTCTACAGTATATTCTGTGTCAGTGTGCATTCCCTTTTCTCATCTTAAAGCTCTGCAATTCAAAACGTTGAGTGGCTGCAGTTTTAATTAATTAATTTCAGCAGATGGCTATGTAATTTACTTAGAATTTAAATAAATATTGCCACATTTTTTCCAGATGACAATGAAAAAGGTAATCAGCAATATGATGACAACAGAAACACTTATGTTTACACATGAGCTCAGTAGAAGAGCAGATAGTGTTCAAGAAGGTAGTAAGAGAGTAACACATACACTCACATGAATCAACGTTCTTCTTTAAGCTAACATTATGACTATAAGGTTTAAATGAACATAACTGTGCACAGTTGCATAATCTTTATGCACAAAGACAAGGGTTATAAAAAATCAAACTTACAAAAACTAGTTTAATTTTCGTATAGTTATAGTTTTTAGACATTTTTTTTTTCATAAGAATTACATTTGAAATTTTTAAATCATTTCAGTTTTGTTTTGGTTTTTTTTCTGACACTTCCTGACTCACCATATAGGATACGCTTTTGTCCTTCTAGACCAGAATAATCCTAATTTTTAGTCCAGTTTTGGTCCATATTTTGTGCCGAAAATCAAACCCTTATGATAAACAGTAAACCTATAGGTGTCTTCAGGAAAAATTATCAGAAGGACTTGAGGTTGTGAAGGCCACATCAACCAGCTCCAGGGGTTCACCCCTAATGGGATACAAGGGTTCAAAGAAAAAAAAAATACAGGCATGTGGAGTGTCAGTTTATGCCGTTTCAAGGTTGCTGATGACAAATATGGTAAGATTGTACAGTATATGTTTGGTTCTTTACTGAGGGTCCTGTCCTACTAAGACCCACTTCAAGAAGATTAAAAATGACAAATTTAAAACATAAGCATGTGGGATATTGTTTTAGACTATTTTCAAGGTCAGTGATTAAGGATATTATGCTATTGTTGAATTGTTCCTTTACTAGGTATATAGCTCTCTATGAACCGCTATTAGAGGGCGAAACATGACGAATTTCTATCAAAATCAAGAATATTTAGACTTTAAACATTTAAATGTAAACACACATTTTAATATTTCAAATATTAGGTGCAAATATTCTTATTTATTGTGTACTTCTACCTCATGAAGTAAATCATTATGAATACCCCAAATTAGGACAGTTTATGCTAATTCAGGCTTTTTATAATTTTAGCTTCAATTAACAAAATAATTATTTTTTTCTTTAACAACATGTTTTATTTTAATTTTAATTAGTTGAAAAAACGCTGCATGATAAGAAAACACTGCATGATAAGCATAAGCATAAGCTTTATTTGACTAGTAATTGTTTTAGCAGCAGTCTTATTTTCTTTTGTTGTTTTCTTCAATGTTCCAAGATGCCTTTAGCATTGTGATGTCATTATGATGACGACTGATGGATATTGGTATTTGTGCTGAAGTGAGACAGCACATATGCCCTACTGAGTAACACCTTGGTGGCCATTTGTTCTACACTTTCTAATGACTATCAGAGAGCCAGACACCATCTTTGTGATGTTTTTTACAACACTAGTTTACATTCTTTGTAACTGATGCACAAGTGTCTTCTTTCTGCTTTGTTTACTTTACGTCCTTTGATTAGACAGACTGTGTAACATTTGTTCTCTGAGGACTGACTTTATTTAGATACTCTGACCTCACAGTGTATGGTGAGCAAACGAGTAAGGTAAGCAAATAAGCATATGCAAGCTCTGCCATAAACCCCCCACTTATAGCTTCTTTTTTTAAGTCTACAATAATGCCTACCAAGCACTTGCATCACCTCCTTTTTCAACGTTTTCAGTTCTCTTAGTCACTACTAAAAATGTAAGTGAAGCAGCAGCACATTCTGTGCCTGTTGATTTTTTTTGTGCTTGTATAGTTATAACAGGTAAATGAATACATTTGCTAATAAAAAATAAAAATAAAAAATATACATCTAACTTGTGGAGAGCTGATTGCTCCTTTGTATCTTGTACTGCCTGGATTAAGTGGGTTAAAAACATGGATGAGTGTAATTTAAATATCTGTATATAACAAATACAATAACACTATTTGGTTTTATCAAAAATTACTTTTCCAGTGCTTTTAACACCATTCGACCTCATCGACTGGAGAAAAAGCTCAAGGCTTAGATTCTTGATGCTCCCACAGTCTTCTGGATCATGGACCACCTGACCAACAGACAGCAGTTTGTGAGACTGAGGTACTCTATGTTAGAAGTGGTGGTGTGTAATCCTGGATCACCTCAGGGAACTGTCCTGTCTCCCTTTCTGTTTGCCCTCTACACAACCCGATTTACAGCACAATGCCAGCGCTTGCTATCTACAGATATTTTCAGATGACCCATCCATCACAGGCTGCATTAATAATACAAATGAGTCAGAGTACGGGTCAGTCATGGAGAAATTTGTCTTGTGGTGCAGGGACATCAACCAGCAACTCAACATCAGCAAGACAAAAGAACTGGTGATGGACTTCTGACATGCCAAGAAGCCACAGAGACCAGTCACCATTCAGGGTGAAGACATGGAAGTGGTGCAGAACTACAAGTACTTTGGGGTTCACATACACAGCAAACTCAACTGATCTGACAACACACTGGTGCTGTACAAGAAGTGCCAGGGCAGACTGTACTTGCTAAAGTGACTCAAGTCTTTTGATGTGTGTAGCAAGCTACTGGAAATAGTCTACCAGTTCATAGTAGCCAGTGTGGTGTTCTAGGCTGCAGTCTCCTGGGAAAGCAACCTAAGCTCAAAGGATGCATAATGCCTTATCAAGAAAGTCTGCTCCATGACAGGGCAAACCCTGAACACACTGGAAGCTGGGAAGCTGTTGTGGAAAAGTGGATGGTGGGAAAATTGGATGCCATCATGAAAAAATCCCCTCCATCCCTTCCAGGAGGTGGTGTCTTGGAGTATTTTTAGCCACAGGCTCATTCCACCATGGTGTGCTAAGAAGCATCTCTGGGGGTCTTTTCTGCCCATTGCTGTGAGGCAATTCGATGCTTCCAGCCTATGTACTTGTTAAGTTTATATTTATTTATTTATTGATTTATTTATTTATCTATAAATTGATGTATTACCTGCCCTGTGAGTCTGTATACTTGTTTTCATGTTTCCGTTGTATGAATTTGAATTTCCCCATGGGATTAATAAAATGTATCAAATCTAATCTATTAAAAATTAAAATGTATTAATTATTAAAATAATTAAACTGGGTTACTTCATTATACACTGAAATTTCTCAAACTCCTTTAAATGACTCCACATTTAAGGTGAGATATGATGAATTTTATGTCAAAGAATTCTTTTATTTTGTATTTCCCTCATCTTATGATACAATTTCAAACAAGATCTCCCTAGACATTAACTACTGTACTTGTTAAGTTACCTTTTAAGACAGCAGTACAATTGTTTAATTTTTTTTATTATTATTAAGTACCTAATGCACATATTTTTAATTACCTGTCAGATACTCCACTAGTCAAGTACGGAGGAACAGAAAGAAAAATCTAAAACATTTTTTTTTATAAAAGTCGTGAAATTTGTGATTTATGATTGGTGAATTGGATCTGCAGATGTTAAAAGCAGACTTTTTGTAAATATAGAAATAGCCATTCTTAAAGACTTATTTTAGAATATGTATTTTTCAAACAAATTTTAAAAATAAGTTAAAAAAGCAAAAGAATCTAAATGCACACCCAACATTTGAAATAGGTACAAAGTTGCATCTCATCAAACAAGACCATGTATGCCTGTCTTTCTGTTCAAACTAAGTAGTGATATACACATTTAAATAACAATTTTCATTCAGATTCTTCCCTCAACTTTCCATATACACCAAATCTTACGTTTCACAATTGTGCTGGATTAATGAAGAAAGTACAATATATTTGCCTTAAACTTAGAATATTTCTAAGGTTATGCATGAGGGGCAAAGGATAACCACCTGAGCTCTAGACAAAAAAAATCAGAAATAAAACAAGGACAATTACCCTAAAACACTACAGAATGGGCAGCACGGTGGTGCAGTGGTAGCGCTGCTGCCTCGCAGTTTGGAGACCTGGGGACCTGGGTTCGCTTCCCGGGTCCTCCCTGCGTGGAGTTAACATGTTCTCCCCGTGTCTGCGTGGGTTTCCTCCGGGCGCTCCGGTTTCCTCCCACAGTCCAAAGACATGCTGGTTAGGTGGATTGGCAATTCTGAAATTGGGCTTGGTGTGTTTGAGTGTGTCCTGCGGTGGGTTGGCACCCTGCCCAGGATTGGTTCCTGCCTTGTGCCCTGGGATTGGCTCCAGCAGACCCCTATGACCCTGTGTTTGGATTCAGCGGGTTGGAAAATGGATGGATGGACACTACAGAATGCAGTATTCAACATTTTTCTTGTTTTAGCCTTTTCTTATGTTTGTTTATTTTTCTGCTAACTTTATGGTTCCTATGTCACTGTGCTGATAATTTTGGATGTTGTTATTTTGTTGTCTGTTTTGCTGCTGCACTCATAAATGCATACGACATCATAAACACCATTTGAACAGTCCATTGTGACAAGCACTGCATAATAAAAACATGTTGCTCCTCAAAAGTGTAAATTTAAAAAGCAAAGACCCTTGTTGTTAGCATCCAAATAAATACATAAATAAAGCAAAATCAAGCTTTGCTTTTTTTGTCTTCTAGAGTGTGCAGCAAGATGGAATAAAACCTAATAAAAAGAAGTGTCAGTTTGGATTAAAATAATGTATCACTCTTTTGCAACTGACTTTCTGAAACAGGTGCAGATCTAAAAACATTGAATGTGATATTTTTCTTGACTTGCCTAGAACTGCTGACCAGAAAATGTTTTCTGCACAGTTAGAGAATGGCTAATGTGAGTCAAATCTGTCTTCAAAAGACTCATAGCTAAGAGAGTTATAAACGTAACAACAATGGAGATACCTGAAAACGGCTTTAGTCACAGAACCTGTGTTGATCTTGTTTTATTAATTCAGATGAACAATAATATCCATGACTGCACTAGAAGATCCTTTAGAAGCACAGCAATTTCATGCTGGTGGTAAGGACAAAATCTGAATGTTTCTATGCAGAAAATAAATGATTAGGCTTACTGTAAGATATAAAAGATTACACAACTATGGATTTACCTACACTCATAAATCACTAGACATTATATAGAAGAATTTGAATTATCTGCCAGAATTCAGTTTGTTATGTCACATTGTCAAAACAGGTAGGAGTTTAAATAGCTACTGTATAAGTTCAATTCATTTGGTATGGATTTCCTAAAGATATCATTTAACAGTTCTCAAAAACAGATCAACTTTTTTTGAAATGGGTCATTACTAAGGGCAGACCATATATTTTTTTTTTCATTCTATGAGCTGAAAAGAGATTTAGAAGGGGCTCATTGGAACAACAAAGTTCTGAAGAAGAACCAGAAATTTGGTGTATTGTAATATGAGACAATGACTGGAAAATATGGAACATGTCCCAAAACATGATCTATCTATCTATCTATCTATCTATCTATCTATCTATCTATCTATCTATCTATCTATCTATCTATCTATCTATCTATCTATCTATCTATCTATCTATTGTTGAGTAAGTTCTTATGTTAAGTAACTGCAAATAGAAAGACCTGACTGGTATGTCAAGACGAAAAATAAAAATAGAAGCTTTATATAATGGTAATAATATTTATTTTTCAGTTTGTGAGTCATCTATTTGTCCACTTGTAAAGTCAGCACATACTTGTGCTCCAGACTTATTTACAAGACAGAACTGTTCTTTACGTCATATATTTACATTATGCATTTGTATCAAGTATTTACTTATAATAAAGGTTAAAGCCTTGGTATTGTCTGTTTCTATTTTAAAAAGCTTTGTGCAAGTGCTATCAAAAGTGCATATATTCACTATGGTGACTTGTACTCTCCACATACATAACAAATAAATGTTGAATAAATAAACTGCTGGTCCTTTTGTGATTTTTTTTTCTAACACTATTTACATTCAGTTTTACTTTTGAGTACTGTAATCAGTTTTGAAATAAAAACATGTGCAACTTCTTTGTCAGACATGGCATTCTAAATCTAGCAAGTACCTATAATGAATCATTTTTCAGCTGCACAATGTTTAAACAATCTGTACAACACTGACATTGTCAGCTAACGCTTCCATTACTTTGTATTCCTAGTCAAATGGTAAAGCTTGGAAAGACGTTCAGACTCTGAAACAGCTTCAGAGAAAGCAGCAGACAGCAATGCTGATCCCTTCTTAGCTCTGTTAATCTACAGAGCTCCACTGCTTGATTGTGGTAAATCTCAAGCTGACCTTTTAGTGGTGTGTCAAATATTATATAGCACTTTTTATTTACTTATATTTTCTGTTTTCTCTTTGTTTTTCTGGCTTTATTTGGTGGGAAAGGAGATTTTAAATGTTTCTGCTGCAGTAGGAATAAAATACACTCCCATCTTATCTGTTAAATTGTAGTACTGTATATATTGTAACACACTGTACATTTTTTGTTCTTTTTTAAAAAATAAAATGACAAAAAAAATTTTAAAAATCTTATACAAAAATGGTCACTTGCTCCTTTTCTTAAAATAAAACAAATAACTATTGTGGCAAATTGATGACACATGAACATAGTGCATGAGGGAAACAAAAAAGGATACTGGAAATATTAAAAGATAGAGCAAAATACTTCCAAGATTACAAGAAATGAATTTATGAATTATTTCAAGTTTTTTATAGTGTACATTTTTACAGAGACCTCTTGTGTACCTGAATGTCCCAGAAATAGCTAGCATTTCAATAGAAACAAAAGTGAATCAAGTAGAACTGAAGTGCATTAGTAACAGTAAAGACAAAATAAAATACATAGAAAAGGCAAGAGCTCTTAATATCTTTCAGAAGCTTTCATATATGAAAATGTCAAAAATCTCACAGTAGCTATAGGGAATGTTAAGCAAATACTCGTTGATTTGTTGATTATAGGCAGAAAAGTGCCACTGAGATTAAAATGGCTGATATCAAATAAAATACTGGGATCTGAATACTCAAGGAAGCTAGTGATTTAATAGCACATATCTTTCTCAGATATCTGCAGTTTTTTCTAAACTCTGGCAGCCTTCAAACATTGTAAAATTATATTAAAAAGGTGATCACACCAAGGCTATAGGCCATTAAGCTTAATGTGTATCATGAATAAATTAATGGTAGCAATTATTACAGAAAAGATTAAGCAACACTAATGAAGTACAGGTGTATTACTGAATGGTCAGCTTCGGTTACAACAGGGAAATCATGTTTCACTAAAATGGGTGATCTCTATGAGCAAGCAACCGAAGCATTTGATCAGGGGTGTATACAATATTATTTTCCTTAATTTTCAAAATGCCTTTGACAAGGATGCAACATGAAAGACTAGTGATCAAATTACAAAAAAGTGGGACTTCATGGGGTGGTTTGTAGATGGGTCACAAAATATTTAGTTTTTCCTTAGATATCTCTTAAATACCATGTATTGATTCATTCCAGTTCCACTACACTTACTACTGTTGCATCATGGATCCATCATGCCGAGTTCAAAGCCCCATGCCTTTCTTCATTGTCTTTGCAGACTTTACACATTTTTCTATGTCTGTATTTTCCTCCGGGTGCTCAGGTTTATTTGCCATATCCACATTTGGTCTGTCTGGGTGTGTTTTTATTCAGAAGTATGATCTGCAACCTATCCAGAACTATTTCCTGCCTTGTTTCAGTGCTGTGGGAATCGTCTTTACACCCCTGACCCTTAATTGAATTAAGCATGTTTGGTAACGTTATTTTGAAAACAACCTGCCTTTGGGATCAGTCCTTGGGAAAATGCTGTTTTTAATTATATACAGTAATCCCTCCTCCATCGCGGGGGTTGCGTTCCAGAGCCACCCGCGAAATAAGAAAATCCGCGAAGTAGAAACCATATGTTTATATGGTTATTTTTATATTGTCATGCTTGGGTCACAGATTTGCGCAGAAACACAGGAGGTTGTAGTGAGACAGGAACGTTATTCAAACACTGCAAACAAACATTTGTCTCTTTTTCAAAAGTTTAAACTGTGCTCCATGACAAGACAGAGATGACAGTTCCGTCTCACAATTAAAAGAATGCAAACATATTTTCCTCTTCAAAGGAAACAGAGAGTAAAGCAAACAAATCAATAGGGCTGTTTGCTTTTAAGTATGTGAAGCACCGCGGCACAAAGCTGTTGAAGGCGGCAGCTCACACCCCCTCTGTCAGGAGCAGGGGGAGAGAGAGAGAGAGAGAGTTTGCTTTTCAAACAAAAATCAATACGTGCCCTTTGAGCTTTTAAGTATGCAAAGCACTGTGCAGCATGTCCTTCAGGAAGCAGCTGCACACGTCCCTTTCGTCTAGGTGTGCGAACAGCCCCCCTGCTCACACCCCCCTACGTCAGCGCAAGAGAGAGAAAGAGAGAAAGTAAATTGGGTAGCTTCTCAGCCATCTGCCAATAGCGTCCCTTGTATGAAATCAACTGGGCAAACCAACTGAGAAAGCATGTACCAGAAATTAAAAGACCCATTGTCCGCAGAAACCCGCGAAGCAGCGAAAAATCCGCGATATATATTTAAATATGCTTACATATAAAATCCGCGATGGAGTGAAGCCGCGAAAGGCGAAGCGCGATATAGCGAGGGATCACTGTACATAAATTGGACAAAATTTATCGAACAAGCTGGTTAGGTTTGCAGATCACACTAAAGTAAGTGGAATGGCAGAAACTTTACAATTAACATGAATATGGTCAGAATTCAGTTTTTGACAAATATCCGGGAGAAATAGTTTAATATAAATCAATACAATGGAAGTGAAATTAGTTAATATGATTACAAAAAAAAATCATTTGTTCTATTATTTTACTTAAAAAGGCAAATTGAAAAAGAGTCTAAAACTGAGCAATCAAGGTTACTATTCTTAAGCAGAAGTTTAACAACAACAGTATTTGGAAGGATTTCCCAGTTCTATTGCAAAGTTGCAATTAAGCAATCTGAATTAGATCACGGGTGCATGTGAATGGTTTAATCTGAGCCATTACTTTACAAAGTTCAAGTTAATTTATTTGATAAAAGAACTTAAGATTTATGTGACAACACATAAATCCTGCCAATGAGATTGGTATTTCCAGGGACAAAACCAAATGATGACACCCATGAGCAAAGAACCCACCTTTCCCTCTCTTTTGTTAAAAGTCTTCAATTCAAAATTTCAATCCAGTTTGAATGTGTTTCCTGTTTGTGCATTACTATGATTCTCTGGAAGTATTTATTTAACAATATTTTAGCAAAAAAATGCATGTCTTTAGCATGTTGTGAGTATACGACTCTATGACTTGACAGGTGCATTATAGGAAAACACGAATAGCATGAGATTTGTTTCATTAACATTTCTGGTATTGTTTTCTGTGGTCTCCAAAGATTCCCATTCTGTCTGGAGCTTTATTATCTGTTTTATTTTAAAACATGAGATTATAAAATTATTTTCAGCCATCTCTACAAACCACCTGGTGTAAGTAACACAACCAAAATACTATTTTTGAGTGGAGTATTCCTTAAGACATTTTTGGTATTTTTAATATATTTTGGAATCTTGTATTGCATTATACTTTTTTTGATGGCATAGATGATTTTGCTAGGGGCAAAAAATTTTGTTTACCTTCCGAATTTGATTAAAAATGAAGTCAGCATTTGTTTTGTATTTTGTTCCTGTCTTGCTTATTGTCATTTCATGAACAGTCACTCTGTTGTTCTTGGCTGTGTTTCTCTGTGCACCAGGCATTCAGTTATATTAATCATTTAATATTATTTGTTTCTGAAGGCTGTTCATATTTTTCAGATTGTTCTTTGATTGGGGACCACAAAACTCCTGTGATGAGTGAATACAGTGGAGTTTGCTTAGGAACTTCACCAAACTTTCTGAAATGCACTGATGTTAAAGGCAAAGGAGGAACTGAACTGAACTACTTTCTAGTGGATAATAATGATGAAATGGTCTTTTAAGTGTCCTTTATTGATAGACAAGCTTCTGCCAACTATTCTGGGCTGATTAATGTGAACCTCAAGCAACAAAACATGCAGAGAGAGTGATACCCACAAACACAATACAACAAATGGCTATCAATAAGTAAAAAATATATAATTATGTTCACAGAGTTCCAATCTTTTGGGCACTGATTGGCCATTTCACACAGCATTTTGAGATGTCAGGCTTCAGCCATGGTGCAGCGGCGTCCACATAGCTGGCACATCTTTTTGTTTCTGATTTATCTGTGTAGATGTTTCACACCTTCTTCTCACTTCTTGAAGATGGATACAGCTTATAAATAGTAATAAATCTTCTGTTATTATTATTATTTCACAGGGTCTGGCTATCACAGATAGCTGTCTATCTGATTGACTGTTAGCAGCAGCGTGCCAGTAATTAACATCTTGCCTTCTCTCAATTAACAATGTGTTGCTACACATTCCTCTCAATTTAAAGGGGCAGAGCACAGGGAAAAAGTACATCTTCATGTAAACTTAAGAAAAATTAATTGCAGTCATTAAGATAGATTAGCTCTGAAAGAGTATTGATTTTTTATTGTAAATGTCATTCAATTTGAGCATATTGAAAAGCCTTGAAATCTCTACAGTATATATAAAGAAATGATGATGAATGGTACACATTAGTATAATTCTGTCTGAAGCATAATTGTATCTCTCTGTAACCTCTGTAACCCATTTCCAAATGACATTGATAATACAGAAGAGTTGATAGTGATTCATTATGCAACCAGTTTTTTCTTATAAACAAATTCGTTCAACAGCCAACAAAGTGTATAATATAGCTAGTCAGAGGCTTCATGATACTTGTAAAGAATGTTTCATTTCAGCACAAAATTTAAAGTAGAGCACAAGCTCTATATAATACGTACTGTGAGGAGATCTAGTATCAGATCTGTAGGACACCCACAAAGATACCTCCATGTCAGTCAAAAGGAATATGGCATAGCAGGAACTGGCACGTCTTTCAATGTATGTTCTCCGAAATGGCAGCTGAGCGGCATTGCGCACCTAAAAAATGTATGGACCCATTTGAACGTAGCAGTCTAAAAGGCAATTACAGGCCATTAGGCAACAGTTATCAAAGTTGCTCCCAAATTTAGCAGTGTCTATTGGTAGCAATATATGAGTTGATCCTTTTCTGTTTCTTATACAGTAATCCCTCCTCCATCGCGGGGGTTGCGTTCCAGAGCCACCCGCGAAATAAGAAAATCCGCGAAGTAGAAACCATATGTTTATATGGTTATTTTTATATTGTCATGCTTGGGTCACAGATTTGCGCAGAAACACAGGAGGTTGTAGAGAGACAGGAACGTTATTCAAACACTGCAAACAAACATTTGTCTCTTTTTCAAAAGTTTAAACTGTGCTCCATGACAAGACAGAGATGACAGTTCTGTCTCACAATTAAAAGAATGCAAACATATCTTCCTTTTCAAAGGAGTGCGTGTCAGGAGCACAGAATGTCACATAGATAGAGAAAACAATCTCTAGCAAACAAATCAATAGGGCTGTTTGGCTTAAGTATGTGAAGCACCGCGGCACAAAGCTGTTGAAGGCGGCAGCTCACACCCCCTCCGTCAGGAGCAGACAAAGAGAGAGAGAGAGAGATAGAGAGACAGAGTTTGTTTTTCAGTCAAAAATCAATACGTGCCCTTCGAGCTTTTAAGTATGCGAAGCACCGTGCAGCCTGTCATTTCCGGAAGCAGCTGTACAAAAGATAGCAACGTGAAGATAATCTTTCAGCTTTTTTAGACGAGCGTCCGTATCGTCTAGGTGTGCGAACAGCCCCCCTGCTCAATCCCCATACGTCAGGATCAGAGAAAGTCAGCGCAAGATAGAGAGAAAAGTAAGCAATCTAGCTTCTCAGCCATCTGCCAATAGCGTCCCTTGTATGAAATCAACTGGGCAAACCAACTGAGGAAGCATGTACCAGAAATTAAAAGACCCATTGTCCGCAGAAATCCGCGAACCAGCAAAAAATCCGCGATATATATTTAAATATGCTTACATATAAAATCCGCGATGGAGTGAAGCCGCGAAAGGCGAAGCGCGATATAGCGAGGGATCACTGTACTTCTAAATGTAAGAATTTCCATGCGTTGCTTATCTTTTTTATGGCATTGAGTTAAATATATCTGAATCAGTATCACACTTTACTTCAGTCCAAATATAAATATAAAATTTGGTTTTCAATGGCATACACATGCTTTTTCATATCTTTCTGTCTGATGCAAACAGAATTACATTTGTAACATTACCCACCATACGAAGTCCATTACCCACCATACGAAGTCCACTGAACCTGCTCACAAGGTGGTCTAAGTTAGTATATAATTTTATTCCCCTTCTCTGACTCCAAGAAGTACACTGCGACTGCACTTAGTCTTAGACTTGGTCTGCTGCTAGTCCACAGCTCAAGGAGACACTGCAACAGCACTAAACCTGAAGGTTTGTCTTGTTACCATATATAGAGTAAACACTAAGACCAGATCAGCACCAGATCATCCTGAGCTGACAGCACACTGCAAATGACCCTCATGGTTTTTGATGGATGTTTTTCATAGCTTCCAGTTCTGGTTGAATCTTTTTAAATTAATATATTTAAGTGTGTGAGTCTCTGTTAACAAACCCAGCTTTTGTTTTTGATCACAGTTTACACTATATACATTCAGGTGCTTAACCATTGCCACCATATAATAATACAACATAATTCCATGAAGTATAAGAAAAGTATTGTTTTTATTCCTGTATTTGGGTTATGGAATATTCATTCGCCTCTGATTGGCCTGGAATTGCCTGTATAGCATCATAGAAACCCCACAGAAGAACAACTGATGATTTTAATAGTGGCCAGTTCTGTATGTGAATTCATAATTGATTTTCAAACTGAAAAGTAGCATAACTGTAATGAAATGAGGAAGTTCAAATTTAATAACTTGTACATATCCAGAAGAAGACCTAGAACTAATGATTCAATTCAAAGTGTCTGTGAATACAGGAGAAGAACATTATCTCACTGTGCTTTCAGTGTTTCATTTTCAGCAAGATCAGAGTGAATATTTGGGCAAAGAACATACTGTAAATCTAATGCATATCATCTTTAAGTATTTTTATGATTATAAACCATATAATGTTCAGTATGCTGTATACTTGCTCATCAACTCAAGTAATTTGGCAGCTTAAGAGTATCTGGAGTAAAGTATGCATAAACCTAAAAAAAGGGCAATGCTACCAACAAAAGATCTGCTGATGTTAAAAATGATTACAAGTTAGTTTGAGGGCCTGGTTTTCTGCTAGACTTAAAACTTACAATCCTGTTTGTGTAGTTACTTTCCAGCCTAATTGCTTTGAGCAATTTAAATCTGAAACAAGTGGACTCTGGTGAAAATGTCCACTCCTGCATATGTTTTGGGCTCAGAGCTTGTTCCATGTCTGTAGATTTAAGCTCATGATTGTTATATTTCAGCCAGGGGGTTATTCTATGGTTTTTGTGTGTTTTCTTTTTTTTATTGTTTTGGCTATTTTTGCCAACCTTAATGTCACTGGCCCTGGGTCCTCCGTCTGCTATCATATTGAAATCAAAGAGAAGATCCCAGCAGTGATTCCATGATTGTTGCTGGAGGTTTTTGCATATTGATTTTCTTTTATATTTCTGGTTATAGAGTCTTCTTTTCTGTTTTGGATCCTGTTTATTGGATTGATATTGGAATCTGTTATCCTGGGTTTGCCTTTTTTATATGCAGAACCCCTTTGCCTTATTTTTGCTCTTTTTACCTGTTTGCTTGTGTTTACTTTTTTGAATACTTCTTTATTTATAAAGATACTTTGTCACACATTGTTTCATCTAGTCAGAAGTTTTATTTTTCCTATCCTTAGAGAGGCATTTTTGTATATTTTGAACATTTAAAGTACTTGTGTAGAAAAAGTAAGTAAGTAAAGTAAGACTTGTGTAGGCTGCACACTACCTGTAGTAGTTGGGGACTGGCTGCCAATTTCGTGGTAGGCCAGTAAAAATCCTGGCTTGTTTATTTGGAAGCTTCACACCTCTTTTGCCATGTTCTCTAGTTCAAAATACTGATTTCAGTTTTAAAAACTGATTTCTGTAGGATCAGGGAATGAGTTAATTTTATAGTACAGTGGCACAGTAATTGAACTATAAAAGGAGTTCTGAAGACAGTGGCCTTTATAACTTGTTATGTTAAACCTTAGCATTTTTTCATTTTCAGTTTTACCTCATAATACTGTGACCAAATCCTTCATTATTTGTGCTTTTCCATAGTGTAACTTTTGCACTGCAGAGTGTGCTTTTCTTGTGCTTACTTTGTTTTTTTCTTTCTTTCTTTGAATACCGTGGTGGTTGTGATTGTTTGGAGCTGTTCTGTGTAGGCCGGTATTAACATCTTACTGCAGAGGGCCAGGTGAAAGAAGCAAGCTTTTTCAGTCTTTGCATAAGGTCTTTATTTTTAACTCCATTTATTAGGCTAGTGTTAAGGTCTATTACTTCTTATTGACAACAGGTGATATTTCCTTTCTTTATCTCACTCTAACTCACTTCTAAGCTTACAGTATATAAATATGTATACTATGTATACAAGAAAAAGAAGAAGAAGAAGAAATACATACTGTACATGTTATATCAGTGGGTAGTTACCTTTGAAACATGTTTGGACTTTGGAGTGCCAAATACTGTTCACATTACTTTTATCCAGATGACAAATAGTAGCTTTTAAAGTGATTAACATCTATGTACTGTACGTAGTGAAAAACTCCATGCACTACGTCCTATTCTCTTTTTGTTAGTTACTTATGCATCAGGCTGCCAGTGCACACAAGAAGCTTGTAGCTGTAAGATTTTAGCACTATAGAAAATTATAGAGCAACGCCTACTGGAACACAGTGTGATTGCAAAGTGCAAACATCCTATGGTTAAATTACATGGTACCTCAATAACACAAAAATAGGAAGATTCCAGTTAAGAAAGAAGAATCCTCAGATTTTGAGAGCCTACGAATTAATTGTCAAGTTTCAAATCTAAAACTACATTATGAAAGAACTACACTTTAAGTATATTGAAGGAGAAAAAATAAAAATAAATAAAAAAAATTACAAAAACAGAAGTGTGCTAGTTCACTTTTGCAATTTCAATAGGTAAGTAAAACACAGAGTGAGATTTCTATTATTAGTTTATCGATAAATTCAATGCATATTACTCTAAGCTTTTTAATTTGAAGGTATAAAACATTTATGCTTAACCTTATCTCATATTGGTAAAACCACAGTAGTTTCCGTTATTTACTTGTGTGTTATTGAAGGTTGTGTCCTTGACTTTTATTATTTCCCTACAAAAAAGATATCCTGCCATTCCCTTCTAGCCATACCACAACAAAAGATGCAATACAGTCTTAACTGAAATAAAAGTATAAGTATGTCTCTCTCTCTGTACAACTACATACAAGTGGTGCTCTAATCAAACCTGGTACATTAATGAATTTTCTACTGATAGAATTGTTGCATAATTTAAAAACATTTTGAAGTGATTTTTAATTAAATTGTTGTGATTAACATTCTGCAAATGTATTTCTATTTTCATGGGTGTCTTTGTATTTAGTGCAACAATTTTTCAGTCAGTCAGTCATTTTCCAACCTGCTATATCCTAACACAGGGTCACGGTGGTCTGCTGGAGCCAATCCCAGCCAACACAGGGCACAAGGCAGGAACAAACCCCGGGCAGGGAGCCAACCCACCGCAGGGCACACACACACACAGACACCCACACACCAAACACACTAGGGACAATTTAGGATCACCAATGCACCTAACCTTCATGTCTTTGGACTGTGGGAGGAAACCGGAGCACCTGGAGGAAACCCATGCAGACACGGGGAGAACATGCAAACTCCATGAAGGGAGGATCCGGGAAGCGAATCTTACTGCAAGGCAGCAGCGCTACCAATGCACCACCATGCAGCCCCAACAATTTTTCATTTTAGAAGAAAACAGTTTATTAGTCTGCTACCTTATCCTTCTACTTTCATCACTTAAATTTTTTTTTTCACATTAATGTTTATGTGGATGAACACCAGAAGTAAGGCACCCTCCTCCTATCTCATTTGATATAGTATGAAATAGAACATTTGCTGGCCACTATATATTATACTTTTTTTTTTCAATTTGTAACTGTGTATTTACACATACTATCAAGAATTTCACTACTTGAAATGTAAGCGTTAATCCTTTATCTGTCGCATTACTGATCATGATCATGATAGAAAATGTCAGATGGGTTGTGCTTTGCCTTTTCTGAAACCTCTTGAAAGAAAGCTACTTTCCTATTTGGATAACAATCTACTTTTCTGAACCTTTGCTAGTTACTTCCTATAATGCTATTTTCTACACAGATAGACCTTTATTGATTCATATTCTCACCTGAAACGCATGTAAAGCTGATAAGACTATAGTTGCCAAGGTCTTGTCCCTTTCTTAATCAGTGAAATTGCATTACTTTTCCATCCACTTCCAATCTGATGATATGAGCCCACTCTATAAAGAATTATCTGTAATTCTATTAGATTACCCTTCTTATTTCCTTTAACACATTTCCAGATGTTGTCTGTTTGTACCAATTTAAATTCTATTTTTTAGAAAAATGGAAAACACACTACTACATTTTACCCTTTATGGTTCGTGTTCTGGGTAATATAAAGCTTTAAAGATAACTTGACATACAATGCTTGAAATATAACCCACCTTAAACATTAAAAACAGCTAATGAGTTGTGACTTCTGGTATTGTTTTACAATAGTAAACATAATATTTTCCAATGATTTTTAGTAGAAAATCCATTTCAATTTATATTACATATTTATTCTGTGTTAAACTTACATTTTGCAGCAAATATTCTCTTTTTCAACATATATATGGTTATTGGTGCTTTCTCAGACCAGTTCATTTCAGAATAATGTTTAAAAATAGTATCATTTCTACCTCTGGAAAGCAGCAGAGGTTGATGAAACTGCCAAATAATTTACTAATCTAATCATTACAGATGAAAAATCAAGGTAGCACAATTTGTACCTCCATGGATGGGGTGGCCAAGATAATTGTGTCAGCAGTGTAATCTATTCATATCCCCTGGGTCGCCTACTGATATAAAGTTTGATTGCTGCCAATATGCTTCCAGAACAGTTCACTTTAGGTCATAATTGGCTCGTGGTTTCCAATGTATGAGATATAACTTAAGGGTGCTTCAAATTTCTACTTGAAGGAGATCTTTGTTGCTAAAAAAATTAAGTAGATCCTAGAGAAACAAAGCAATAAAAGTTATGCTTTACACAAATAATGCTTCATGTAAAGGTGAACTGTTGTGCATATGGTTTGTTGTGATAACGATGTAAAGCAATAAGAGATATTTTCCTTACATTTTATTTTACAAGGTCTTCAATATTCATTTTCAGAATTATGTATTGTGCTACAGTGCATAGCATTCTTGTAAGCAGTTCATCGCAATATCATTCATCCGATCCCATCTACAGTTTGATTTTGCCTTGTGCTCAATCCTGCAATGTGGGCTCTAGATTCTTGTGAAACTTTGGGGAACAAGTGGTTCAGAAAATAGACGATTAAGGGATGTTGACAGTATTTTATTTTCATTCAGTTAATTTTTGAAATGTTCTATAACTTCAAACACAATATGTGAAGCAAACCACTCATGTAATATTTTAATTTAGAAACGCATCTCATGGGGATTTTGCTTTGGGTATGCCAAGTGCCTGGGTTAACACACAGTAATTTCTTGGGAAGGGATAAAAACCATTAAATAGTAAACTGTGAATATAAACCTTGTTCTCTTTCCTTACCTCATAACATTAGACATTAGTCTGACATTGTGGTCAGCAACACAGGAGCATCGCAGGGGACTGTACTTTCTCCGGTCCTGTTCAGCCTATATACATCAGACTTCCAATACAACTCGGAGTCCTGCCACGTGCAAAAGTTTGCTGGCAACACTGCTATTGTGGGCTGCATCAGGAGTGGGCAGGAGGAGGAGTATAGGGACCTAATCAAGGACTTTGTTAAATGGTGCGACCCAAACTACCTACACCTGAACACCAGCAAAACCAAGGAGCTGGTGGTGGATTTTAGGAGGTCCAGGCCCCTCATGGACCCCGTGATTATCAGCGGTGATTGTGTGCAGAGGGTGCAGACCTATAGATACTTGGGAGTGCAGCTGGATGATAAATTGGACTGGACTGCCAATACTGATGCTCTGTGTAAGAAAGGACACAGCCGACTGTACTTCCTTAGAAGGCTGGCGTCCTTCAACATCTGCAATAAGATGCTGCAGATGTTCTATCAGACGGTTGTGGCAAGTGCCCTCTTCTACGCGGTGGTGTGCTGGGGAGGCAGCATAAAGAAGAGGGACGCCTCACGCCTGGACAAACTGGTGAGGATGGCAGGCTCTATTGTTGGCATGGAGCTGGACAGTTTGACATCCGTGGCAGAGCGACGGGCACTGAGCAGGCTCCTATCAATCATGGAGAATCCACTGCATCCACTAAACAGTATCATCTCCAGACAGAGGAGCAGCTTCAGTGACAGACTGCTGTCACTTTCCTGCTCCACTGACAGACTGAGGAGATCGTTCCTCCCCCACACTATGCGACTCTTCAATTCCACCCGGGGGGGTAAACGTTAACATTATACAAAGTTATTGTCTGTCTGTATACCTGCATTGTTATCACTCTTTAATTTAATATTGTTTTTTATTAGTATACTACTGCTGGAGTATGTGAATTTCCCCTTGGGATTAATAAAGTATCTATCTATCTATCTATCTATCTATCTATCTATCTATCTATCTATCTATCTATCTATCTATCTATCTATCTATCTATCTATCTATCTATCTATCTATCTAGACTGGCACATAGAATTTATCCTGAAAAAATCTTAATTGTAAGCAAATACTCAGCACAGACAAGCACATTGAATGGGAGACATCTAACTGTACTTTGTACAAAAGCAAATCTGTAGAAGCATGTAGCAATGTAAAATATTTTTACAATTTTGGACTATGAACACTGTGACAAAACACAATCAGGTTTAGCTGAGATGCAAAGCATTTGCTACCAAGGGGCAGTTAACTTGCCAATTTTTTCCCAGTGACAAGAAGCTATATTCTTTTATATTCTTGCACTGCACTGCGCACCAGCAACTTCACGTCTCTGCTGCTCGCATATGTGGATTTCACTTTCACCAAACAAAACTTTAAATTCGTGGGTAGACCTCTTCATTGGGAAGAAACACTACTTTTCCCAGATGGCAACACAAATTAGACGATTTACAAGTCCATCCATCCATTTTCCAACCTGCTGAATCCGAACACAGGGTCACGGGGGTCTGCTGGAGCCAATCCCAGCCAACACAGGGCACAAGGCAGGAACCAATCCCGGGCAGGGTGCCAACCCACCGCAGGACACACACAAACACACCCACACACCAAGCACACACTAGGGCCAATTTAGAATCGCCAATCTACCTAACCTGCATGTCTTTGGACTGTGGGAGGAAACCGGAGTGCCCAGAGGAAACCCACGCAGACACGGGGAGAACATGCAAACTCCACGCAGGGAGGACCCAGGAAGCGAACCCAGGTTCCCAGGTCTTCCAACTGCGAGGCAGCAGCGCTACCCACTGCGCCAATGTGCCGCCTGATCTACAAGTCTCCGACTTAAAGTTTAAAGCCAAACAATATCTACATACTTCTGTCATATCACCTATGTCCATATATTCGATCTCTTCGCTTTTACCTTTTCATCAATATCGCGACAAAAATCGTGACAACTGCCCATGAATGAATATTGTTTCTCTCTCTCTACAAGAAATGTGTATGACAATAGCATTCACACAAATGAGAAATGATTGAACAGTGTGCATGGTTATGTGGGCAGGACTTTTCCAAATCTCTTTGCATAAGCTCTTGTCTCGCGGGGCTTGAAATTTTCTCTCGCGGCATTTCACTTTCACCAAACAACAAATCTTTTAATTTTCATGGATACGCCTCTTCATTGGGAAGAAACACTACTTTTCCCTGATGGCAACACGAATTAGACAATCTACAAGTCTCTGACTTAAAGTTTAAATCCGAACAATACATTCAATCTCTTTTCACTGTTCCGTTATTTCACCAAGTAATAATTTCTGGTTGTTTGCTCTAATGTGATCTTTACTATCATTTTTTTTGAGACTTTCAAATTTTCATACTTCCATTATTTCTAACCTGCTCTGCATGTGTACCGTGCCAACGTTTCTGAATTCTTTATGACGTTCTACTTTGTCTACTACTCTTTGTCTTTTATTTCGGGCCCCAGGCGTGGTTAAATCTGTTGGCACAAAGTCTTGTCTTGTGGGACGTGAAAGTGTCTCTTTGAGAAAATCACGTCTCGTCTCCTTCCAAGATTTTTTTTTATAATAAAAAGATGTACATCTATAACCAAAAGCATAGTGATAGTTAAGCAAGGCAAAACATTAAAAAACGTTACTATTATTATTCAATACCATATAAAAATATTTGTTAAAAAAAAATCATAATGATCTTTTTTTAAGGTTTTTTTTTAATTAATGACTACCAACACAAAAAAATAGCTAGAATTCTTTCATGAAAGAAAAGAGAGAAAAAAGAAACAATACACCACTCTTATATTCATCATTCAGCTTTCTCAAATTTTAAATTATAAATTAAAATTATTTGGAGAAAATGAAAAACTAGCACTAAAACTTAAATGAACCCTATAATAAATTAATGGATAATATGAGTTGCTTGTGTAACGATAGAGACTGAAGAAGGTCAACCAACTACTATTAACATGGATTTCTATCTGAGTAAATGTGAATCATCAGTAATGCTGGGAAAAAAGCTCCTTAGTCTTTTCTTTTCTTTTCTTGGATGAATAGGAACTTAAAAATCATAAACTAAAAAGTCTGTATCATTACAAGTTTAAGGCTGCCTTGCAACCTGATACAAATTTAATTGTTTTGTTTTTAAGTCACTCAATAGTGTGTTCAAACTACAGTGTGTGTATAAATGTATTTATTTTTTCTCTTTATGTATTTATTTATTTAAAGAGCTTCTGTAAAAGGCCAAATTTCCCCTGGGGACAAATAAAGTTGTATCTGATCAAACACGGAGGGGGATATTCAAGTAGTGTTGTGTGCTTCTGTACTCTCCACATGATTTAAAAGGACTAGTATAACAAAGTGTTTGTCAATTTTAAAATGGCACCAAAAACTTGCTGATTGTTTTCAGGTATTAATGGAGTGTATTTAGTAACATCACTTTGACATCACATATGAGCGGTGAACACTGATTAGGTGATCAACAAAGAACATCCGGAATACCAAGATATGACCAAAATAAAGACAGAACTCAAACAAAATCCCAATTGAAAAAATATAAAAAGTGGGAATCTGCTAGAAATCCTAGAAACTGAGTTATATCAGCAAAGTTTCTCTTTCTTTTTTGACCTTCTTAAAAATGATAAAAAGATCAAAAGGAAACAAATAAAAAAGGATTGATCCAACAGTCCAATGAAATTATATATATATATATATATATATATATATATATATATATACACATAAAGAATATACTTTAGTAATTACATTTTTGTGTCTTTCTAGCTTTGTGCTTTGTTGTCTTTATTTATAGACTCAAATCTGCTTCTTTATATATTTCATGTCTAGTATTTGAATTTCTTTATTTAGATCTCTTTTTGGTGGTTGTATGCTTGGTTTGTTCATTAGGCAGTGTTGGATATTTGTAAATTGTATTCCGTTTTTCCCAAAGGATAATTACTACCTACAAAACAATACCTGTCTTGTAATTTCTGTGAAGACTCTCTCCCAGACAGTCAATAGAATGATAAGCATACCTTAGAAACATCTGGATGTTCAATGTGACATGAACTAATTGATTAATTGAATGTTTAGCAAACCTTAACAGACTATCTAAGAAGGGAATCCTAACACATCCTAAGATTTACCTTTCTGTTGTAAACTCAAATACCTCCTTCTGTTTAACTTCTAAAGATTACTTCAAGATTTTTTCAAGTGAGCATTATTCAATCCTTATTTTAGCAGTGTTGACAAAATGCATTTTATAAAAATGCTGGTTCCTTCCTTTCTTTGAAGGAATCTGAGTATTAACATTTTTCAGAGTCCAGTGGTTGGCGTCAGAAAGTGGATGCCTGCAGTGAGTCTTTGCTGAATTCCATTACCCTGACAGCAGACAAAACCTGGGCTTCTTATATAATAAGTTAAAGTCATTAACCCTGCTATTGGTATAGAACTATAAAATGTTCTTTGTTGTGAATTCCCTGTATGGAACAGGAAATGGAAGCACACTAAATGGATTATATTATATTATACGAATATCAGGGAAAATGTGTGCTATTCATAATGGGCAAGATATTAACAGAGGTGGAAGTGTTCCTTACTAAGAAAGGAACAGCTGCTAACTGTTAAAATGTAATCCCAGAACATAAGAAGTTTGACAAATGAGAGGAGATCATTTAGTCTATCGGGATCATTTGTTTATCTAATAGCTAAGTTGTCCTAATATATCATCCAGGTACATTTCAAAAGCTGTCAACATTTCTGCTTCAACTACACTACTCAGTAGATTGATTGAGATTCCCACAACTTTTTGTGTGGAAAAATTATTCCTGGCTTCAGCTCAAAAGGTACTTCTCCTAATTTCCACTGGTGTTCTTGAGTATTTAATTCTCTTTGTAAGAATTCTGCTAGATCAACTTTGTCGATACCATTGAGAATTTTCAAAACCTAGACTAAGTCCCTTCACAACCTTCTCTTCTCAAGACTAAAGAGGTATGATTTCCTAAGCCTGTCAGAGTAGGACAGGCCCTTCAGTCCAGGGATGCTCTTGGTTGTTCCTCATTGCACAGCTTCTAGAGGTCCGATATGTTTTTGTAGCGTGCTAACCATATTGTATGTGCATACAGTACTCCAGGGGCCTCATGTATAAATGTTGCGTACGCCCATTTCCACGCTCACATTGCAATGTATAAAAACTAAACTTGCCGTAAAGCCACACACATTTTCATGCTAGCTCAATCCCTGGCGTACGCACATTTTCCACTTGGTTTTGTAAACTGGCATCACCCAGCGTCAAAGCAGTGCTACTCTTCCTGTGTAGTTTCCCTTTATTTTTTAGATTCACATCCATGACACGGCTTTATCAAATACCCTGAAATTAACCGCATATCGTTTTTTTAGTTCAAGGCATCTGATTGTAATCAACTTGTAACCATATAATAGTGCACCAAATGGTCAAACTATTCCAAATACTGTAGCCACTATAGCGTTGTTACTATCAGTGTACCACTCAGAGTATTTCAACCCAGTGTATCTGAGTGTGGAATCACAGCTTTACAGCAGCTAATTGGAAAGCTTTACCACAGATTGTGTCAAGAGCGGGAGAAATATTGGGACAGAGCTTCTAGCACACGCTGCCTCAGCTATGTGCACAGTCTATTTGAACTGTTCTCATTCAGCAAACGCTTCAGAGCCTTTCCTGTATGGACTTCACGGTTCAAAAACAGTTTCATCCCAACAGCTATAAATGCACTCAAACAGTCCATCAAGTGCTCCCCATAGAAATGTTTGTACTTATAAGTACAATTACCTCACTGTAAACTTGCATTGAGCAACTTATGCTTTCATATTGTATATTTTTCACTGTTTTTTATCCTATTATTATTATTTTTGTTGTTGTTGTTATTTTACAATTTTATAGGAAAATAAGTTTATGAAGGATCTGCATATTGAATCTTATTGTATCATACAATAACAATAAAGGAATTCAATTCAATTGAAAGCGTGTATTTACAGATGATGACAACTGGCTTCTAAGTCGATTTAGATTTCCAGGTGCTATCTTAGAGTTCTTTATATCATTTTAAAGATGAAATGCATTAAAGTATATATGTTACATTATACAGATACATTTTTAACTTCATTTAAATAATGAATATATTGTTAATGATTAAATATGCAAGGACTCAGTGGGCAGCAGTAGTGATGAGCTAGCGCCCCGTTCAGGGATTGTTCCTGCCTCACACTGACTGCCTGGATGGACAGATGGATGGAATAATTAAACATGTACTACGAAGATATTTCAATGTTCCTTAAAAGTTTTGAAGAATCGGCATTCTAAGCTTACAGATGGCTTGACATTTATTAAATAGCTGATTGTGTGGCGATTGGTTATTTGGAGAAAGAAAAGGAAGGACAGGAATCGGGGGTTGGTACTTTGAAAGAGGCAGTACTGCTGCAATAAATTATTTTTTTGAGGGTCATGCATGACACAGCAAGCATCTTACGGGAGAAAGGAACAATCTCTGGAAGGGGCGCCAGCTCGTCACTACCACTGTGCCTCAATGTTTTATACATGCTTTAATTTTTATCATCATGAAAATGATATTAAGTATACATCTTAGTATTTAAAGTGTTCAGAGAGCTGTAACATCATGAATGTAATGTATTCTGTGTCCTGTCAGTGTAAGATAAGGCCTGTTTAAGAAGCACGTAGTGATTCACACACATAAGAGTACATTGAATAATACATAGAACACAAAGCATTTAAAGTTGAACTTTAGTTATGTTGGGATTTGAGAAACTACTAAATTAAACAATTTTAAGATGTTTTAAGATCACTCTCTGTCATCTAGGAAAATTGAGAGAATGAACTGAACTATAAAACACATATTTACAAGGTAGCATGTCCAATGATTTAAATAAACACATCTGATCCTGATGGCCTTTATGGGGAAAACTGAACGCTGTACCTATTATGAGAAATTACCAGGAGGACACTGACAGTTACTGCAGTTCCTGACTAACATGCCTTTTTAAATCTGATACACTGCATATTTAGACCTAAAAGCTACCTAAAGTCCAGCTGAAGGCTGTGTCCCTACACATGTATCTGAATACTGGATATGTGTGACAGCTACCTGTTTAAGGTAAATGGAATGGACATTTACAGAACTTGATGATAAGTAATTTAGCTGTAAATGTTCAAGATAGCATGAACTGGATACGTTGCACATGTCTGCAACCAGACGCTCCACCCAACTTAGGCAAAATGCAGTTGAAAGCCTTGATTGCCCACCCAAAACAGCACAGGTTGAGAGTTGTGGCCCAGAAATAGAAAATGTAATGGACCACACATAACTGCAAACTGTTTTAGCTGTGAGTTTGGGGACATATGGAAATGTGTTTCTGATGGACTTGTGTTGCTTCTAGAAAGGTAAAATTAAAAACTCTAATCAAGTTTTTGCAATCTCTAGAATGACATCTGTTGAAACCCTAATCTTTCCGATTCATACAGCTAAAGTAGTTTATATAGCTTTAAAGAAAAATCTCATATTTATGATTGCAGTTATAGAGTTGTAAAGGTAAGTTTTCTTCCAGAGCTTTGAGATATGTTTCATGTACGTCATTGTTAATGGATTAATGGTTAGCAATATAGTACGTACTGGTGGTGTTACTGGACTAATAATGAAAACTAGAAATGCTGTCTGCATGTGATGTTGTTAATATTCATCTTAAAATATGGGCCCTCCTACTAACAGAAAAAGGGCTTGAAGACTGAAGTTATGGGAATAATGAAAATGAATATTTATGTTATGCTTTATAGCACAGAAAGAGACAGTTGTGGAAGGACAATTTTAATAAGCAGCAGTATAAGGATTAATTTTTAATCCTTGTTTATTCCACTTTGTTTCACAACAGAAACATGCTGAGGAGCTGTTATTGTATTGGTTACAAGGAAATATCTGCCTGTGGTTCTTTATAATCTTTTATTGTAAATCATTTTTTAAGCTTAGCTTGTTTTTTCTTTGCTTACCATAAGCCAATATAGTAAATAAAAGTGACATGCAAATTCCATTCCATGTACAAGGGTGAATGGTAAAGATTAATAGCAATCTAATGAACAAAAGTTCAAATTTATTTTGGATCTTTTACACAGTCCTGAATAATATTGTCATTTGCTTGACCAAAATAAAGCATAGTAGTAAATGGTAGACCACTTCTGGGGATTCCTTGTCAGCAGCAAAATAGTAAAGGCAATTTTTGACCTGTCAGAAGGAACCAGATAGGAATTCAAACAACTGATTACACTATGCTATAAACCACCAACAGAGAGATCCTCGTCAAACTCATCAAGAAAACATTTCTTAGGCTCTTTAGTGACAACAATGGGAGCTACAATGACCACAGTCCTGAGATTAAGGTGAATCCCATTAAAGCTGTCAACTGGAAGTGATATGAAATGGAATCATAAGCTGTAGATAAAACAAGTGTCAGTTGCTGTTTAGCACTATATTACCTCTCAGCTAAAACGGTTAAAAAATACACACACTTGTGTATGTAAGTGTCTATAGATTCAGTCAATTACCTTTCAGTGACCTGAGTACACTCAACTTAAGGCTTGTAGCACTTAGGTTGTCCTTTGAGGACTCAGCAATAAGTAATGCATTGTCTCTTCCAGTTTCACTTTTGAAAAGTGAAAAATATCTCCTGAACTTCATATTTTTTGATGGCTGGAAACCCATCCCAATCAGTAAAACAAATGGCAGCTTTACATGTGAATCTGGGCATTAACAACAGCAGTTAGGTCTCACTCACAGTAGCAAAGGCTTTACATAAGAACACCGTTCAGTCCATCACGCTTGTTTGGTTAGCTCATAGTTGTCCCAATATCCTGCTAAGATATATTTTTTTAAAGAAGTCAAGGTTATAACTTCAATGATTTGGTAGTTTGCTCCCAATTCCATCAATTTCTTAAGAGCTTTCTTTCAATTTCTTAAGAATCACAGTGATTCTGATATGTTCCCTGTTTACTTGGCAATCTTTAGAATTTGAATATTTTTTTCATATATACTGCAACAAGCTTTTCATTTCTTCCTTTTCTGTTTTCCTGAATGACATATGGTTACCGATATTATGTTCCTCTCCATCACTTTAATTTAGTCATGAGTCTAGAATTCTTTTAGTATCATAGTCCCAAGCAAATGAAATTGCCTTTAGTTCATGTATTAGGTTTCAGGGAGGAGTTTTACATCTTGTATATTTGGCTAAATTTTCAGCAGCTGGGATGTTAATTTTTACTTTCTCATATGCATAATATAGAGAAATATAGAAATTGTGACAAAATTCAACCTCGAGATTTTTATGAATCTTGACGTTTTTGACCTTCCTGAGTCCGAAAATACCATTTTTGAAATTATGTCTGTGTGTAAACACGATAATTCGAAAATGCTTGGACCTAGGTCAATGAGATTTTGTACACCTGCTTTATATCAAAAATAAGGAATCCTATCAACTTTTGGGCCACTTCCGGCAACTGGAAGAGGTACTTTAACTGAATACTTTCACAAATTTTCAAGTAAACTATGGTTATAATTACAAATAGATGATTAAAATTTTGTATAGATATTTATAATGATAAAAAGCAAACAGATATGAAATTTGAGAAAAATTACTCAACCGGCAGTAATATTTTATTTAAGCAACCATCTGAATTTTTTGTATCATGGAAATATAAATGTGTACCCGATATTAAAAACTATTCAATATAATGTGTTGTGGCACCCGGACGGGGCTCATGCCTGGCCGGGACGCCCAGGAAGACAGGAGGAGGGCTCATTCCTCCTCCAGACCGTGAGGGGGCGTCTGCCCTGGTTGTATTGGGGACCACGGGTACAGGGCTTGGAAGCCCGTGGTCACCGCCAGGGGGTGTCCCCCTGCCTGAAGGACCCTGGCCCCCGGTACTTCTGCCACACCAGGAAGTGCTGGAGGGAAGAAGAGAGGGAACACCCGGAGTGCTTCCAGGAGGACAGCTGGCATTTCCGCCACACTGGGGCGTGTCCGCGGGATTGCCGGTGCACACCTGGAGCACATCCGGGTATGGATAAAAGGGGCCGCCTCCCTTCATTCGAGGATGGAGTTGGGTGGAAGCAGGACAAGGTGCAAGAAAGAGAGAAGGAGGCGGTCCGAAGAGGCAGAGTGGTTGGCCTGGACTTTGGGGAAGATTGGGGTTTGTGGCACAATAATTGTAAATAGTAGTGTAAATAAATGTGTGTTGGGTGACATGAGCATGTCTGCCTGTATGTGTCCGAGCCAGTCTCCACAGTGTATTTAATTTATATATCATCAGTTTAATAATAATGTATAAACATTGAACATACTATGTAAATATAAAGATGTAATGGGAACAATAAGCTGCTACTTCCCTATTGAGTTTCTGGTAATACATTTAATTTTATGATTTTATTTTTAATTTCCACCATCATTATCATAATTAGATTTTTCTAAGATGTAAAGAAACAGATAAAAGTGCCACAAACAAATTAGTGTTTTTTTAAAGTGCATCCTAAGTTGCTCTGATCCAAAATATGGTAGAGATACAGAATGGTTGAGGATGGCATGTTCGAGTGAGTAAGAGTAATTAGTAACTTTTACTGTTTTTTGTCAGTTGGCATTTTATTCAAGTCCATAAAATAATGAGAAAATCTGTTTTAGGCGTGATGTTAATGCAGTGTTGTGATTCATGGGAGTCACCTTTATAGCATTACTGGGTATTACTTCCTCCTCTGTCTTGTGACAGGTAGTTAACAGCAATTTTTATGAACAACCCTCTCAAAGGGAAACTTTGCTCACCTGGTTGAAGATTCTTTCTATGGTCAATTTACACAACTGTCAACCTCTTCCCTTTCTGACACATTTTTCAACAACAAATCTTTCTTAACATTTCTTTCCTTGTAAAATCTTTGAGTTATCTCCCATTGCTTTGAGATACAGGAGGAAGTTGGAGTATACATAGAAAATCCTACTCACACAACAAACACACACATAGGAAAAATGTGAAAACTTCATCCACCCAAGGCCATACGTTAAACTGAACTAAGGTCCCTTGAGTCATGTACTGAAATACTGCAGAACTCTATACAATAATGTTCTGTACCTGCCAAATTAAATTTAAGGTGAGGGGACTGGAGCCTACGACAATGCAGGAATAAAACCATGTAGATGTAGCACAACTTTTTTATTTCTCATCAATATGAGCAGATACTTCATACTTTTTTCTTCCATCAAAAAGATAGAAACAGCTTGTAAATAGTAATAAATCTTTTGTTATTATTGTTATTTCACAGGGTTCAAGTTTTATTGGGCATGCATTCAGCCCACGTCCCATTCCTTTATATGAATGCAGCAAGTGGCCTGCAGCTCCAGCTGCTGGCACATGAAGATCAGTTTGCACTACTCTGTCTAAATCAGTTATTGTCTTATTTTCAAAGATGTACTTAAATTACAAATGAAATATCGTCCTTGCTTGGATTTTTGTTACATTTGCTTCTACTGCTTAACACCTCTGCCAGTTCTCAGCAATACAGTAGGATGACAGTAAAAAATATATATATTGTTATTGTTTGTTTTTGTATTTGCCTAACTGGTCAGTGACTACTGTAAGATGGAAATTACTGAAAATAAATTATTAAAGCCTTCATAATTTAAACCAAAAAAATTGATAGTGCAGAAAACTATTTTAATAAAATGCATGTGTAGTGGATATTTCTTCGCATAATTACATAATTAGTCAGATTAGTCAGAAAGTGTAAGCATTAAGAGAATACGCTATTAAAACTATGAGTTCAACAAACATTGTTAGGTAAACCTTTAGTATAGCAACTCCATTATTAGCCATTTATTTTGTATTGATTTGTCTTTAATTACCACTTAAGACATCATGCATTAGCATACATTATTCTCAACTAGCTGCTTATTGACAGAGCAGTGACTGTTAACCGCAGTAAAAGACAGCTTTAATGGCTTTACATTGATTTGGGTCATTAAGTTTTCTATGTAATTCAAAAAGAGACACTCCAACTTCAAATCCAAGTGAGATTTGCCTGTCAACAAATTTGACTCGAGAATTTAAATTAAGTGGCAAACATATGTCCATGTTAAAAATTCTTATTTAGTAATTCTTTCTAAAAAAAAGAAAATGAAAACTGTCTTCACAAATTCATCCATGAAAAGATAGATTAACAGCCTGGTACATTTAAGAAATAAATGTAGGGAATGTATATTACAACATTATAACAATTATTTTATAATAAAATTACAAATAAATTCACAATCAGAATTCAAATACACCTGCTTCAACCAGAAATATCTTATATATTTTGTATTAAATTCTCCAAACCTATATTTGATAACAACTGACTGGCATAGGATGAAATGAACCTTGAAACCAGTCTTTATAACCTCAGTACTGGTGAGATGGAGATACACGTATTGTGTAGAAGGAAAAGGCTTCAGATGGAAAATAAAAGAGAAAAAGAAAAAAAAACATTATAGCTAATCTACATAGAAGTGTGCCTATTCAGTCTTGGAACCAACCTCACTGTGGTCAGTGGTGTTTTCCGTTACTACATTGCTGCATATAACAGTAATTAAAACTAGAAATGCCATTTACTATGCCAATGGGCGTAATGTTTTTACATTTTTATTATTTCATCAGTAAGTGTCTGTTACTTTTCCCAAATAAATGCAAATGTCCATGTTTTTTAACTCTAAAATTCAATTAAAAAAAAAGAGATTGATAATATTTTTCTTAGTTTATTTGCACTAAAGACTTCCCATTAACACTATTGAATACTGGTTTCCAGCTGTCAATTACTGATTTGTATATCCCTGTAAAATCCTCTCATGCGGCCCAAGTGCGAATAGTTGTCTCTGTTCTGCAAACAACTATACATTAATCACAGAAGAAATGTCACCTTTATTCCATTATAGGTTTATTACATTCAAAGTTTCACTACGTATGATGATGACTATAGACAGACCTGAAAAACTGTCAATGCTCCAATTGTTTCAGTGATGTATAACTGTATAATGCATCTGCAGCAGGGCAATGATTGTAGTTACTTAGATTATTGCATCTTTGTTATAAAAATAATTAACAATCATTAAAACAACTATGAGTTACAATTTAGAACTACTTCATCGTATTATGGGCTTAACACTAGAATTACCAAAGCATACGAAAAAACACGTAATTCCGACCCACCTTAAATCCCTTTGCACCACTCTGTCAGCGTCTTTTGTCTTATAAATGTGTCAATCAGCACAAGCAGCCTGATATACCATCACTCCCACTGCCGCAGAAAGGGCAAGATGTTCTCCCAGCTCAAGCCTTGATTATCCTGGAGTGAATTGCTGGAGCTCTAGAGGGTATATTAAATAAACACTTTCACAAAAGGTACAAGTATAATATAACAGCTTCCCTGGTGCAGCGGTAAGAACTGCTGAGTTGTAATCAAGAGGCCACGGGTTCAATCCTGGGTACCTCATGAATATACCATTTTGAGTAGTGAGCTGTTCTTATTGTTAATATTATACAATAAAAACATATATTTCATTTGTGTCTGTAACAGCCGGTGTAAAATTATAGTACTTGTAAAAGCGTTTTATTTTCACTTTTATTCTCTCAGTCACAATCACGATACAACCCCCCGAGACACCCCCCCAATTATGACGCTGTTAGTTTTTATTTGAAACTGGGAATGACTATAGATGTGAATGGTGTTTTGAAACAGCGGAACTGGAAATTCTCTGATCTGAAGGGATAAAAGCTGACACACAAACGCTGGTGAATCATGCCTTCTTGGTATCTTATTGTCACTTGAATTTTTTTTATTCAGTTTTATTGAGTGTTTCTTATGGTCAATGATGTCAAAACCACACTGACAAAAAAGAGAGACATAGGAATATATGATATTTGGAATAATTCATTTTCTGACCTGTATAGTACATTTCGGAAAACACTGAGGCACTGATGCAGCTTTATTCATATCATTCATATTCATTCACATACCTTCTTGCGGTTGTAATCAGTGACCACATTTTTTTTTCTTCGATCTTGCCCAATCTCCATATTTTGGTGCATTGTGGTGTTTCTTTTGTACTCCATGACATGCAGAGGAAAGAATAGTACAGAGAGGTCAGTTCCGCGCCATATGCAATCATAAATTCAAATGTTAACAGTTCCCACACACCCCAGGACCATCCTTCCTACATTTACGACATGTATACCTGTTGCAATGTACACACTTCTCTCTATGCTGTGGTTCCTATTACATTGAAGGAGCACCTGACACTGAGTTTGCTTTCCTGGGGGAAGCGGTTGTCTTGGAACAGAAGCTTCTCGATGTTGTAACCTCTTTTTCTATCACATTTTCTTGTAAGAAGCGACAACGAAGTTCCTCTGCAAGGTGAACAAAGAATACTCTTCTTTTCTCAGTGGACCTGTGCATGCCTTGCATAGTACATGTGCATTGATCGCCTCCAGGTCAAGCATATTGTAGCACACAGCAACTGGCCACCCACGTGTTCCTGCTCGCACTGAATAAGCTCCCACCTTCTGCTCCATGATGTCAATGCAGCAATGGAGAAACAAAGAAAGAGACAAATATATGTGACATTTTGAAGAAATCATTGTATGACCTGAATAGTACCAATCAGAAAACATTGTTGCACTAATGCAAAATATTATGTGAAAACGAACAGCGTCAGATCAGGTGTAAATTTGTGGAACTTGTAAAAGTTACCTTTTTTCAGTTTTATTCTGTCAGTCACGTTCATGCTCTCCCTCCCCCTATCCTGATCAGACCTTAACTAACAGCATCAGCATAAATTTACACCCGCTCTGACACCCGATTGACAGATGGATGCTGTCACACTCCCTATGAAAGACAATACGAGAAATGGTCAAGGTGTTGGCCACCTAGAAAATATCAGAACTGTTGTGCCAGTTGCACTGGCCCTAGCACTGACCCCTGTGGAACACCACTCTTAACATCAGCCAATTCTGATGAGGTCCCTCGCACCAACACCCCCTGCTTCCTGAGTCTGAGCCAATTCTGCACCCAACTAAAAATATTAGTGATTTAATTTGATGCCCAACCTCTCATATGGCACCTTATCAGATGCTTTCTGAAAGTCAAGATAAATAATATCATATGCTCCACTTTGATCATATCCTTTTGTTGCCTCCTCAGAGAATTCCACCATGTTAGTAAAACACGACCTCCAACCCATGCTGACTGTTCAGAATAACTGCTGTCCTTGCCAGGTTTTGCTCAATCTTATCCTTAATAATTCCTTCCGTTAATTTTCCTCTGTTGCATGTTAAGCTTACTGGCCTATAGTTGCTTGGATCTGCCCTGTCACCTTTTTATAGATAGATAGATAGATAGATAGATAGATAGATAGATAGATAGATAGATAGATAGATAGATAGATAGATAGATAGATAGATAGATAGATAGATAGATACTTTATTAATCCCAAGGGGAAATTCACATACTCCATCAGCAGCATACTGAATAATATTAAATTAAAGAGTGATAATAATGCAGGTATAACAGACAGACAATAACTTTGTATAATATTAACGTTTACTCCCCCGGGTGGAATTGAAGAGTCGCATAGTGTGGTGGAGGAACGATCTCCTCAGTCTGTCAGTGGAGCAGGACATTGACAGCAGTCTGTTGCTGAAGCTGCTCCTCTGTCTGGAGATGATACTGTTCAGTGGATGCAGTGGATTCTCCATGATTGACAGGAGCCTGCCCAGCGTCCGTCACTCTGCCACAGATGTCAAACTGTCCAGCTCCATCCCTACAATAGAGCCTGCCTTCCTCACCAGTTTGTCCAGGCGTGAGGCATCCTTCTTCTTTATGCTGCCTCCCTAGCACACCACTGCATAGAAGAGGGCACTCACCACAACCGTCTGATAGAACATCTGCAGCATCTTATTGCAGATGTTGAAGAACGCCAGCCTTCTAAGGAAGTATGTCTGTCTGTCCCCTCTTGCACAGAGCATCAGTATTGGCAGTCCAGTCCAATTTATCATCCAGATGCACTCCCAGGTATTTATAGGTCTGCACCCTCTGCACACAGTCACCTCTGATGATCACGGGGTCCAGGAGGGGTCTGGGTTTCCTAAAATCCACCACCAGCTCCTTGGTTTTGCTGGTGTTCAGGTGTAGGTGGTTTGAGTCGCACCATTTAACAAAGT
Organism: Erpetoichthys calabaricus; assembly: GCF_900747795.2. NCBI lineage: Eukaryota > Metazoa > Chordata > Cladistia > Polypteriformes > Polypteridae > Erpetoichthys > Erpetoichthys calabaricus. The sequence goes on from NC_041394.2 coordinate 249,216,336, forward strand.
CCTTGATTAGGTCCCTATACTCCTCCTCCTGCCCACTCCTGATGCAGCCCACGATAGTAGTGTCATCAGCGAACTTTTGTACGTGGCAGGACTCCGAGTTGTATTGGACATCCGATGTATATAGGCTGAACAGGACCAGAGAAAGTACAGGCCCCTGCAGCGTACTGTCTCTTTCAAACTGTCTTTTTCAAATGTACTAACCTCCTATTCCTGTCCTTCTTTTTCTTTCTCCAAGTACCCAACCACCACATAATCAGCTCAGTTAAGCCATCTGTAAGCTTAGAACTCCGATTCTTCAAAACTTTTAAGGAACATTGAAGAGAACATTGAAATATCTTCGTAGTACATGCTTACTTATTCTATCCATCTATCCTTCCAGTGTTGCACCAGCCCCAGCAAGAATACAGCATGAGGCAGGAACAATCCCTGCTAGCGCTGCGACACCGTGTCCTCACATGTTTAATTATTAAAAATATAGATTATTTAAATGATGTTAACGTTTTATCTGTATATTGTAATAAACATATTTTGCTGCATTTCATCTTAAAAATGATATTGTCATCATATGCAAGTACAAGCTTTATAAAGTGGTGCAGGTTTTGCAATATTATAACTGTATTGCAAGTTTACAGTGAGGTAATTTTGTCTTTTATTTTTCTTTTCTTCATTATGTAAAGCACTTTGAGCTACATTTTTTGTATAAAAATGTGCTATATAAATAAATGTTGTTGTTGTTGTAATTGTACTTATAAGTACAAACAGTTCTACAAGGAGCACTTGATGGACTGATTGATTGCATTTATAGTTCTTGGGTTGAAACTGTTTCTGAACTGTGAGGTCAGTACAGGAAAGGCTCTGAAGCATTCAAATAGGCAGCATGGCTGAGGCAGCGTGTGCTAGATGCTGTATAACGATAATTCTCTTTCCAATCAGCTGCTGTAGAGCTGTGATTCCACACTAAGTGATATAAATACTCTGAGTGGTGCAGTGAGAGTAATATGGAAAAAGATGATTTGCTGTGGCAACCCCTAATGGGAGCAGCTGAAAGAAGAAGAAGAAGGTGCAGTGAGAGTAACAACACTAAAGCAGCCATGGTATTTGAAATAGTTTGGCCATTCCGTGGACCATTATATTGTTACAGGTTAATTACAATCAGATGCCTTAAACTAACAATATGCGGTTAATTTCAGTGTATACGATAAAGCCACGTCAGGGATGTGGATCTAAAAAAGAAAGGGAAACCACACTGGAACATTGGGTTCCACCAGTTTGCAAAACCGAGCGGAGAACTTGTGTACACCAGGGTTTGAGCTAGCGTGAAAATGTGCATGGCTTTACGCCAAGATTAGGTTTTATACATCGCGATTTGAATGTGGAAACAGGAATACGCAACATTTTTGTGAGTACTCACCATTTATACATGAGGCCCCTGGTGATTTGTCCCTCTACAATTTCCAAATCCCTCAGTACTTCCTTAGTAGTCCCGTTCACCTCTGGGAGGTTATCCACTTCCTCACTTGTGAACACCTCAGAAAAATGTAAGTTTACGGCATCCGCTATTTCATTGTCTGTATCTTTTAATTCCCCTTTACTGTTTCTAATGCACTTGACCTCCTTCTTCTGTTCTTTTACTACAAAAATACTGAAAGAATCTCTTAGCGTGCTCTTTTGCATTATCTGTTATATTCCTCTCCAACTGTCTTTTAGCCTCCCCAATATGAATGGTTGCTCTCATGTTCTCATATGCTGTACAATTCACTTTGCAGTCATTAGTCTTATATGCCTTATAAAGCATGTTTTTGCAGCTTCCTTTTTAAATATTTATTAATCCACTGTGAAGTCTTTTTAAATTTCCTATTAGTTCCAATTTTAGGCATGCATCTGTCCTGCATTATATGTAAAACATTTTTAAACCTGTTCCACTGCTCTTTGACTGTCTCCACATGTAAAAGCTTATCCCAGTGTATCCTACTAAGACTTTGCTGCATCTGCTTAAAATTTGCCCTACCAAAGTTCAACTTAACAATTTTAGTCTTTGCATCTGCACTCTTACAAAATACTGAGAAGTTACAAAATGCCATAAAATATGTACGTATGGCAGAAATGTTAAACTATTTACACAGAAGAATATTAGTTCTACTTCATTTGTCATTGCTTGTGCCCAGCAGAAGGAAAAGTGCTATTTTGTTTTTGACAATGAAATTCTGAAGTGTCTTTATGCCCAGCAGCAGCTCGACTCTGGAAATACGAGGGACATTCAAAATGTTTCCTCCTTCCTCAAGTTTCCTCCATCAAAAAAACAAATGACATCACTTTTCTACATAGTCAACTTTGTTTGTGATGCAATTTTCCAGGCATTGTACCAACTTTTTAATGCCCAATTACTACTCCTCCTGCCTTCACCGTTTCCAACAAAAATATAAAAGTGCAGAAACTTTTTGAAAGTCCCTTGTATTAGACAACCAGCTTCAGCTCACTGTTGGGATAATTAGTATATGGGAGCAATGGTTACAAAGAATATTATTAAAAAATATAAAGCAATTGGTAAGAAAAAAATATGAAAAAATGCAATAGCTGACGCAAAGTTTAGCAGTGTAAGAATTGTCAAGCAAGAGGTGAAGTGTAATAGGAACAATGTGGGTAAATGTATGTATACAGATAATGAAATAGCAATTTTTTAAATTGACATTTCACTTGGAGTCTGATCTTAAAATGTCATGTATGTTATTCTCAATCTACTGATTTGACCTGTGCTCAGCTCTGACAGCGAGCACTGTTTTTCCCTTTCTTGAAACATTATTTTTTGTACTTCATAGCTTATGGACACTAATTTTGTTTTGAACAACTAATCTGTCTAGTGTCCAAGTACTTGATATCTGGCTTTTTTTCTGTCACCTGACTAGATTATGACACAGCAAGTAGAACAAGAAGTATCATTGCAGTCTGAGCACAGGACTAGATCTCTTTACATGTCACAAATACAGTGTTTGAGATTTCATTTACAGATATTAGAACATTATAATAGTTTTGACTGCAGCAGGCCATTCAATGATTTATACATTCATACATGCTTGCATACCTTCTCATCTTCACTTAGACCAGTTCAGCATCACTGGGGAGCCTGAGCCTACCCATGTTGCACTGGGTGCAAGCCATTAAATATCCGTGGACAGGGCACCAGCCTATTAAGACTGACTCATACACATACTCTCATGATGGCAGTTTACAACTGACAATCAACATCTTTGAGGCAGTGTGTGGAAAATCTGAATTTTCTGAAGAAAAATTATTTTGCAGCCACACAGTCACTTCCGATTCATACACAGACTTTCTTTATAATGTCCAATGACAGTCAGGAAGTTGGTCTTGTTGTCTCAAATGTATTCTTCAGGATGTTATAATACATCTATGCTTCCCTCTATTTTCTGAAGCAGGTTTCTGTTAACAAGGTTACAGGGAGGAAATGATAAATAATTTATAGGCAAGTTTGTTTAGTAAATAATTCAATACAATTCTCAGGAAAATTCCAATAATAGTAATATTTATAAGGTTTAATTATTTGTCATTAGTGCACTAACATTAAATTACAGTAAAACTAGAACATTTTTACGTTAATATGCTTTTTATATCTTTCACAAATAAGTCTGTATTTCCATTTTGCTCTCAAAAATACAGCCTCTTAACCTTTTGCGTTAGAATAACAAGAGTGTGTGGGATGTTTGAATAAGGAAGCACATTAGAGAGAAATCTATGGAGCCAACAGCAAAAAATCAAGAAAATGAAACAGTAATTAGAAAGTACCTGATTGTGAATGCATCCCGTCAATTCCACTTAACCGGCAAAGGTTCTCGGGGTAGTGGTTGATAATTAATTATTAGATTTCAGAATGAAGTTTGGAAGAGCAGATGGGAAGAATGATCACTGAAGTAAAACACAAAACAATGCCATGTCAAGTAACTGTAATCATCATATAATCCATCAGTGAGATACGAGATGCCTTAAGCTAATCAATTTTAATCAAATTGCAAAAGATATTGCTGAAGTTGAAAAAAAAAAATCTGCAGCAAAGCCAGCAAGCTAATATAAATAATATACTCTGGAAACAAATGATCACCTTTAAAAATGTTTTCCTTTCTTCCAAGTGGCATGTGAATATATTTATTTTCAGCTTAAGCCACAATTTTGGCATTTGAATGTTTCTTGAAAATTGATTGACTAGTTCCGATTGCTTATAATTTAACAATATCCTAAAAGGGTCTAAATTTTAACATATTTTGTCCTGGATAATGCTTAATAAAATAAAAAATACAACATTTTCCTTTAATTATTTGTAAAGAGCATTAAACTATGAATGTACATCATAGTCAAAACCACCAATAATAAACAAAACCCAAGAAAAAAGTCTACAAAGCATTGACGTGCAGAATACTGATTTTTAATTTCTCAACAATCAGGATCAAACATACATTCTTTTTTCCTCACAGTTGACAGACTTCTTTAGTTTACCTTTACATTGCTTATGTTTATACTGATTAAAGAAGTATACTTTAGTGACCACCTATTGTTAATGTGTAGATTTTCCTGGCTAACAAGCTGCATCTAGGAGCATAAATGAAACATGTGTGACAGAACAGGGATACGGCCTTTCAAGGGTCTATGAGGGTGAGGGAAGGCCACAATGGCTGATGGGCTTTGCTTTAACTCAGGGGCTATCTGTGAAAGTTTCCGTAAGAGTGCTAATACTTTAAAGCCAACAGAATGTGAAAAGGAGGACTGGCAGGAGACCAACAAAATTCCTTAAGGCCAGCAGGTAACAGCAGGAAGATTACACCTGCCACCGCTCCAGCTGCCAATACAGATTTCTTTCACTCTCACAGGCACTTGACAGACCTTACCCTTGCATTGTGCTACCTCGGGTGCCTTTCATGTCCCTTGGAGCCCTTTACCAGCTGGGCAAACCACTGCAATATGTTTAGAAATGTGCCCATGTACATATACTATATGTGTTGTTGCCTTAGCAGACTTTGAAGAGATGCAATCCTGAACTAATGCATACATTCTGCATTATGTTATGCATTTGTCTGTCCTGTATTTTAAAGTTGGGATATAAGAATAAATTGAATGAATTGAATTAGGTTTGACAGCAGGTATTAAATGTGAAAGTATCAGGCATTTTTTATCTATGTGATATACAGTAAACAAATTATGAATTTTCAGTATTTGTTTGATTAAATAAAAAATTTCATCACAGTACAATGAGAAACTGATCTGTTATCATGTGTGTACTTCTGAAACGTTTAATAGTTTAAACTTAGTCATCATGATATTAACTGGCAAAATTAAAAAAGAAAAATCTTAAGTAAGTGAAGGATATAAATTCTGTTCCAGACAGGCACTCCTAGACATATGTAGCTATTGTAATTAAGAAATTCCCGTCATATTTAAGCTGATATATAAATGTAGAGCAGACCCACATGGTCACAATGTTGGCTACTATAAATAAATCCTAGTGTCTTTGTAAGAAGGATTGAAAATTCAGCAATGAGAGCTCCTCAGCAATAAGTACTGTATACGATGGCATTAGTCCAAACATGCAAACTCATTGAAAGTGGTGTTTGTAAACTGATTTGAGATGCAATCATCTTCTTGGTCTTGTCAGTATAAGGGACGAGTAGAAAGTTAAATCATGGGCAGCATTGTGGAAAGGGATGATGTGGTTGAGTTAAAGTGAATACAACCATTCACTTACACCTAAAGGACACAAATGGCACAAATAGCAATCTAACAAGAAGAGGAAATCGTACGGTCAAATCGTACCTTGCTCTGAAAACATATATGTGATACACAATAAATGGAGTCAGCAGCAATATTTGGCTGAATGTTTTTGTTCTAACCAACTTTCTTAGTTAGAAGCCAATTACTGCTGAAGCAATTATTGATAAAGCAACACTTTAGTGCTGCATTTTGGTGAACTCACTCATTAAGACACTCAAACCTTAATTGCTTCATTTAGTCTTAAACAGCTGTGTTCTCCAGGTTTATTGTTTCCTGTTTTCTAAACCAGGTGCTAATTAACAATGTGATTCAAATGACAAAGGAATTAGCAGTTCACTATCTAACTTGGTTCCACTTGCATCTATGTGTGCTCAGCATGAAGTGTCCGTTTTAATAAAATATTTGAAAAGCAATCGAAAAAACAAAGTGGAAAGGATATAAATTTGTAATGTTTTCTGGTCCACAATTCAGTGATATCCTTAGAAAAGGAAAGCTTACAATACAAGAATGACTTGACATGGCATGATAAAAGCCCTAACAAACCATAAAATTAAATATGTTCCTTCTATTGACATGAATTGGATTCTGTTTAAGCAATGGGTTGGGAAAAAATCTCGCACATGATAATCTGTGACCTTATGCCTTTTTTTTTTGGTCACCATTGCTGTGTCTGTTATTTAAATAATTTCCAGGCATTATTTTCATTTCCACTAATTCCCTTAGTAGACTGTAAATACTTATAAATACAAAAGAATTCTGAGTGAACACAATCATTCGGTGCTGAAGCAATTCTATCCTAGTAATTGTGGAGTCTTTCATGATGGCAATGCTTCCATCCACATGGTGTTAAGTATATAACTTATTGGTCTGTAAAGCACAATAATCTTATTCTGACCCATTTTAACATCTATGTAAATCCTGGAGCAGTGGCCATGAGAGCATTTTCTACTACGGTTATGAAAACACCATATAATAGAATGATGGAATTTTTGACAAAGGAACACCATTGTGTATTCCTGTGCAGTTCAAAAAGAGCAGAATCTATGCCGGGGCACATTAAAGGTCTGTTGACAGTACAGGGTGGCACAAAGCCATGTTAGGGCAATTTTCTGAGGTGTTGCCTTTATTTCGTTAGTTAAGTTTTATTTTGATCATGACATTTATTAATGTTAAAAATATAAGAAAATGATTTTTGTCCAATTATGCCATATGTACAAATAGACACAGAATAGGGTAGACCAGGGGTTCTCAAACGCGGTCTTGGAGACCCACTGTGGCTGCAGGTTTTTGTTCCAACCAACTTCTGTTTTTAATTGGACTCCTGGGCTAATTAAGTGAACTGTTATTTCCCAGATTCTGTGTTTTGGGAACAAAATAGAAATTAGAAAACTAAGTTTGGTAATTTTTTTTATTAAAATGTACTAAGCATTTCAATGGGAATAATGTATTTTTTTCTTTTTTACAATATTTTCATTTTGATTGTCATCCTAAATTTACAGGTGTTCTAATTGTTTAATTAATCCATTATTTAATAATTAGTGGGTCTGATGCTAAAGTAGTTGCAGTCTTTCACGATTCAGTGTTGTTTGCCTGGGTGTCTGCTCTGCTTGTTTTTAATTGTTGTTAATTTTCTTATACAGTACACCCTCGAAATTCGCAGGGGTTATGTTCCTAGAGCACCTACGAATTGTGAAAATTATGGATGTGGTTAAAAAAATGCCTATTTTTATAGTTTAAACCCTAAATATGCCCCCAAAATACTTTAATTTCATTTCAACCTCAGCTTAATACATTACCTAAAAAAATAATGTAAAGGTAAACCTGTATACTGTACAGTACTGTACTGATATGTCACCTGCAGTGCTAGAATATAAAATACTGATGTTACCGCTATATGTACTGTAATTCATGCAAGTACGTTTTCATTGCCAGAAGCCTTAGAAAGTGCAGGCCGTTTTGACGGCATCTTGGGGCTTTAACCCTTAAACTGACACATACATGGGGGTTAATGCATTCCTAGACGCAAAATACTTTTTTGCTGCACTTTAAGTAAACATCACAATTCACAAAGAAAAAGTGAAATTTTAATGGAACACATAATTTTTTTCATGCCAAAATTATTGCGATTACTGCAACACTGATCATTTTACACACTGCCAATGAACTGTAAAAACTATTTTAAAAACTACTGGAACAATATGTACAAAGTGCAACTGACACCATTGATGAAATTCAGTAAACCACCAAGCCAACTGCGCTTGAACTGGCTGCACGCAAGCACACAGCGGTAAACGCTGACGCTGGCAGGCTAGTCTAGTGCAGCGGCTCAGTCCCAGAGACAGTGAGACTGCAGTGCTGCAGGGGCCTGCAGTGGTCATGAGCTGGCTGCCCAACGAATGCACGGCACTGACTAATCAGCTCCGGCGTGCTGGTAGATTGCACTGGGAACCGACTATAGCCGGTTGCGGAGCTTCAATGAATGTATGTCGCTGAATATACTCAGCTCATACGTGCTGGCAAATGGCACTGGGAAACAACTATAGCTGGTTGCAGCGGTTTAAGGATTAAGAAGAACAAAACGGAAAACATGAGAACACTCATCTGGAGATGCGTCACAGGGCAGCAGTCAATCAGCAGCAAGGTGCCGCTAAGATTCACACTGTCGAGAAGACGGTGATTTATTTATTTTTATGGTGGAGATTCCAGGGACACAACCAGCCTTGACCCGACCCGCACGCACTCACAAACAGAGACAAAAAAAGCAAACCAGTAATCAAACCGCAAATAAAGAATGTAATGAAAACAAATGAAAACGATACCACCCCTGTTCCCCTTACGGCGATTATACATTAAATACAACAAAGCCTCAACAAAACACATACAGTAAAGTCCATAAAAAACAGCAACAGATGAAATGTAATGATGAAGATAGATAGTCCAGAGATCCGCATGTTGAATGGGAATGTCCTACCTGTTGAATGGGAATAGTCCTACCTGTAGTTCCTGAAATGGTGAAGACAGGTGGACGGGTTCAGGAGCACTCCTTTCTTCACAGGATAGCAATGAATCCACTTACAGTCCTCACACAGGCAGATGGCAGACAATCCAGACCCCAACCACAAAACGATCCAGGATAAAACAAATAAGTACAGGTAACCCAACAGAAGTCAGGCAGAGAGACAGGAACTTGAAACACAAATTACAAAAACATTTTTTTTCTTTTGGTAACCGACCCCCTTTTTAAAAGCTGCGCTGACATCCTTTGACCCAAACAGCCCCTGCACCCTCAGCAGAAGACCAATTGGAGCCACTGCAGGGACTGCTGGGAGTTACAGTTTGAAATTCTAGTAGAGTACGCTCTCGGATTGGCTACTTTTACCATACCAAGCCGCATTTTCCTCTACGGTTGCTTCCTGTTCTCTCTACAGTGCAGTATTGCCACGAAAAAAGGCATAAAAAATTGTGGAGGATATTTGCGGTTTCCGCTAACAATTATTAGTTAGGTTCTAAGGAAAGATCCGCGAACAACTGGGGCCGCGAACCCTGAATAGCATTTTCGCGGGAGTCTACTGTACATGTAAAAATCATGTTGCTATGCCTTTCTGAATGTAGAATAAGGGAAGAGAAAAAAATACCAGCTAATTAAAAGAGATCAGTGTTATCAGTTGTTGCCACTGATTGTGAATCTGGTTGGAACAAAAACCTGAAGCCACAGTGGGCCCCCAGGGCCAGGTTTGAAAACACCTGGTGTAGACTATAGCTTAGCTGATTAATTATTTAATTCCTTGTCTTACTAAATGAATCTGCTATTAGGAATCAACTGAATGAACATCCTGTTTACCTGTACATACAATAGTAACTTTAGAATGATAAAATGTAATTGTATACACACTTTGATGAATGTAAGACCCTATTGTAAGTCTAATTCAAAAGAAATGTATACAATCACTGAGCTAACTGGCACAATACCTTCAATACTAAAGGACATTGTGCTTAATCCCAAGGTGTCCCTAATAGGATGAACTTTGAATAAGAAGTGAACCTGTTCATAGAAATTGGATATTGTTTTATTTGGTTGGGGCCTAATGAAAATTAAATTAACTGAGTGTCAGAAGCTGAAACCCAGTACAGTGATAAAGATAGTTGTATTTTTCTTCAGTATTTAGACCTGGTAGAAGGTGTTGGCCTACAGTGGTTGGTTAAGTCAGGGTAGCAAACAGAGATAATCTTATTGCTTGTAGCTCTACAGAATTGCCCAGGTATACCTCACTGCTCATGATTGATGATCCAACTCTGTACTGTTCTTTTACTTTAATGAGTTCAAGTGAACTATCGACTGTGATTTTTGTCATCATTTGTGGGGATGGAAGCAGACCAAATAATAATTGTATTATTGCAGAATTTTATTAGATTTGTATTTTATTATTAAATGCAAGTATTTAAGGGATATTGTGTTTTTCCCAAGTGTCAGGCTTTCATATAAATCATGCTAATTCCAATGAAAATATTGTTGTGTAAATTATGTAATGTATACTGCATGCTTGATGTTGGAGAAGTGGCCCAATGTCTTTTCATGCTCAGGGGCATGTGAACTTTTGATCCCTTTCTGGGTCTACCGTATCAAATGCTCCACAAGTCAAGTAGTAACAATGAGAAATAAAACCCTTTATCCACTGTTGTTCATTGTTCTAAAACAAGCTATTTTGGCACTGTGCTATTTATGTAACCTATAATTAAAGTCACATTAATATCATCCATCCATACATTATCCAACCCGCTATATCCTAACTACATGCATTTGAACATTTAGCTTTATTACAACATTAAGCCTGATACGCTACAATTATTAGCCATCCCACCAGAGCAAAAATTTGGAATTTTTAAAACATTACACAATAAAAACATTGACCAAAACAAGCCATTCAGTCTAACAAAGTTTGTCAGTCTTATTCATCTAACTTCTCTAAAACATCAATTTGAGTTTTAAAGGCCCTTTAAATCCTACTGTCCACCACATTACTTAGAAACTTTTTTCTAAACAGTGTCTGTGTGAAGACAAACTTTATAATGTTTGTGTAAAATCTACCCTTAACAAGTTTCAAGCTGTGTCCCTGTGTGTTTGTAGAAAAATTAATTGTAAAGTAACATCTTGAATTATCCATCCATATTAATTTCCTTCATAATTTTGATCCATTCATGCATTTCACCTTTAAATCTCTGTTTAAACAGAAAAGGTTTAACTTTTAACTTTACTAATAGCTCATACCTCACAGTTCTGCAATTAGCCTATTGTCTTTTCTCTAGGCTTTCTCCAGCAATGCTGTATTTTTTGTGATATGGAGACCACAGCTGCACATAGAATTCTAAATGAGGCCTTACTCATGCATTATATATCTTAAGCATAACCTCCATTGATTTGTAACCCCCCACATCAGGTTATGTAATCTAATATTATATTGCAAGAGTTTAATATGACTCCTAGGTCTTTCTCATAAGGTGCACTTTCAAGTTACAAACCTGTCATTTTATATTCAAATCCAACATTTTTATTTCCTACATTTAATATTTTGCGGGAGGAGGAAATGCCAATACATATGCATAAATGTCCCAATTTTCTGTTTAAGTCACAGATGGCACTGAAGATTTAAGAAGAGGTCAATATTAAATCTTTTTCTCGAGCTAACATAATTGAAACATAATTGAACATAATTGAAAACTTTTAAATATAGTTTTCAGCAGTAATAGTTTGAGAACCTTTAGCGGCCTCATGTATAACACCTTGCATAGAATTCACACTAAAACATGGCATACAGACAAAACTAGAAATGTGCGTACACACAAAAAATTCAGGTGCATAAAACTGTGCATAAGCAATGTTCTATGCACTTTCCCTGTATAAATCCAAATGAATGTGAAATATAATGCACATGCACGCATCTACAGCCCCACCAGTAGTCCTGCTTGATTTTTCATATTTGAATATACAAATCAATATAAATAACCCCTTCCGTTCAGTGTTTTGTTGAAAGACATTGGCAAAATCATGTGTAAAAAAGAAGAATTTCAGCAAATGCAAAAGTGGAGGCAATGAAAATACTATTTTGTGGCTTAGTGTTATTTGGGTGAAAATTTGTTCATAAGTTAATAAATATTTTGTATGCCTTTATTTGTTAGTTAGACAAAACAATGTAATATTTTATGTTTCATTGGTAAGAAACTTTCATGTTTAAAGACCAGGGTTGGGGGACATGCCTAAAACCAGTTTGGCAAATGATTCTGTGCAGGACATTCTCTCTCAATCCACCCCCACAGGAAGGCCAAATTACCTAGCTGCCAAGCTTCACTTAACAAATGATTTTGGGAGACAGGTGTGAAAATGAGCCATTAACTAGGGGATGTGTCATGCCAGAATTCTATTGGTCTAAAGTTGGTTGTTTGTTTTAAATCAGAAGTCATTCTATACCACAACACCCTATTGGCCATTGGATTTGGACAGAGAATGTATAAATTTGCTTGCTTTACCCTTCCCTTTCTTCTTACACCATCACCATGAAGGAGCATCTCTCCCAACATTGCCATGAAAAGGACAGCACACTGAAGAGCACATCTCAGCAAACATATTGAGACAGGCATATGGCCTGTTCTGAAGAAAGCTAGAAAACGATGACTTAACTAGAGACATTTAAAGTAACTACAACTCTGTGCCGCCTGAAATTACACATCAGCATTTATCAGGTTGTATGGTTGCAAATATTCACCTGTATTTTGTTTATTTTTATTATTTTATGAATATTATCAATAATACATTATTTAAAGTTGTAACTTAACTTCTGATTGTCTTTTACTCTATGTAATTGCCTGAGGTTATAAGATGTAGAAGGGAAGGTGGAGAGAAGTTATAAAGTACAATACCTTATAAACATTGGTATGTCTATGGAATTTGAGGCATTCTGCTACACTTTAAAGAATACAAAAGGGGAAAACAACAAACAACTCTACCAAGACAAAACACTTAGGCAGTGGTATAAACAACAAAAGTAAATTGATGGAGTGTCACAGCATGGCGAAGACAAGTAAAAAAGAAGTGGTCACCCATCAAATTGGATGTAAAAAGGCGAGTGTCTGGGAGTCATATGGAAGTGTATTAAGGCAACGGAAAAGAAAAAATATAGGGACACAGTGAAGAAAAAAAAGTCTATGTTGAGATTAAAATTGAAATGCCAACTTTAATCTTGAAATGTTGACTTTAATCTGGTAGTTTATTTTGTCATTAAAGTAGAATGTCATAAACCTCATATTAAAGTCAATATTTAATTTACTAGAGTTTCTCAAATCCGATTGTAACTAAAGTAGCCCATTAAATGCTTCATATTCTAAGTGTTCCCCGACCCAGTCGTTAATCGCTCAGTGCTTTCTCTTATGCTGACAGGAGCATGCAGGCTGTGATCACCACACGGAATACATTACATTCATGATATTACAGCTCTCTGAACATTTTAGAACACTAAGATGTATTCTTTATATCATAAAACATGTATTAAATATGTAGGGGCACCGTGGCGCAATGGTAGCAATGAGCTGGTGCCCCACCAAGGATTGTTCCTGCCTCCTCCAACATGCTTGTTGGAATGTGCGGGACCCTAAATGGAATAATTTATTTGCAGCAGTACTGTCTCTGTCAAATGTACCAACCCCGAATTCCTGTCCTTCTGTTTCTTTCCCCACATAATCAATTGCCACACAGTATGTGTCTATAATAAAACCAGCTGTAAGCTTAGAATGCAGGTTCTTCAAAACTTTTAAGGGCATCCAACTATCCAAGGTTGTGCCAGTCCCAGCAAGCATAGAGTGCAAGGCAGTAACAATCTCTGGAATGGGTGCAAGCTCATCAATACTGCTGTGCCACCATGCCCTCACATGTTTAATTACTAACAGTATACATTATTTAAATGAAGTTAACAATTTATCTGTAAAATCTAATATACACACTTTAATGCATTTCACCATAAAAATGATATCAAGTATAAATCCTAGTATTCTAATAACACACAGCTCCAAGAGGATAGCTCTAGAAATTTAGATCAACTTAGAAGCCAGTCATCATCATCTGTAAATATGTACTCAATTCTAATTCTTCCATTTGCAATGTCTTCTAACAGCACTAAAACAGTTGTGGTAGTTGGAACAGTTGGAACCATTATATTGTTACAAAATGATTACAATCAAGTGCCTTAATTTTGTAATTGTTATGCAGTTAATTTTGGTAATAAAACCACATTATGGATGCAAATCTAAAAAAGAAACACAAAACAACAGAAAAACAGTAACACTCCTTTGGTGCTGGGTGCCACCCATATGCAGAAAAGTACGCAAGGTGTGAGGCTACCAAGTTTAGTTTTTATACATCTGTGAGCATGGAAACGGGCGTACGCAGCATTTTTGCGCATATACATTATTTATACATAAGGCTTCATATCTGGAAAGTTTTTAAAACTTTGTAACTGGATTCACAAAATTAAACATTTAATGAAGAGACAAAATTAAGCATATAATGAAGAGACTATCCCTCTGCCTGAAGGAAGAGAATTTAAAAGACACAAAAGAACTCCTGCTTCTTTTAGTCAGATTACAAACCTCTCATATGGATTCTTATCAAAATCATTATATAAAATGAGACAAATAATATATGCAACTCTCTGATTGCATACTTTTTTGGCTTCATAGAATTCTAACATACTAGTGAAACATAATCTCCTTGATCTAAACCCAAGCTCACTGTTCTTGAATATTGTTCTTGCCATATTTTTCACAATCTTTCCCTAATAATTCCTTCCATTAATGTGCATGTGATGCATGTTAAGCTTAGTGGCCTGTGGTGAATGGGACTGGCTTGATCAACATTTATTTTTTATTCTTTTTGTAGATAGATAGATAGATAGATAGATAGATAGATAGATAGATAGATAGATAGATACTTTAATAATCCCAATGGGAAATTCACATACTCCAGCAGCAGCATACTGATAAAGAAAATATTAAATTAAAGAGTGATAAAAATGCAGGTATACAGACAGACAATAACTTTGAATAATGATAACGTTTACCCCCCCGGGTGGTATTGAAGAGTCGCATAGTGTGGGGGAGGAACGATCTCCTCAGTCTGTCAATGGAGCAGGAAAGTGACAGCAGTCTGTCACTGAAGCTGCTCCTCTGTCTGGAGATGATACTGTTTAGTGGATGCAGTGGATTCTCCATGATTGACAGGAGCCTGCTCAGTGCCCGTCGCTCTGCCACAGATGTCAAACTGTCCAGCTCCGTGCCTACAATAGAGCCTGCCTTCCTCACCAGTTTGTCCAGGCATGAGGAGTCCCTCTACTTTATTCTGCCTCCCCAGCACACCACCGCGTAGAAGAGGGCGCTCGCCACAACCGTCTGATAGAACATCTGTAGCATCTTATTGCAGATGTTGAAGGAACCCAGCCTTCTAAGGAAGTATAGTCGGCTCTGTCCTTTCTTATACAGAGCATCAATATTGGCAGTCCAGTCCAATTTATCATCCAGCTGCACTCCCAGGTATTTATAGGTCTGCACCCTCTGCACACAGTCACCTCTGATGATCATGGGGTCCATGAGGGGCCTGGTCCTCCTAAAATCCACCACCAGCTCCTTGGTTTTGCTGGTGTTCAGGTGTAGGTGGTTTGAGTCACACCATTTAACAACGTCCTTGATTAGGTTCCTATACTCCTCCTCCTGCCCACTTCTGATGCAGCCCACGATAGCAGTGTCGTCAGCGAACTTTTGCACGTGGCAGGACTTCGAGTTGTATTGGAAGTCTGATGTATATAGGCTGAACAGGACCGGAGAAAGTACAGTCCCCTGCGGCGCTCCTGTGTTGCTGACCACAATGTCAGACCTGCAGTTCCCAAGACGCACATACTGAGGTCTGTCTTTAAGATAGTCCACGATCCATGCCACTAGGTATGAATCTAATCCCATCTCTGTCAGCTTGTCCCTAAGGAGCAGAGGTTGGATGGTGTTGAAGACGCTATCTTCCAGTCTGTTAGAATTTTCACTATTTAAATTTCTAAAACATACACACCAAGGGTTTGCAGATGCTGACACAGGCCTTCACTAATTCCTTTTAAATTATGATATTTGTTACATGAAGCATAATATCAGGCATGCTTAGTTTAATCATGTAGGATTTATGTAGTTTAAATGCAGAAGTTGCCACTTTTAAAGTAGCCAAATGCTTTTCAAAATGCTCAACAGACAAGTCCTAAGAAGCAACTATTTTTATTCCTGTAATACTTAATCATACCTAGGAAAATTGACCAGAATGTTTGCAAACATTTGTAATAACATTTTTAATTTAATTCCAAATAAAACTAGAAAGGATTGACTTTTACAATATGTGCCGAAGAACAAAAGTGAGCACAAACATTAAATTTTGCTCTGAGAAGCTTTTCAACCACAGGAAACATTTGTCAAGGACAGCAGTATTTATCAGTATCAGTGAAAAAATAGGGCTGTAGCTGAATTCAAAGCACTTCTGGAGGACTGCCTGTGTAATTTGCAGACATGTTGACGAACAGTCAAATTAGATGGTTTGTAGCTACTTTGTATTTCTGTTCTACAGTCTTGATTTGGTGCAATTCAGCAGTAAACCACTGTGAAAAATGCTTAAATGAAATCACCCAAGACTTAACAGGTTTGGCTTTATGTAATACAGCAACTATTGCAATATTGCAGAGAGTAACTAGGCTTTTCAACTTACTAATCAGTGTTTGAGATAAAAGAATTGAACACTCCCTGCTGAAAAACAGGTGGTTCAATTGATTTTATGTTTTCTAAAAATAAAAGAACATACTGTATGCCTTCTAACTTTGCATACTACCAAAGGAATAATAAAAGTGAAAGAGGTGATTTGAATCGTAGAAATTCAGAAAAGGTTGTGGCTGACAAACAAAAAAGATAAAATTGTGCAATAGACTTAGAGACAGGAGTAAAGAGGTTCTGATACTGATATGAAACGCAAATGTATGGAGGTAGAATTGAATTAAGGTTCATTCTATGTCTAATGTGTTGTGATGCAATTTAAAAACATTCATATATTTTACAACAAAATAAAATAATAGCAAAGCTTCTTGCCAGTATAATTCTAAGCTACTATTTTTAATTAAAAAGTCTCTATTACAACTGCTATTTTGTTCCATTGTTGAAACTTTGAAACATTGTAAATGGTTTTAAAATCTGGCCTTGAAGTAATAAATTACCATTATTTCTGATCTTTTGCTGGAATCTTGAAATATTTAAAGATTTTTCACCCACACTTTATAATTTCTATGCCCCTAGTCCATGAATAAAAACAATCTACTAGTACTATCTTGGATGTAATGGTGTCTCCTCGGTATTCTAAGGTTTCTTCATTTCCTTTTATAGGTTCAGGTAAAGATGATTGGCAGTACTGGAAACACAAAAAAATTGACAGCAGAGTATTTGAAAGCTAATCAGAAAGCACAATAGTTACAGATGAAACAACACAAATGTCAGCATCCTAATATCTGTTAACTATTTAAATTGAATAATTACAATAAACACAGAACCTAAATTGTCATTCTATGCAAAAAGAATTACTATAATTTAAAATATTTAGATTTAAGCTCCACAGCACTTCACTATATATATACTATATATATACTGGAATCAGTAATCCATGCATTCATTACGTCCCGGCTCGACTATTCTAATTCCTGCCTATATGGTATTAGTAAAGCCACTCTTTCTAGACTCCAATTGGTTCAAAATGCGGCTGCAAGGCTTTTAACTGGAAGCAGCAGAAGCCAACACATTACACCGATTTTAAAAACCCTACACTGGCTGCCGATTAGCTTCAGAATTGATTTTAAGATACTCCTCTTAACCTATAAGGCACTAAATGGTCTAGCCCCTGCCTACTTGAGTGTCTTGCTCCATCGTCACAATCCCCCTCGTGTTCTTAGATCCGCAGATCAGCTGCTCCTAACTGTTCCCAAGGCACGTTTTAAAGTTCGTGGTGAAAGGGCTTTTTCTGTCTGTGCACCTAGGCTCTGGAACTCCTTACCTTTAGTGGTTAGGCAAGCCGCTTCAGTCGCCACATTCAAATCACACCTAAAAACGCACTTCTTCACATTGGCTTTTAATTCTTAACCTGTCTTATTTCCACTTGCCTTTTGCTATTTCTCTGTTTTATTGGGTCCCCTGACCTGTTTTTAGTGTCTCTGTTTTAATTCTCTCTTAATGTTTGTTTTCAATATTTTGCTTTTAGTCTTGCTTGTTTCAACTGTACAGCGCTTCGGTCAGTTGTAATGCTGTGTTTTTAAGCGCTTAACAAATAAAAATGGTATGGTATGGTATATATATATATATATATATATATATATATATATATATATATATATATATATATACTGTATATATGTATTGT
Source organism: Erpetoichthys calabaricus (assembly GCF_900747795.2). Taxonomy (NCBI): domain Eukaryota; kingdom Metazoa; phylum Chordata; class Cladistia; order Polypteriformes; family Polypteridae; genus Erpetoichthys; species Erpetoichthys calabaricus. Next base: position 249,234,577 of record NC_041394.2, read on the forward strand.
CACACACGTGCGAGTAGGAGGCAGAGTGTACTATATATATATATATATATATATATATATATATATATATATATATATATATATATATATATATATATTTATATATATATATATATATATTTGCCTGACAACAAACTATACCACATAATTTACTGTGATCTGCATTACTAAAGTGTTCAGGTATCATTCGTCCAATTTTAATCTATACCTCTGGGAAAAAATACCACTGGCAACCTCTACTGGGAAGTAAATTATTCTTTTTAATTCAATATCTTTAAATATAGTGTAATTCCCATTTACAGGCTCAGCATGCTACGCGTTAAAATCTGAGCTCACATGAAACATAATATTTAATACAAAAAAAAAAAATCCAAGTGTGTTGAAGCAGAAAACTGAGCCTTAATACATAAGAAACTTAATTCTTTTTGTGGTCATCAATTCCATTTTTGGTGTCATACACCCTGGAGAGCACTACATTTTGACTGAATGCCAGTGTACTTAAGCTACAAGCAGTGAGGAAGAGGAACTGAAACTAGATCAAGATAAGATGCCCTCTCAACGATGATTCAAATACACAGATGCTCATGTCACAAGTGATAGTTTTGGAACTACAAAAACAGATCACGGCTGAGTCAGTATACCCTGGAATGCTCATACATGTTGCTTAATGCTCTCTGTGTACAATGGTGCTGGACACATAAGCTTCAGCCTCATAAGACCTGCTTGCTCTGAGGATGCCCCAACTTCCTGAGCAACCCCTAGCATAAATGTATCATACTTCTAGTCTACCAGTTTGTATAATTGGTATATTACTGCAAATCAATGAGCTTTTATAATAAGGGAAGAACAGTAATGATTACAACTGCTACAATGATAAAAAAATATGATTTCTCTGGTTTTAGTCAGCCTTGTCAAATGTTTTCAGTGAAATACATTAAGTTTTGTGAGCGATCTCTTCACAACTAAGCTATGCTGATTGCATTTCTCTACTTTAAATAGTAAACAAAGAAGAATTTCAAAGACAATGGTATCTGTCACATTTTGAACTGAAGACCTAGTGTCAGTGTACGGTACGCAGTCCCATTTCAGAGAATATCACCTGCTTAAAATGATGGGTGATAACCAGTGCCACGGCCCAGCGCTATTAACACATGAAACCATGCAGCTGATTCTGTCTTGGGGCTTTTGCCTAATATTTTTAGATACTCTGAAGAAATGTTAATATATTCAGCAGAAGGCAATTTAAATAAATATCTGTCATGTAGAGTTAAAACTGTGTCTCTCCAGTGTTAATTATGGAGCTATCAGGAAGGCAAAGGGAGGGAGAAATATCTCACAAGCCCAGGGAGCCAAGTGACAGCTCTGTACCTCTGCCAGAAAAGCAGTTTGACATCACAAACCCCCATT